>NC_139351.1:100180146-100757646 GCF_055883805.1 Amblyomma maculatum
GAAAAGCGGGACACATTTTGTCCACGACAGCATGAGGCATTAAAGGCGTTCGCCTTAAATGTGAATTAAGAAGCCAGTGGCTATGGCACAGTTACAATTACCTATCTTGCAGCCCTGAAGGTCTGTCAGAAATGTCAGCAAAGAAACAACCGCAGCCTGCTTTGAATTGTTCATTTCGAAAGCAAGTCATCCATCAGAAGTTCCGGGCGCGGCTGACAGCAGCGGAACAGGAAACGTTAGTTCCACAATAAAAATTCAACAAAGAAAGGTTACACGCCAGCGAGCCTTCATCAAATGTCAATATTATACAGCGAACTCTTCGGCCGGGTCCTTGTGACACACATCGGTGGAACGGAAACGCCTGTGACCAATTTTTTCTCGCAGCGGTCAAGCGATCCGGCGCGTTCGAAGAGCGCACGGAATCGTTCTGTTATTGAGGACAATCGTAGACCGGCAGCAGAGGAGAGCCATGCGCAATCGCGCGGCAGTCCCACTTCCGGCCCACCCGAACGTCGTATTCGAACGCAAAGGCAAGAACTGCGGTTGAGCAGCGTCTTGCCAAACGTTGTGTGGTGCAAAGAGATTTCAATGCCAGGCAGGGAGCAGAACACAGTCGAAATCGCCCACTCACATATATTTACGCGCGTAAACACTAAGACAACTTCAGTGGTACAAATTACGTGCTCAAACGGCAATGGTAAAGCATCACTTTGTTACAAGAAAAGACATCCATATACGCCTCGTTTTCCTTATACGCATTTGCCATATTATTCAATGCTATTAACTTCGAACTCCGGTGGTTTTCCGATGCTCACAGATGTTAACGAAATTTGTATCAGAAGTTCTTCTCAAAGTCAAGATTATGGATACCGAACAGCACGGTTGAGGACGCTTTCGTTTTCTCGCAAAGTAATTTTAAAGACAGCGCCTCGGGATTCCCGACTCACTCCAAACAGGAAATTTTTACGGTCAGCGCTGCGCTTGATGACGTCACACTCATTAATGGCTGCGTTTGGGCGAGTTGATCAGCCATGTAGATCGTGAAAGCTCAAAAAAATACGGACAATAGCAAGACAGACACGCGCTCCTGTGTCTGTCTTGTGCTGTTGTGCGTGTTTTGTTGCGTAAGAAATACTACGCGAGGTTTCAGCCCATCGCGTAAAACCCGGCCGGCAGCCACGTTTGATCTTTGACCTTTAGAGAAGAAGAAGAAGAAGAAGAAGAAGAAGAAGAAGAAGAAGAAGAAGAAGAAGAAGAAGAAGAAGAAGAAGAAGAAGAAGAAGAAGAAGAAGAAGAAGAAAAGAAGAAGAAGAAGAAGAAGAAGAAGAAGAAGAAGAAGAAGAAGAAGAAGAAGAAGAAGAAGAAGAAGAAGAAGAAAAGAAGAAGAAGAAGAAGAAGAAGAAGAAGAAGAAGAAGAAGAAGAAGAAGAAGAAGAAGAAGAAGAAGAAGAAGAAGAAGAAGAAGAAGAAGAAGAAGAAGAAGAACAGAAAGAGAAGCTACGTCGGCTTTGCTTACGCAACCTACCGGGTTTAATTAAAGCTAAACCCCAGATTTTTTTTTTGCACCTCACGATTAACATGTCCCGGTCATGCAGGTGCAGAAGCGTCCAGCAGACGACCGCGACAGTAAGGTGGCCCTATTGGGTGCGGCGATGTCCGGTGGCCTGTCTAGCCTTTTCGATCGTAGGATCACCGTATTTTCGTTTCAGCTCATGCTTAACGCACTCCTTGCAGCAATGGGTACCAGCTAATTTCGTTTGTTGAATTCATTACGCTTTGCGAAGTTTGAAAAGGCACAACACATATTAACAGATTCACAATATGGATTTTGTAAACACTGTTTACTGAGCATGCGCTATTAGATCAGGAAGAACATATTAAAACAGCTGGATCAAAATAAAATAGTTGTTGGCATATTCATAAATTTTACAAAAGCATTTGATTTGTTGAATCATGAACTACTATTCCGAAAGCATCTTAGGTATGATTTCTGAGGTCACGCAAGATCTCTTGTAGAGCCCTATTTAAGAAATCGAAGGCAGGCTGTCAGCATTAAAGAATATGTATCAGAAATAGAACTGGTTTCTCGTGGTGTTCCTCAAGGTAGCATATTGGGTCCTTTTCTTTTTAATATATTCATCTATGCTATTGCACAAGTATTTGCTCCTGCAAAGTATATAATATATGCTAATAATAAGAGCATATTTTATTTTTCAGGAACTGACGTAAATGACCTAATAGATATAGTAAATTCTGCACTCTTCCATTTATATAGTTGGACAGAAAAAAAAAAACCGTTTACAAGTTAATGCCACAAAAACTAAAGCAGTCATTTTTAAAGCAAAGAATAAGCAAGTTAAACTAACAAAAGATATTTCAATAGCGTTCCTTTAGATATAGTACCAACATTTAAGACGCTGGACGTCGTATTCAATGAAAAAATGGCTTGGGTGATCACATCTATTTTATTGTAAACAAACTCTCGCTGATAATTGGATTACTACATCGCCATCGTCACATCTTGCCTTCAAAAGCAATGCTCGCAGTTTATCATTCATTATTTAATTCTCGCCTCAGCTACTGCAATTTAGTTTGGGGTAAAACATCAGAAGAAAACTTAAGAAAGTTACATATTTTGCAAAAACGTTTTTTAAGAATACTTGAAAATGTCCATAGAACATACCACACACTAGAACTCTTTTCTAAGCATAAAATACTTCCGATTACTAAACAGTACAACTTTCATTTATGTCGCGCTTTAAAACGCGAGATTACTAATAGCACGCCTTTTTTTTTTTCATAAACTGGCTAACACTGAACTCAGCTACAAAGTCTACGAAACGAGAAACATCGATAGGTGGCATAAAGAAACATACAGAACATACGGTTGTCAAACACTGGAAAATACGCTGCCACATCTCCTAATTCCCTTCATTTCAATAATATCACACTAAAAAATACCTCATTCAAAAAAGTGAATATTTCCTACTGAACGACACTTCATTATGAAAGTAAAAATTCTACATGGTGATTTTATTTTGCATGTGAATAATTATGTATGTGGTTTTATTTTAGCTTTTGTGACCAATGCTTGTCATGTGCTTATGTAGTTTTCTGTGATACATGTATTGTCTTTTTATAAACTACTTTTGCTGCCAAAGTAAACGGCATGGTTGCATACGGCCTTGTCAAGCTGCCCAAGAGGCAGCTTTTACTGTAGGCATCCTGCAACCATATACTTTGTGGTGATGAAATAATGTTATTATATTATTATTATTAAAGATCGCGCAACGTAAACAACCGCGCTATAAAGGCTTTCGCCTCACAGCACTTTAGTGGTCCAAAGTGCCTCCTTCATTTTTGTTGGGGAAGCAACACTACGCTAGCCGGTGACAGCCATTTCGCGGAGCCCCCGATGAGCCAAGCTGCGCATGCGCGAGGAGCGAGTGACGTCACACGGAGCACAGCTGGAGAGCCGCGTCGGAGCCGCCGCCGACTCCTCCGCTGCGCGCGGGACTCAGAGGTGCCGGAGGTGCTGCCGCCGCTGCGACAGCTGCTCATGCGCCAGGAGGGAGTGACGTCACACGGTGCACAGCTGGCGCGCCGGGCCACCGCCGACTCCTCCGCGGTGCAGTGACTTGGAGATGCCCCCGCCGCCACGTTCGCCGCTGATGTTGCTTCCACAATTCTACTCTGGATGGCCATTGGTGAAACTACAGCCAATTTTTTCCGTGGTTACCTGACCCGCATAGCAAGTTTGTCCTTCTGCTATTTGAAGGTCAAACGAAGGTCAATTGAAACCCACATGAAAACTGGCTCTACCTAGCGTAGGGAAACTTTCGCTTCAAAAACCACACTGATTGGAGAACCCAAATTATTACAAATGAAAATGACAATTTATAATTTAAACATTCACAAGTAACAGACATCGTTTTTGGAGAAGAGATTGGTCATTTCATCTTCGCCATCATTTCATAGAAACGCTTATTTGCATAGCGAGATAAACAAATTAAATGAGCGGCACGCAGCACGCGATCAGCTGGCCTTCACGAAAGGAAGCGTGAATGACGCACTTCCACCCATTCGAAACTCATCGGACTGGAACGCAGCCATTAGAGTAGCCCTCTATTTCTCTCTAAAACTGAACGGCACGAGAAACATAGTATGCCTATGAAACCTAGCCATTCGAATCCGTACGCCATGTATGCAGCACCTGGCACCGTACCTGAAAACCGCCCTGATTGAAGTCACATCTGCCTTGCACAGACGGGAGGTTTCTCCCTGCACCAGTGCGGCTAATTTGATTTTGTTTCGCATAAGCGCCCAGGCAGCCTAGCGCGACGGAAACTCACCAGTGTACTATTTCGAGGCGCATAAAGAAGGAAACGGCAAAGACAAGGACGCAGCTGTTTGGGATCCACCTTGGACGTCACGCTGTTTGAACGTCCACTTCATATACGCGCCAGTGAACGTGTTTTAAACGTAGTGCTCACGACTGTTGTAACGCTTTTCTTTTCAGGCATTGATGGCGCAATCGCGTGTACTGCAGTGTAAGTCAGCTAAGTGCAAAAGAAAACAAAGAGCAGTATAGTTAGCCGAAGCTCATTCTACGCTGCCAACGTCAGGCGGAAATACTTCGAGAACTCACTGATCAAGTATGTAGTACTGAAAGATGCCGTTGATAAATTTCTATGGATGTATCACGCTTCCATGCGTTAACAGCTACCTTTTGTTTTGGTGATCTATACATCTTATGTAATTACTGAAACCACTACTGCTAAGGAGTGCTCCATCGTTCATTTGTTTTGGGGTCGTTTATAACGTTTCGTTTTCGTTTCTTTTTCGTGCTATGTTCACATTACAAGTCTTTCCCCCACACCGCCATTGAATGATTGATTGATTGATCGATAGATTGATTGATTGATTGATTGATTGGTTGATTGGTTGATTGATTGATTGATTGATTGATTGATTGATTGATTGATTGATTGATTGATTGATTGATTGATTGATTGATTGATTGATTGATTGATTGATTGATTGATTGATTGATTGATTGATTGATTGAATAACTTTGTTGATCAGGGTATTCTTCGCGGTTGCTCCTTTTCGCGGAGCCTTCAGCGCTGGTTGGTGTCCCTATTCCACGGCTCCACTTGCTTCCGCCGCCCGTAGAGCACGCTGTATCAGACATCGTTGGTCTTACAGCATTCGCTGGCCAGCATTGCATCCCATTGCTCCGCACTAGGATCTTGTATGACTTGTACAACGTCTACCTCTTGGCACGCCCATGTTATATGATACATCGTGGATCTTCCCCCACACCACGGGCATACGTCCGGATATGCCGTGGGATTAATAATGTTTCGAACGTAGATTCGGCAAAGTCCCTGTCGGTCATTTTCTCCATATACACGCCTCTTCTTTGTTGAGATCTTTATGTGGCGGAGAGTATCTCGCCCCTCTATAATATGCAAGTATCGCCGAGGACTCACAAAGTACCGCCGTAGGTTCCTCGAGGTCGGACGTCCCTGAAGCTCGGCACCGTACGTATCCTCGAGCTATCCGATCCGCCTATTGATTCCCGCCATTCCTGCGTGTCCCGGTATCCATATAATACTGTGCTGTATAGCTCTGATTGCTCCTTCAGTGTTTTTTACTTCATCACAAGTCGCCTCAAGGAGTACGCACATGGCGGCCTTGTACACCCTGTCGTCTCTAAAATTCCGGTAAGCCATTTGAGAGTCGGTTAGAATTGTTCGCGGCCGTTTTTTCCGAAAGCCTTCCGCCCCCGCTAGAGCCACGGCGACTTCTTCCGCTTTGTTACAAAGCAGTCTCTGATCGATGCGCTCGCAACCTCCTTGTGTTTGGAGTTGACCACCGTCGCAACTGCCTTCTGTCTGTCCTTCTCGTACGCGGCTGCGTCCACATGCATCACTCCTTTCTTCTTCTCGAAGTTTCTTTCCAAAGCTTTCCCCCTTGCCTCGCGTCTGTCCGCGTAGAGCCGAGGGTTCATGTTTCTTGGCAAAGGGGCTGCCCTTATCGTCTTGTGTGTCTCATCTGGAATATTGCCCATTCCTTCGACATCCCGCAGCTGCCCCTGGTACCTTAACCTTTTTAGGAAGGCCCTTCCAGTCCTTATCTGGGTGAGTCGTATTTTCTACATGTATAGCAAGACTTCCTTATCGTCTTCGAAAGTGCTATGCAGTCCAAGAGCAAAAGCTTCTCCGTTGACGTTGTTTCGGGGAGGCCTAGCGCCACCTTATACACCGATCTTATCACGGCCTTCACTTGCATAGTTTCAGACTGGTTGAGATCCTGGTAGGGTAGGCTGTAGGTCACTCTGCTTACCTCCAGCTTGAGGGTGGCTTCCTCCCTTAGCCCATGTCTTTTAACGGTTACGTTTTTTATCATTTTCGCTACCTGTGACGTCCCCGTTTTTAGCAGCGCTAAGGTGTGGGTACTGAGCTGGTTCGACTGTGTCCACATCCCCAATATCCGCACCATGTTCTTCTCTGGTATTTCTGCCCCGTGCAGCAGTATTTTGAGACCCGGTTCTGCTGCGATCTGCTCCTTTGTTTTGCTGCCTCTCCAGATTCTTATCAGCTCCGATATTTCTGTCGAGCAAGACAGTCCCCGGGCCAGGACGTACTCTTCCACGCAGGTGGCCGCCGGTTGCAACCTCTCCTCTTTTTACCCGAGGGATCCCGTGCTAGTCCAAATTGTTATATCGTCCGCATACATCGCAGGACCGATTCCTTTGATTTGATCCAATTTTCTGGCCAGCCCTATCATCGCTACGTGTAATAGTAGCGGTGAGATGACTGACCCCTGCGGCGTGCCCTTGTTGGGTACCCGGTAAGTTTCAGATTGGATTTCGCATAGTCGCTGCGTGGCCGTCCGGTCCGACAGGAACACCCTGGCATAAGCGTAGATCTTTTTCCCACAACCGAGCTTGTCAAGCCCTCCGAGAGCCGCTCCAAGGCTCAAGTTGTCATTGACGTCTATAGCCATGACCACGCCTTCGTTTGCCTTCGTTGCTTTCTGGGTGACTTCCTCCTTTAGCTACAGCTAAAGGAGGAATCGAAACTATCAACACACGACGTCCTGCTACAGCAGGACGTCGTGTGTTGATAGTTTCGATCGGAAGCCGAACGTGGTTTGGGCAAATAGATCTTTATCTTCCATGTAATTCTGCAGCCTCTCGGTGGCCACCCTATCATAGAGTTTGCTGAGGCAAGACGTGAGTGAGATCGGTCTCAGATTTTATATGGCCAGTTTCTTCACTGGCTGGGGTATCATGACCACGCCCGCGTGCCTTCATTTCTCTGGCACCGTATCTTCCGCCCAATTCATGTTCATCAGATGTGTGAGCGCCTGCATTGCCTCGTCATTCAGAGTTAGAATCAGAACGTTGTTAATCTCATCCGCCCCCACAACCGTGTTCTTTTGAGCCTTTCTCACCGCTGCGTAGACCTGCTCTTTGGTGATGGGTCTATCTAGGTACTCATATTTTCCTCTGTAGGGCCTGTCCTTAGCTCCTGGGTGTACTTTGGCTCCATAGTATTTGAGCTTGATCTTCTCGAGCAGCTCTTCATCTATGCCTTCGAAGGTGCACCAATCTGGCCATGACTTTACCGGTTCCGCTCTTTGTTTTTTGTATGGGGGGGAGGGGATCTCTAAGTGCCCTCAGTATATACCTCATCTTCGCCGCACCTAGCGTCCCATTGAGCGAGTTGCTAAACTGTTCTCAATTTTGCCTTGATAATTGAAAAGCGTACACCTCGACTTTCGCCCTTCTTTCAACTATTCTTAGCTCCAACTTTTTGCTGTGCTTTTGCTGTTTCCATCACTTGGCTAACCACCTCCTGGCTTCCCACAGGTGTAAGAGCCGGCTGTCCACTTCCGGCATTTCCACCGTCCAGTCCAGCATTTTCGCGCATTTTTCTCAGGTGCCCCTGAGCCTCTTGCACTATTCTTCAATGGATTCTAGGCTTCCCAGTTTCCCCTCGCTTTCTTTTCGGAAGGCCTCCCAGTCCGTAATTCCGGCTTCGCCAATCTTTCTTTTGAAGGTTCCTGCTGCCACTCTTGTGCTCAGTACGTAGTGATCACTCTCCAGGTTTTCAATCATGTTCATCCAGTTCCCCTCTCTATTCATGATTAGCGTCAGGTCCGGGGAGGTGTCCCTGCTCACAACGTTCGTAAAATCGAGTTGCTTTCTAACTTAGCTCTTCAGTTCGTTACTTGATTGCGCTAGCTTCTTGTCCATCCCAGCATCGAGTTGGGCTAGCTTCTCGTCCATTCTGGCATTCATTCTTGTTTCCATGGCTTCGAGCTTGGCGTCCAGCATAAGCTCTAGCTGTGCGATTTTTGGCGTGATCTGCTGCATCATCTCTGCTAGCGTTACTTTCAATGTTTCCATTGTTGCATAGCTGTCCTTGCTGATGCTGAGAGCATTCAGCGATGTCAGTTGTGTCTTCTTTGACGATGATACTAGATTTAATGTTGAGGTTTACACGTGCCTCTGCTTCTCTAGAGCCTGTGTCGGCTCATTTGCAGCTACCTTCTTTTTCCCCTGCGCCCTCAGACGAGCAATCTCCCTGTCGCGTTTTGCCAATTCGCGCCTGAGTGCCTGAATCTCGTGTGCCACCCCACTGTGTTCTTTTTGTGGCTTCCCCTGCCATTCGTGCGGAGCAATGTTATCAACTACCATTCGCAGTAGTGCGAGTGTGCACTACTCCTTCGATTGTTATTAAAATCTCCTTTCAGCAAACCTTAATCCGTCATGATTATTACGGACAATAAGTGTTCCACTGTATTGCTTCAAATTATCAAAATAAAAAGAAAATTGAGCCCATGTCCTGAGAAAAGTCCATTTTCAGCCCTACATTCTCGCACGATGCAATGAGAAGCTGCACTGAAATTTTTTTCTCTGCATTATGCTGATACATACCTTTATTTCAAGTGTCATTTGGTTTGGTTTGGTTTAACAAGGTTGACGACTGGGCACGTTGGTAAGGGTTCATACTTAAGCAGCCAAAGGACAAGACACAGGAAAGAAGAGGACAGGACAAGGCTGGACTAGCAACTGAATGTTTATTGATCAGAAGAAAACAACGAGGACTCCTTCCGAAAAGCTCGCGCACAACCCAACCGGTGGAATGGCAGGAAATTAGGAAGAAGATGAAGAAGAAAATTCAAAGCCAATTCAAAGTCAAGGCCTAACTAGCGACTTTTCTAATAGATCAAATTCCTTACAATGAAGGCTATAGCCGACGCCTTAGCCACACACTTGTCCTCGGCTTTAGAAATGTAAAATGCTTCAACCAACTCTCTGCAGAGTTGATTACCATTGCTGTAAACTACACCCGTATTATTGAAATCAGGCGCAAAGGGACGGGTCATGCTCCGACTTACACTCTCGTGATTGCACATGTAGCGCCAGATTAGAACTCGCCTTCCCTCCCAGAGAATTAGAGTGCTCCGTCAGGAGCACATTTGCTAGTCCAGCCTTGTCCTGTCCTCTTCTTTCCCGTGTCTCGTCCTTTGGCTGGTTAAGTTTGGTTTGGTTTGGTTTGTGGGGTTTAACTTCACAAAGCGATTCAGGCTATGAGAGACGCCGTAGTGGAGGACTCCGGAAATTTCGACCACCTGGGATTCTTTAACGTGCTGTGAGGTGTAATTTGAAGCTGTAGATAGACACGTTCTTTCTCAATATTGCTTCAAAATCGGCCAAAATTCAAAAGAATCAACAAACGAACAAATCTGAATGGAATTTTATTTATTTATTTATTTATTTATTTATACATACATACATACATACATACATACATACATACATACATACATACATACATACATACATACATACATACATACATACATACATACATACATACATACATACATACATACATACATACATACATACATACATACATACATACATACATACATACATACATACATACATACATACATACATACATACATACATACATACATACATACATACATACATACATACATACATACATACATACATACATACATACATACATACATACATGCATACATACATGATGCAGCGCAATGGAGCACTATAGGAAGAGTGGGTGATTAAAGTCATGCATGAAACATGTTGCCACGAACTATTTAAATATTTATTTATTCTTATTCGACAGCCGCTGGCATGCGGCCTTATCATTGTTATTCCAGCGCGCTTATCGATTCTGTATTCCGTTTCTACATTGTTCCAGGTGATGCTAGTACCATTTGCGGCGTTATCTAGATCTTTCTTCGCAGCCTTTAAATTCAGTGCTGACAAGTGAAACTGGCATCCTTTGTTGGACAACTGCCGAGCACAACTATTGCTATCGCCGCCGCCGAATTCCTTAGTTCTTTTGCGGGCGCAAGTCAGCCCAATAAAGAGTTTCTTCAGTGCACTCCCAGACTCTTCATTTGTGTCATTGGCCCTGTCACCACTACGTGACAATATCGTGCAGTGTTCAACGCTAGAATACAGTACTGAAATAAATACAAGTAATAACAAGCAGGGAACAACAAAGGTATGACCAAGAGCGCAGTACATGATCATTGGAGGGTTACAGGCATGTATACAAATGTCCATGCGTCTTGAATAGCTTTTACAAAAATCTCGAGATCCAAGAAGTGAATGTTCCCAGGTAATGCATTCCTCGATTCAATGGTGCGTGAAAAAAAAAACTGAATTTGAACGTGTTAGTACGTGCGTAAAAAGTCAAGCACTTGATGCTTCTGGTTGCTGTTTCTGGAGCACAAGTACAGTGTTTCGACGTGAACGCGGTTGAACTGATTAAGTAATGCAAGAATTTCAGTGATTCGATGCGGTGGCGTGCAGAAACGCTGTTGTTTCAGGAAGGAAAGTGCCGAAGAGGGTGAGAATAAGAAACTTTTCCCAAAACAATCAATCCTAACCATTCAATTAATGTCAGGCACTAAAATGTATTGTACTGTATTTATTTAAAATATACAGATGAGTATAAAACTGAGCGTATGATTTAAATTTATGCCATAAATTCTTCAAGACTTCCTCTTAAGGAGTAGGCGCCAGAAATTCGAAGCATTTTGCTACCGCCTTCTCATTGCCTATATAGTCGTTTTTAGTTTTTGCCAGACCACGATGATGGCGTAAAATGGAACAAACTAGCTTTTTTGTCAACTCTCTCGAGAAACTAAAAACGAAGTTATAACATCTTATTGCCCCGCTGGGGTGGTGCAGTGGTAAGACGCTCCCGGGTTTGAACCCAATCACGGCGGCTGCGTTTCGATGGAGGCGAAACGAAGAGGCGTCCGTGTGCTGTGCGATGTCAGCGCACGTTAAAGATCCCCAGGCGGTCGAAATTACTCCGTAGCCCTCCACTACGGCTCCTCTTTCTCTCTTTCCACTTTCACTCCCACCTTCTTCCCTTCCCTTACGGCGCGGTTGAGGTGTCCACAAAATCAAGTGAGACAGTTACCGCGCCTTTTCCTTCCTGTGAACTAATTATTATTACCATTATTAAAGTTTTCTCGGACCTGTATTTCTTTTTATTCTGGGGTGCAGTGATAATCAGTTGAGTCCTTAAATATTTATCTTCTCGGTTACTACAAAAATAACTATATTACATCTTGAAGCCGACGTTTCTAACGTGCACTTATGTTCTGTCGTAAGCAAAACGCTTTGCACATGATACTTTTAGTAGAATTATATATTTCTTTTTGCTAGCAGCACGCACGAGCCAAGGTGCCGAGTATTCTTGTCGAGGCCGCTTTCTTGAAAAGAGAAATCGCGAGGAAACCCAAAGCCATCCCGCCGTCATCCTAACCTGGAAAGCCTCAAGCGAACGCGTGACTCGAGAACGTCGGCGCTCCCCTATGCACGAGCTGAATAGACCGCAGCTCAATAAAGTGAGTTTATCGTCTAAACTAGCCCGAAACACATAACAGGACTGAAAACAGATTATGAAAGCCGTTGCGAGCGATACAAGTGACATTGTTATAACTATAACGAAGACTACGAACAGACGAGCGCCAACAACTTTATTGTGGAGAGTCGAGACGTGTGGGGGCGATGCACGCTCTTCACTCGTGCTGGAACGTGACGGAGGATGCTCCAAGAGCCCCGTGAATGGCTCGAAAGGCGGTTGCGTTATTCGTTTGCTCGGAGATAGTTTCATAGCGCCGAGCTGTCCACCCAAGGCGCTCTCCTTGTCTTTTCTTCGTCGAGCTTCCGGTATTTAACGGTTGCTGCATAACCTATGTATTCCGTTACTTTGTGTACTATCTTTTCTTCCCGAATTCCTGCTCGCTGGCCAATGCGACCACACACGTGCACCTATCACAAACTAATAAACTTTAAACGAGCTGTTCGCGACACATTATAGTGCAGAACAAACTTAAAAACAGAACAAATAATCTCGATCACTGTGTTATGCAAAATGTATCCCCATGCTGTCAGTATTCAGTAAAACTTCAGAAGGTTCCTCCTCCCTTTAAGAAGCAGCCCTAAGTAATTCCAAAGAATAAAGCGCTCTCATATATAGACATCCCCTCCCCCACTTCCCCCAATGTATGTATATCAGCCTAATCGTCCAAGGACTTTCAGTGATGGGGAATATCAGTATATATATATATATATATATATATATATATATATATATATATATATATATATATATATATATATATATATATATATATATATATATATATATATACTTTCAGTGATGGGGAATATCAGTATATATATATATATATATACTGATATTTCCCATCACTGAAAGTCCTTGGACGATTGGGCTGATATACATACATTGGGGGAAGGGGGGGAGGGGGGTGTCTATATATGAGAGCGCTTTATTCTGTGGAATTACTTAGGGCTGCCTCTTAAAGGGGGGAGGAACCTTCTGAAGTTTTACTGAATACTGACAGCATGTGGATACGTTTTACATGACACAGTGATCGAGATTATTTGTTCAATTTTTAAGTTGGTTCTGCGCTATAGTGTGTCACGAATATATATATATAGCGAAGGGGCTCAAAACTTCATTTATTCTTCGTCGACGTTTCGACCTGGGTCCGGTCTTTCTCAAGACTGGTTACATTGCTTGAGTTTCAGTTTTAAAGGTTTGAAAATTGTACAGACGCAGAAAAGAAGGAACACAGAAAAAAAAAAAAAGAGCAAGAAAGACGAGCAGGTGGGCTTGAAGCCTCGCTTGCTCTTCGCCAGGTAGTGCGTGCGTGACCTGAACGCTCCGTGTGTGCTACCTTGGACGTATGCTGCCGGGCGCCCCACCCCGGCAGCTGGTGCATTGTGTCGCGCGCGCGATCTGTCTGCGACCAGGCGCTACGTGCGCGCGACTATGTATATACATCAATGGTACTATATATATATATATATATATATATATATATATATATATATATATATATATATATATATATATATATATATATATATATATATATATATATATATATATATATATATATTGTAAACAATTGCAGTGGCCGCTCGCGCGCGCAGGCATTTGTGGACAGTGCTCGGACACTTGCGCGCGAGCGACACGAACTGGTTGACCGTTTGTACTTTGTAAATACTGTACAAAGCTCCCCTTCTCCTTTCTTCCTATCGCTCCCCTCTATACTTCCCCTGGCTATCCTCTCCCTATCCACTTTTCTTTCCCGCCGGCCAAGTGCTTCAGTTGTTTAGATAGCAGTTGCCGCGGCCGGCAATACTCTTTCCCTTCTTTTTGATTATTTAAAAAATAATCCACTACCCCCACCACCACATGGGGGGCCTGCTGAATGCGAGGAAAGAGAGAAAAGACTAAACATGAGTCAGGGCGACCGGAAAAACCAAGAAGATGCGGGGAACAATGAAGATTCCAAAGGTTTCATCTTCGGCCGGGAGAGAGGGGGCAAGCAGATTAGCAGAAGAAGAGAAAGAAAGGAAGCAAAGCGGGGAAGGGGGGAAGGGGGGGGAACGGGGAGAGAAGTGGACAAAACACTTTGGGTATGGTCTCAGACGACAGCGCCGGCAGTATCTCTTTTGTTAAGGCAGTTATAAGTAAATGCAGGTGCACAGGTCTAATGTTATCTTTACAGTGAATCTGTTACTTGGAATCACCACCACTGCTTCGACAGGTTAGTGACCCCGAAGGGCCGAAAAGATTCCCGGATGTTCATTTATGCCGCTATCCACTGTGTTAAATTTATGAAAAAAAAAAAAAAAAAAAAACGACCCGCGCTGCTCACGCTCAGGATTAGTTCTGAAGTTGCTTTGTATTATAGTAACTTTTAGTTTTTCAAATTCATGACCTGTTTGATTAGTGTGTTTGGATAGGGGGAGGTTGGGTAGTGACTTGGTGTGTGCGCGGTGGTTATTGAATCTGATTCTGAAGGGAGTGTTTGTTTGGCATATGTACTGCATCTGGCAGTGGCCACATTCCAGTAGGTATACAACGCTGCCCGAGTCGGAGTTTAGGTTTTTTTTTTTTTTTTAATGTCATGTTTGAAAGCGGAAGGTGTGCTGTTAGCAGACAATGGTAGTATCGAAGATACATGTATCTTCGATACCATCTTTAGATACATTTTGTGTATCGGTATAAGATATCACGTGCTGAAACTGAAAGTATCGGAACATCGTCGGTATCGAAAATACATTGTTAATGTATAGTGTATTTTAAAGATACTCGATACTCTTTAAAAAAAGAAACAGAACTCTGCAAATACTGAAGCCGCTGTGAGTCAGACATTGGGTTGACGGCGCTCGCTCAGGTAATACAAGCCGGGAGACAGTTTGGCTTGTACCGCCGCCTCAGTTCTCTCCTTTTCCGGGTTTACAACAAACGCGCTGTCTCCTCAGCCGCACCGCGACCTATCCATAATTAATTTCTTTAAAACTGAGGGAGTCAACGGCAAGTAGGTACACATGAGATTTACTTGTGATCACCGCGTGCATACTACGAAGCCGCTAACAGAGACACAAAAATATAGGAACAAAATCGACAATGAAAACGAAAGGCAAACACGACCACGTTCACTGCTTTACCCCTGGCCACTTTCCCACTCTTTGCCATCCGCCCTCTTTTCCGTCTTTCTCGTCAAGCAGCGCACTCAGCTGAGAAACGTAGTAACTTATTCAGGGCCCTAGCTTTCCAAACCCCTGTGCTCTTCGTGTTGACATTACTTGGAGGCAAGGACACGCGCTTATAGGCCTCAGTCACCCACGATGCTAACCGCCATTCTTGTAGTTGACATCACTTGATTCGACATACTCATTCTTTGTAACTGTGCCGGGATGATCCTAGGCTTTCACTAGGCTTTTTCTGTCAAAACTATTACGTCTAATGTTTTATGAAATACATGTCGTGACAACTATGTAAATGCACTTTTCCAACACATAGGTCTGTATAACAAATTATGCGTTCTCAAAAAATTTATTCCCCAAACAATTTTTAGCAAAAGTTAGAATAAATCTTCTAAAAGTACCCTTGTATCGTGAAGCAAAAACTAGCGATTTTTTGAAAATATGCTAATTTATTGACATCATATTAGCCACCCTCTCTTAAAGAAAAGAATATCTACAGCCAGCTGCTGTTCTCAAGTGACGCTAGTAAAATTTGACTTTCTTAACGACCTCCAGGATCCTCGAGACGACGCGGCTACGCTTCACTCTTATCTGCTGATAAAAGAAATCATCAAATGCAACAGTGAGACATGTTCGTCTACTTATGTAGTTTTTGTCATGTGCCATGTATCATGCCCACATCGCGGAGCTCTTTCGGAAGAAATAAAAAAGTTCAGCCATTTTAATTTTGTTGATATCCTCTAGCTACTAACAAAGAAAGCACAGCTTCAAAAGTCTGTTATCACACCAATCGCGAAATCACTGCTCAGTTCCCCAAGCGCACGCACCTAAGAGCATTTTTAACACAGAGAAGACGGAGGGACCACCGGGTGAGTAACGTGTAGTACATAAAATGAAAAACAACAGAAAAATTTCCAGATTTATTTGTATGTAGCTAAGTGATCACAGGTCAGTGAAATGATGAAATTGTTTGCCATGCTGCTGTGGAAGAGATCGCTATCGATTTATTGTAACTAAGGCTTCAGAACGATGTGAAGCTCTGACAAGGCCAGGTGTCCAGACAGCGGAGCTTCTATAAAGCTGTGTTGTCGCATAATACCTTTAAAATAACTGCTTTTAAGAAGATACTGAAGGTTCCGAAAGCACGGAAAGATTTTCGAATTTCGCTAATAATATTACCGCTTTTATCGTATTGGGAGTTTAGTGATGTATCGAAGTACCGACGATACAGTATCGGATATCTGTATCGAAAATCTATTTCGGTTCTGTAACTTGTATCGGTATCCGAGATATAATTTCAGGGTATCGAGTTTCGGTATCGAGGATACTATTTTGAAGTATCTTGCCCAGCCCTCACTGCTAGCCTGTTTTGTTGTCTGCATGTGTTTGCACAACTGGCATCGACTTTTGCCACAAGGTAGGCAACCTTCGGAAGGTGGTTTATTTACTTAAGTGTGGAATACGTCATTTTATATATTTTTTGGCCGTATGTAGGTTACTCGTGGTGATCTGGGAAAATTTTGGAGAGTCGATTTATCTGCTCAATAATATTAAAGTGCTTCTTCAAAGTTTTGTTAATGTTAGGGGCGTTATTTGTGAAAGTTAGTATCAGGTTTGAGGGGTGAGGATTCGGAGGCGCAATTTGAAGTTTCCTGACAATATTCTTGCGACTTAGTTTGGTAACCTTATTAACAGCGTCGTTAATAATAGGAGCCGTATGATTTTGGTTCTTATAAGGACCGTCCGCAGGCGGTTGGCGTTTTCCTTTAAGTCCTCAGGGCGTGAGCAAATGCGCTTAAGTCTATGGGCTTGGGAGTAGGGGATAGATATTTTGCAGTGTTGTGGCACGGCCGCTCAATGGAGGCGCACTTGGGTGCGGCCCGTCGCGTCGCCCAGAAGAGCCGTATTGCGCCTAGTTTTCATCGCCACCGCTGCGGCGCCACCGCTCCGGGACGAGTCCGGGCGGAGAGCTGCGCGCAGCGGCCGTGGCTGTGCTTTCGTTTCGGCGTCCGCGTGGTCGGCGCTTGCTCAATTTAAGATTATGAGAGACGTTTCACACAGTATGTGATACTATGTGCATGTTTGCTATTGATAAGGTGATAGCGGCAAGTCATCATCCCTAGGCTTTTCCAAGTCATTCGTGGTCTTCCGTTTACAACGAGATCGAGGCAGTCGTGTGCTTCGCTGAGTGCGCACCCATTTAGTTGCGTTTCAACCACTGTAATAACGTATTATATATTGCAATCTTGAAATCGAGACATGGTTTGGGGCCATTTATTCAGCGTGCACTTTTCTAGAAACTTACAATTCAGGACGTAGCGTTCAATATTATTGTTCAGCCTGTTCCGTTATCACTGGAAATAATATTCAAGTGGGTACCACCACCAAAACATACTAGCTAACACGAACTGTTGCAAAAGAAACAACACAAGACAGCCAGTTCAACGACACGCTCGCAGGCTCAGGCACTTTTTTTCTCGTTTGATTATGAAGCCGCGTGATGCACAGAAGACACGCAAGCTTGTTTTACAAGCGAAGAACTTTTCTCGAAAAAGGTTTATGTGCAAGCGTGATTTTTTTCACTGTCTGATTGATGTTGCCTGTCCAGTTGGTCAGCAGCAGTCGCATTATTTTGGTTAGGTCCTTAGTGTGACTGCGGTCTTCTCTCTCGCAAATCAACTCCGGAAATTGCACAAAACAGGGAAGAAGGGATGAAATTAACATGTGGCATAGCTTGCTGCTTCTTATGAACTGCGGGCACTTCATCACCTTGCTAACAAAGGTGCATGGTGATTTTCAGATACCTTAGGCGTCCATCATCAAGAATTTTGATAAGTCCAGGGTTTTGCAGGAATCACAAGGCGCAAAGTTAATAAATGGATGGGGACTAATAAAATAAAATTATTGACACTCTAAAGTAAGCACTAGAAGTTATTTAAACCTTGGTAATATATAAATAATGAAAACATGGGCAGGCACTGAAAACAGAATAAATAAAAATGTTTCATGAGATTCTGTAAAACTATTCATACTTTCTCTTCAAATAGACGTGCAAGGTAACCAGTCAAGAATGCAATCGGTGCTAACTCTACCTCAGCTGCTGGTTCACACCACAGATGAATGCATCCAAGCTGACTCGAAAACTCTCTCGCAGCAGACGTGATATATGGCAGTTGGCAAGGTACGACTTTCATAATCACGAATGCCAAGTTTTATAGCTGCCTATATTTGATAGGTGCATTTGCACACATGATGCTTGCAAGTTGCTAACCTGCACAAAGCATGGCAAAATGTGTATAATCTCAGTCGATATTTTTTTTTTCGCTAGTGGTACCTTCAGTATTTTCTCCGAGGTGAAAACGGCAGCCCTTGCGTCAACTTTGTCGTTCCCGCCTTTGAATTGCCTTAGCCTGCTAAAAAGTGATAATATAGACCCGCTTTCGGAGCCTGCTTTAGGGCGTATCGGAAGCTGAAAATAAGATTCGGTTAAATGCAATGCACTAGTAAGGCACACAGAAGGCATTGTTGTAAGATACTTGATGTGATCAAGAAGGTACTTAATTTGCGCCACTGCTGATCTAGTTGTCATGATTGTTGCTTCGTACGTTTGCTTGGTTAGCCTTTGCTTCGACGTGCCTCCTTGGACCTGAATGTCTTCGATATGGCAAAGTCCAACTCTAACCAAGAAAGTCGCTCGTCATCTGACAAATAGAGCGGCTCCTCTTGGTGTCTCCATGGCTTCACTTATGCGATGTTGGGCAAGGCATACCATTTTGTTATCATCGTCATAAGAGTGATCGTGGCGCACCTATCTTGAAACACACATGCTTCAGGATGACACGGGGGGTTGCCCAGGAGGAAATGAAGTGTAGATATAACAAGTGGGGAAAATAAAGCTATGGACCTGCGCACATTTATTTTTCCAAGGTTGTTTGGCTCAACATGAGCCCACGTGAGTAACTTAACTTGTAATGTGGGCAGTTCGGGAACACGGAGGGGACAGCTGAAGGAAGCAGGATCTTCAGTTTTATGTTCTTCCTGTAATCGTCATCTGTGAAGTGTAGCAAGTATACCAATGACTTGTCACTCGGCTCCCACCGGCTTCCTTTTCCAACCTAGCCCTTCCGAGATATGCTTTTCAGCCATGCTGCTCGACGTTGTGAATCGCACGGGAACTCATGGTAACCGATCTTTTCTTGCTTTCGTGGGGCACAGTGGCACACAGCAGTTGACTGGCATGGTGCTGCATACGCTTAGGACGCTGTTATGCTGAGTAGTCAAAACGATAACACGCGCCAACCCAGCCAGCGCGCTCCTTCCGCGTCGTCTGCTCGTCCGTGCCGGCGGCGCCTTGTCCTGGAGTGGTGGCGCCCCCGCGGAGAATGACGGCGGAAGCTGTAACTTCTCCCAATACGCGCTTCCCCAGCCATTGAGGCGCGACGCGACGGGCCGTACCAAGTGCGCCTCCATTGAGCGGCCGTGGTTGTGGATGCCAGCTCTAAAAATGAAGGTATACTGTTGTCGGCCAGCGGGTTTTTTGTAGACGCTAGTGAGTAGTGTTCACCCTACTACTTGGATCATGAGGTCCAGAAAGTTTATTTGAATGATATCATTGGATGAGCGTTGTCGAATGCTGCAATAAACTGGTTTAGGTTGTTTCCTGTGTCTGTCCATATCATGAATATGTCGTCAAGGAATCGCTTGTAAAATGCCGGTTTAGACGGATTTGAGGAAAGGAAATTTGACTCGATATGATGCATAATTATATTGGCGTAATTTGGTATCATTTTAGTTCCCATGGCTCGTTTGGAAGTAATAGCTATTATTCAATTAGAATGAGTTTAGTTCCAGTACTAACTTGGTGAGGGTCATGATTGCTCTCGGGCTAGGGGAATCTTTGCTGCTGTGTTTTTCGTAGGCTGTGACTAGGGCCTGCATGCCATCATCGTGTAGAATATTAGTGTAGAGGGAAACCACATCTAGGGTAACAAGTAGCGCGCTTTCAGAAACTTTCACTTTCGTTAACTCTTCGAGAAAGTGGCTGATATCGCATATGCAGGACGGGTGAGTGAGGGGTATGTGTTTGATTAGTGAGTCTATGTAAGCGGAGATGGGTTCCTTGAGCGTGCCGATGCCGGAAATTATTAGTCTATCCGGGTTGTTTTCTTTATGAACTTTTGGGAGTATGTATAGAACCGGCCCGGAGACGGGTTGGTTACTGTACGCCTTGTTTATTCGAGGTGTTATTTCTCCTTCCCGGGTTAGTTGGTTCAGAGTGGTCGTTATAGCATTTTGATGTTCAGCGGTGGTCTGCAAGGAGGGAGTTGACGGCTTCCTTCCTTTATGTATTTTTTTGTATCCAAAATTGCTATGCCCCCTCCTTTGTCTGCGAGCTTGATAGTGATATCGTATAGTTTGTTCAAAAAATCTAAGGCATCACATTCGTTTTTAGATAGGTTTGGTGATCCGGCCGGTTGTTTTGCGAAAGTGTGAAGTATATCTTGTTCTACAGCCTTTATATATTTGTCAAGATTTTTATCTCTCACGGGTGAGGATGTCCATTGTTCTTGAGTTGGTGGAAGTGAGCTAGCGGGCCTTTGTTTGTCAAAGAAATATTCTTGTAATCGGAGTTTACGAGAGAAGTTATCCAGGTCCTTTAGTAGTTCGTATTCATTGTGGCGGCCTCTGCTTGGGCAAAAATTTAAAACCTCAGGATAGAAGCGATACCTACTCCTTGGTTAGTGATGCTTTCGAGAGGTTAATTATGTTATCTTTTCAATTAGTGGTGTCTAGTCCTTGATTATGGGGGTAAGGTGAGTGTTGAAGCGCTCGTTGGTGTCCCCGAGTGTGACCTTTTGGTTCGTGAACTTTGGTGCGGCAGAATGATATACTGCCTCGGAGGGGATGTTATCTCATGGAAATGTATGCAATTTAATGGCCCAGATCTCAGCTACTTCTTTAGATGGACGCGGAAAGTAATATACCATCACGCGCACACCTCTCCTCGTGTTTCAGCGGTGTCAGCGTTTCTTCACAGTGATTAATAGTTATTTGCAGTAGTTTTAGTGACGAGCTATGCAGCTCTGCGTTCCATGCTTGTCTAGGTGTATTCGAGAGATCAATCGTGGAAGGGGTATGAGATATGTAGAGTCCCTAGGGACGAAATTTGCTTTGAGATAAATTTGGAGTGATTTTATGTGGAGCTCGTGTCTTATTCGGTTATCAATTATTTTTCTTAGAGCTAAACTTTTTTTGTGAGAGTATGTGGCCTCTGCTGAAGGGGAGGTAGAAGGTGGGGACGCTTGGCCGGCCCGTCAATCCTGTTTCACCCGCTTGGCTGAGCCAGAACGTCGTCTGAGATCATACCTGGGTGTCGGTGTTGCACAGGCGATGGTGGGGGTATCGAGGTGGCCCTCCTAAGCTGCAGGTGCCCGCCGATGCATTTCAGTCGGTATGCTCTCGGGGCTCTTGGTGCTTTTGGAGATGGCATCTCGCGTTGCGTTTCTAGGCGACTTCGTGGTGGTGGGAGCTGCAGTAAGGTTCTCAATGGGAAGACGCTGCACTGATATTGGTAGTAGAACACGGAGTGGGGTTGCGGGCGGACTGGCGCCATCTCTCTAGTTTGAAGCCGCTGTGTTTGAAGCCATTTTCCCAAATCCTCCACGGGTAACCTACAAACGGCCAAAAAATGTACAAAATTACGTAGTCCACAATAAAGTAAATAAACTACCTCCCACAGGTTGCCTACCTTGTGGCAAAAGTCGATGACAGTTGTGCGAATACACGCAGACAACAAAATAAGCAAACAGCGCACATTCCGCTTTCAAACATGACATTAAAGAAACCCTTAACTGAGACTCGGGCAACGTTGTATACCTACTGGAATATGGCCACTGCCAGAGGCGATACATAGGTCAACCCCACACACCCTTCAGAATCAGATTCAATAACCACCGCGCACACACCAAGTCACTACCTAACCTTCCCCTATCCAAACACACTAATCAAACAGGTCATAAGTTGGAAAACTAAAAGTTACTATAATACAAAGCAACTTCAGAACTGATCGTGAGCTTGAGTAGCGTGGGTCGTATTTTTTTTTTTTTTTTCATAAATTCAACACAGTGGATAGCGGCATTAATGAACATCCGGGAATCCTTTCTGCCCTTCGGGGTCACTAACCTATCGAAGACATTCCAAGTAACAGATTTCCCGTAAAGATAACCTTGGACCTGTGCACCTGCATTTACTTACAACTGCCTTCACCAAAGAGATACTGCCGGTGCCGTCGTCTGAGACCATATCCAAAGTGTTCTGTCTACTTTTCTCCCCGTTACCCCCTCCCTTCCCCCCTTCTCCCCTTACCCGCTTTGCTTCCTTTCTTTCTCTTCTTCTGCTAATCTGCTTGCCCCCTCTTTCTCGGCCGAAGATGAAACCTTCGGAATCTTCATAGTTCCCCGCATCTTCTTGGTTTGTCCAGTCGCCCTTACTCATTCTTCGTCTTTTCCCTCTTTTCTTGCATTCAACAGGTCCCCCACGTTCGTCTTTCTTGCTTTTTTTTTTTTTTTTGCTCTGTTCCTTCTTTCCTGCGTCTGTACAATTTTGAAACCTTTAAAACTGAAACTCAAGCAATGTAACTAGCCTGGAGAAAGAACGGACCCCTGTCGAAATGTTGACCGGGGTGTCTGTTTCGTTCATATTAAAATGTTCGATGCACGTAAAAACGTTTCGGCCTGTCTATCCCAGATGATTTTTTTTTTTTCCTGTCACTAGACTCCTGTACATAAATTACAACAAGCGGCAATGTGTACTTAAGATCATAACTAAACTTGTTTCTAAACCTCACTAACGTATCTCCTGACTAAGGGCATAAAAAGCACGCAGCAAGGCGGTTTGTGAAATCAAACTAATCACACGATAAAAGCTCATTAATAAAGACTTCTATCGTGTGATTTATTTTCTTAAATATTTCTTTTTATTGACATAAACCTATCAACTAATACGTTGCGACGATAAGATTTGTACACAACAATCCTTGCTTGTTTCAGTTCAATGCATTGCGTTGTATTTAATCAAAAACAGTAATCAGAGCAGAAAAAAAAGCGCAGGATGCAAGTGCTATACAAAGGAAGCTGAATAAATTACTTCGGTCCAATAATTTCAACAAAAATAAATAAGTTTCCGGAATAACTGAACAAATAAAAAAAAACGAGCTGATTTTTAAGGACTTTAGGAGCTTTAAAAGTTTAAACATGATGCCTAAAGTTGTTAGCGCTGCTGTCCTATATATTCCCCTTGTCCATTTCGTCTTATTTTGTTTCTCCTCAGACGCGAACTGAACCGTACAGCTTAAAAAGAAAAGAAAAGAAAAGAAAGCGAAGGAAGGAAGGAAGGAAGGAAGGAAGGAAGGAAGGAAGGAAGGAAGGAAGGAAGGAAGGAAGGAAGGAAGGAAGGAAGGAAGGAAGGAAGGAAGGAAGGAAGGAAGGAAGGAAGGAAGGAAGGAAGGAAGGAAGGAAGGAAGGAAGGAAGGAAGGAAGGAAGGAAGGAAGGAAGGAAGGAAGGAAGGAAGGAAGGAAGGAAGGAAGGAAGGAAGGAAGGAAGGAAGGAAGGAAGGAAGGAAGGAAGGAAGGAAGGAAGGAAGGAAGGAAGGAAGGAAGGAAGGAAGGAAGGAAGGAAGGAAGGAAGGAAGGAAGGAAGGAAGGAAGGAAGGAAGGAAGGAAGGAAGGAAGGAAGGAAGGAAGGAAGGAAGGAAGGAAGGAAGGAAGGAAGGAAGGAAGGAAGGAAGGAAGGAAGGAAGGAAGGAAGGAAGGAAGGAAGGAAGGAAGGAAGGAAGGAAGGAAGGAAGGAAGGAAGGAAGGAAGGAAGGAAGGAAGGAAGGAAGGAAGGAAGGAAGGAAGGAAGGAAGGAAGGAAGGAAGGAAGGAAGGAAGGAAGGAAGGAAGGAAGGAAGGAAGGAAGGAAGGAAGGAAGGAAGGAAGGAAGGAAGGAAGGAAGGAAAACTTAAGCCTCGTGGCATTCAGGCTTAGCTGGCATCGCGTCTGTTTCGTCCAATTTCCCACAAACAGAAAAAAAAAGAGAGGAGGTGGGGGGCGAGGGGGTGAAGAGGAACATAAGAAAAAGTAGTCACCTATTTTTTACCGTGTGTTAAACCCTCGTTTCGTCCTTCTGCAATCTTCGTTCGCTGTTGACAGCTTCCAAATCGATGATCTCTTAGTTCAAGGCTGGTGCACAACTGATACATCGGACAGCCGTACTGATAAGCCTTCGGCAGTCAGTTTCATTCTATATCATTGCAAACAACCACAAAATATTCCGTGAGGTCAAGTAAACTAAATGCACACATTCACGTTTGGCAGTGAACACTGGTTCTATGACCCCATGTGACCTCCCCGTCTACCGACGTCCTTCAAGCATCATAAGTACAGGAGCCGTCCGGACATCTCAATTCAGGAAAGTCCGCGCTTCGCTTGTGCCCCCGGACATGTAGGAAGCACGCTAGCTCCTGAGAAGGGGTCAGATGAGTGACGATATGGAAGGAAAGGGGGAGGGGCTCGCCTCACTCGGTTGAATAAGGGGGGCTTAGTTGGGCTGTTTGGTACATGCTGATGGAAACGACCAAACAGCGTTGACAAATGGTACGGATGAGCACAGTTGTTTTTACAGAGTCGGTTGGGCTGTATATTTTTTTTTCTCTCTCTCTAAGCAGCATGGATTAAGAAACGGCTATTCCTGCGAGTCGCAGTTATTTAATTTCACTACTGACCTGCATTTCAACATGAACAGTGTACCTTTTTTTTTTTTTTTTTTTTTTTTTTTGTGCCAAAGCATTTGATCGTGTAGCATCCCGCTGTCGTAAGCTATCCGGAACAGGGCTTGTTGTTTCATTTCGAGAAATTATTATCGCCAGAACTGTGTAACCTAACTACACAAAGAAACCTTTATTCAATTCCAAACAGAAGGATGCATGTATACGGAGGCCATGATTCCACGTATTCTCAATCACAAAGCGCAGGGGCAGCCTGCACTTCCGGTTTCACATTTGGAGCGCCGTCTATACTCCCAGGCTGCAATAAAACACCTGTAAAAGGTAGAGAGGGTGTGGAGGGAAGGGGGGGGGGGGGGGGAGGGGGGTCTTTAACTTTTACTCTATCTGGTGAAAATTCCTCCAGACCTGACCCTTTCATATCTATAAATACGTACAAACCACTAAATCGCCTCAAGCACATCATATATATGTAGCACATCTACAGCGTCCCCCCTACTTATATCATCTAGAATACATAATAACTTTAACTACATTTGTGGCAGTACCCAAGGTTTTAACTCCCGCACGCCATCTGCCTTTAGAATGACCTTCCGGACTACATCGCTCTGCAATACAATTCATGATACTTTTCAGGAACAGCTAATCAGATACTTAATCGATAAATTTAACGCGCCATTTCTATATGTGATACCTACAACTTCATCTACTCGAGGCTATTATTGCTTTGGTTCTGTTCAAGCGCAGTTTCCTCACATGTATGACTGAAATCTTTTCTTTTGGGTTTGTGTGATAGTCCATGCATTTCACCCATTATTTTCTTTTTTTTTTTTTACCATGACGCATAGTTGCCTCATATTCTGCATTACTTCGTGTGAATAACGATCTGCTACCTGCATGGATACCTGTGCTCACTTCTTTGTCTTTTGTTCTGTATTGCTACATTTTTATTATGCTCCTCTTCTCACTTTTTGACTCATTAACCTTTGTATTTGCCCTCGTTCTTACAAAATGTACCTCTTGCCAAGCCTGTAAGGTATTTGTAAATAAAATTATGGCGAGTCAACGTCGAAGCACACAAACCTAGTTGAATGAATTTATTTGTTCTTTTGAGAATGCGCTGCCCGTCTGCAAACAGCATGGTCGAAATGTACCCTTTTGGAAGAAGAAATTACAAACAGTGCGCGCAAGCTCGCGCGAAAAAGTCGATAAAAACACGGCACATACGCAGTAACGAAACGGCGTCAAAGACACATCGAAAATTCATAAAATGCGTTAAAAATACTTTCTGGCTGTCTTTAAGCGCTTCGCGGATTTATCTCCAGCACGTCTATCTGCTGTGCCGTCTCAGCACGGCCTCTACCCGAAGTCCTCGTCTCCCTCAGTCGCGGCTTGCATGGTCTGCAGTGCGTACAGTGTTCTGTCAATTTATTTGTACCTCCGCACATCACCGCCTCCATATGATCCCCTGCCCCGTCATTAAAACAAATCCTCGCCTGGCCTATGTAGACCTTGCCGAGGGTCAGCGAAATATCGTCGACGACCCTGGTACAGCAGTTTCGTCATCATCATCATCCACAGCAGCAGCAGCAACAGCAGCAGCAGCATCCTGACTATACCCACTGCAGGGCGAAGGCCTCTCCCATATTTCTCTAATTAACCCGGTTCTGTGCTAGCTGCATCCACTTGACCCCTGCGAATTTCTTAACCTCATCCATCCACCAAACTTTCTGCCTCCCACTGCTACGCTTTCCTTCCCTTGGAATCCAGTTTGTTAAACTAAGCGACCATCGGTTATTCTCTCTTCGCACTACATGTCCTGCCCATGCCCATTTCTTCTTCTTAATTTCCACTAGAATGTCAGTAACTTGAGTTATTTCTCTGACCCACTCTGCACGCTTCCTATCTCTTAATGTTACCCCTACCCTTTTTCGTTCCATAGCCCTCTGGGTTGTCCTCAACTTAAGTAGAACCCTCTTGGTTAGCCTCCACGTTTCAGCCTCATAGGTGAGTACAGGTAAGATGCAACTGTTGTATACTTTCCTCTTGAGCGATACCAGTAACTGGTAGTCATAATCTGCGAATGTTTGCCAAATGCGCTCCATCCCAATCTTAATCTTCTTGTTACTTCCTTTTCATAGTCCGGATCTGCGGTTACTACCTGTCCTAAGTAGACATATTCGCCTGCTACTTCCAGTGCTTCGCTACCTAACGTAAACTGCTGTCCCTTCCCGAGGCTGTTGAAAATTACCTTAGTCTTCTGCATATTGATTTTCAAGCCTACCTTTCTAGCTACTTGTCCTGTCTAGGTCATCTATCATTATTTGCAGTTCATCCACCGAGTTACTTAGTAAGGCAATGTCATCAGTAAATCGCAGATTACTGAGGTATTCTCCATCTACTCTTATCCCTAACTGATCCCATTCCAAGTCTCTGAATACTTCCTCTAAGCAAGAATAGTACTGGGGAGATTGTGTCTCCTTGCCTAACACCTTTCTTTGTGGGAATTTTGTTACTTTCTTTATGCAGAACTATGGTTGCTGTGCAGCCATATATATATATATATATATATATATATATATATATATATATATATATATATATATATATATATCTTCCAGCACTTTCACGTACGTCTCGTCTACCCCCTGATTTCGCAATGCCTGCACCACCGCAGTTTACAAACTACGTAAAAAATGTACCCTTATATAAAATTTCTTATGACGTCTCCGGCTAAATTTTGGCGACATATTGCACCAGTGCAGAGAACCGTACCAAGTCTCTGCATAACTGAAGCAACAGTGACAGATAAAGCAGACACTGCTGAAACGCTGAATTATTCTTTTTATTCTGTATTTATCCAAGATTATGGTGCAACGTCAAGAGTTGCGTGCTATGCCTGATTTGTGCACTTGCGAGGAAGGAGCTTCTTCACTACGCCTGTACAGCCAAGGTCTCCGCCAAGGTCTCCGCCAAGGTCACAATTGCGCAGGCGCCCTATCTTCTGTCTTCTTCGTCTAAACGTTCGGTAATACAATACGATTGATTATAATAATCTGACTGCGATTCTAAAATAAAAAAATGAACGAACCACTACAAAGGAGCAAATCACTCACAGGCGAGAGCTTGTCCTAAGTATAAGTTCTACTCTAATCGCTCGTCTTGTTTTCACCTCATTTATACCCACAACGGATGGTCATTTGCACGTTGCCGAATGCGTCCATTCATTCTCGGTGGCCCTTGTGGGTCCACCTAGAGACTTATTGCACGTGTCTTCGTGCACCGTGTGTCAAGGGAAAGAAGGAAGACCAGAAGTGGGTCTCTTTCGCCCGGCCCAAAGCGCGCCTGATTAGCGAGCCTCAAGCTACGAGCACCAGTTGATCCACCGCCGCAACAACGTTGCCTGTCGGACCGTGAGGAATTGTCAGCGTGGGTAGAGAAAGCGGCAGGACGCGCACCAAGCCGATTTCCCCTTGTCGGGCCAGCCCTGCGGAGTTGTCCGCGCGGTGCACTACACCAGAGCACAGCCTAGCCTAAGAAACCCACGCTCTCGGGACAGTAGTTGCATTTGGGATTATTTAGGTGATCGATTTCGCTTGCTCGCCTCGGGAATTCCCTAAAAATATGAAATATTTCGCGCATAGTAGCAAGAAAAGGCGCTCAGTGAACTCTTCTTGCTGGTTTAGAGCGTGTTTTGTCGATGCGCGTGGGGGTAAAAGCGCGATATGAAAATTGAAAATTGAAAAAAGTTTATTTCCAGTAATATACAGGAAATGGGCCTCGGGCGAAAAGCTACAACGATAGCTTGAGAGATGCCCGAGGCCCGGTAATGGCAGAGCAACAGGACGTGTGACATTAAGGCGAATATATACATATATAACATGAAAATCATGAAGCACAGAAAGAGCACATATATACAAATGAAACAGCAAGTTAAAAACCAGCACAGTAAATTAACGGCCCACAATAATGTAACAGTATGCACGAAATATGGCAAAGCGTAATGAAAATGAAGTGACTATTCTTGTAATAATGTTTAAGGCAAGGAACGGGAAGTACAGAGAGACAGCGCGGAATTGATAAAATATAGCTTAAAGTCCTTAATTGACGCGGTAAAGATTTTTGGGTTGTGTATGCTATAATGATTTAATATGCATGGTAAGGTAAAACGAAGGCTCTGGTTACCGTATAACGTCCTCGTTCGAGGAACGTCCCATATTTGTTTACGTCTCGTGTGAAAGGGTTTTTCGTAAGGCTTTAGTCCAGATATATTTTTCAAGAAGTCAGTTAAGCATTGAGGTGACAATTTAAGGCAGTGAAGTAGACGATACTCAAACATGGTATGCACACGATGAATCCTATATTTTGAAAATAATGTTTCTGTGTGGGCAGGGTAGCATGCACCAGCGATCAGTCTAACTGCCTTCTTTTGAACACCGAGTAGGATGTTCAGATTTGTTTTGGATGTTGTACCCAAACGAGGTGACAGTAGTTTATGTGTGATTGAATTATAGCGTGATAACGAGAGAAAACCAACAGATCTAGTGAGCTTGCTTTCAATATACATTGGTCAGACCACCTCATGCGAGAGTAGAATACAACACCGAGTGATTTGAACTTGTCTACAGTTTCAATAATGTTATTTTCTAGATGCAGAGTATTGTTTACTGTAATATCCAGGCTAAGGGGACGAAAAAAGACTGGTTTGGGCTTGTTAGAGTTAACTACCAAACCATTAGCTGTGGACCATTTGTGGTGAGCACAAAGAACCAGATTTGCACTATTGATTAGTTCATCGGCAGAAGATCCCCTAAGAAAACAACTTGTGTCGTCAGCGTACTGCATACAACTTGTATGATAGGCTATGCTCGGAAGGTCGTTAGCATAGACATTAAAGAAGAACGGGCCGAGAAGGCTACCTTGCTGACCCGCCGGGGTGGCGCAGTGGTTACGGCGCTCGACTACTGTTCCCAAGGACGCGGGATCGAATCCCGGCCTCGGCGGCCGCTCTTCGATGGGGGCGAAGAGCAAGGCGCCCGTGTGCTGTGCGATGTCAGTGCACGTTAAAGAACCCCAGGTGGTCGAAATTTCCGGAGTCCTCCACTACGGCGTCTCTCATAGCCTGAGTCGCTTTGGGACGTTAAACCCCACAAAACAAACAAACAAACAAGCTACCTTGCGGAACACCACATTCAATGAAAAGGGAGCTAGACTTGTGATTATCGACCGAAACGACCTGCTGGCGATGCCGATCGTCTCACGTTCCTGGGAGAAAGCATATCGATGGTGCAATGCTGGTCCGCTCCACTTGTACGACATGCGTGTTCCTTTTTTCTCACCTGGATGAATATTGCATGTATACGCTTGAACCATTTACCTATCCAGACCAAAATACGATAACAAAGCCACCCTTTGCGATTTAAGCCTGAGGAGGTGCACAACTTCGAGTAGGAGTCGCTAATTCGGTTCGGGAGAAGAATCGAACAGCTAAAATTCATGATTATTCGCAACACCATGTATTTTTGGAGCGCTATCTGAACAGCAGTCAAACAACTTTCCTGGTCTGGGTAATATTACTCAATGAGCGCGGAAGCGCTCTCTAAGAAGCATTTCAAGAAAAAAAAATTAGTTGTGGTTTAACTCTGGTTTACCCTAGTTGAATTGCGATAGCAACGGCAGAAGTTTCTTTTGCCTGCTACATTATTCCCCTATCATGCCCGATCAGTGTAAGGTACTGGCTACACTTAAGCTCAGCTAACCCAAACATTTTTAACCGCCTCTAGACACTGTGTTGACGTCAAGGAGGTGAGCTCTGAATGAACACGCGTCCTTGAATTAAACGAAAGCAGTCTATTGAAGTCTCCTGCATGATCTTCCAGTCGCGTGACATGCCTGATGACGTTTCACGTGGAGAATGGAAGATTAATGAATCCAGAGACGCCAACTGTTTTGTTCGGTCGAAAAGGCACGTCGCGGTCCGTAACTCATGCAGAATTGAGAAAAACGCGCCGGAAAAAACAAGCACGTATTCTGGCATCATCAAGCAGTCGTTCTCTGTGCGGCGTCCAGGATGTTTACGCCATAGCATTTTCATATAGCGTCCATCTGCTGGTCAAGTTGGAGACTAGTTTGCGATAGTGATTCGATGTATGACTTTCATGGCAAGTGTGTCCACGGACAAGTATACTGCGCCTATCATAAATGTCAACTGAAGACATGTAACAGTTTGACAAACTCAGTACCAGTCAATTAATGGGGAAAAAATCGCATTATGAAAGAAAAGGCAGTGTTAAAAGCGTCCACTGTTAAGGCGAGACTTGGGCCTCATCCTAATTTTTCGGTTAGTGAAAGGTACATGCATCGTTCAGAAAAACACCGCCCTGGTAGCAATACAGAAGAAAAATGGCGAGAAACACGAGCAGTGACTACAAGCCTTCGAAGCGTGTCCGAAGCGGCCACACATGCGTAGAAGCAAAGCGGCACAGGCTCAAAACGACCCGAAGGCGGGGCTTCGCGTTGTCGGCGACTTTGCTTCAATGCGTGGTTGGATGTGAGGCAATGGCAGGTTTGTTCGAACTAAAAGTGAATGCATATCATTTGGCAATAAAATGGCATATATAGTAAGTAGTGAGTACGGGAGTTTACGGAGGTGCTGCATTGTTCTTTGTACCGCGCCGTACAATTCGTTCATTCGGATTACTCGTATCATACGAGCGTAACATCATTGAAAGCAAACGCTAACCTTCCCAGCCTTGAATGCCGTCGTAAAATAGCTAGACTTTTACTTTTCCACAGGTTGTTATCATTCCCTTCTGAGTCATTCCATTCTCCGCTTATCGCTTCGCACCAGTCACCCGAACGCCGTCCACACCCCACCTCGAGCATCCACGTCAGCACATCTCAAATAATTATTTTTTTTTCTCAGACTGCAAGAGATGCGAGATGACCTGCCAGCTGAAGCTTTTGCCCATCCTAACCATGAAGTTTTCAAGACATTCATAACCAAATTAATTATATGATTTGTTAGCCCACCCCTCATTTAATATTCCTGGAGGGCATTTGAGGTACCAATAAATAAATAAGCTGCGCATAACCCCCCAATCCCACTTATTAAAAGAAATATTCGAATTGCATTTATTTCTTGGCTTTTTTTTTTTTTATTATTGCGATAGCAATACTGCGCCAGGTTTCGAGCCGTCTCTTTGTCCTGGAGAAGGCCACGCTTGACCTTGAACAGCCGAGGAGGAGGAAGAGCAGAAGAAAAAGAAGAAGTGGTAACTTACGCTCTCACGTCATTCTCTTAAAGGATGAGCTTAAGTGTCCCCAATAATGTAGCACCTTACACTGATAGGGCGTGATAGGGGAATAAGGCAAAAGAAGCTTCCACCGTTGTTTTAGCAATTCAACTAGGGTTAACCAGAGTTATACCACAACTAATTTTTTTAATCAACTCGCATTTTGTTCTGCTTGACGATTTGATTCGTATTAAATTCAGCACGAAGCTACAGCCTAGTCTCAGTGGCAACCTATTCTGACCAGTTTAAATCAGCGAGTATTATTACATATTTCGAGCAGTTATTGGTCCGTCATCGTCATCGGTGTTCCACGACACCGAACTTTGACCTTCGCACCCAAAATGGCGCTGAAAATGACCCTACTTTTGACCGCCCCCATCATAGGAGTGTTACCAACCACACGTCCAACCTTTACTAACGTCTGCAGATGCGTACGTGAACCCCGCAACTCGAAACCGATAAATATTTTTGCCATCACTCTGCGAGCGACAAAGCTGTCCTTCGTCGCACACATTTTCTTCCCCCGGTTTATCTTCCAGAAAGAAAGATGACGTTAAAGATGGACGATTAGGTCTTAATTCACTGCAAGATGCCTTAACTGCATCAACGCACACAGGGTGATTGTCTAATTGTGCCACCCCTGCGTTGCAGCTTGCATGCCCGCCCAGTAGACGCCAGCCGTGCACTCGGTTCAGTTAACACCGCACGTCAGCAACCGCCGAAAGGAGCTGTCTCCTCACGCGGAAAGTTAACGTATACGGTACAGATTTCGCCAGCAGATACGACAAGGAGGATCGATTCAAAGATGTCTCCCGTAATTAAAACGGAAAACACAGTGGTCCCAGCGCTCTATATCACCTGTGCGCAACCTGGTGCCACTATAGCTCGCAGCAATACCAAGAGCCTTTACGAGAGTAGCGTACAAAATCACGGGGGGAGGGGGGTAATATATACGACGCAGAAGCAGACAAACAAAAAGGTGAATATTTTCTGGTATTGTCAGCACTACTCGTTATGCCTCTGTTATCAGTGTACATTCGTGAAGTTATTTCTGCTTATCAGCTATCAGAATAATAAGAAAAAGGAAAAAAAAAAAACATCCGCTGTCTTCGCTATCCGATCAAAACAATGTTCCCAATGAGGTGAACGTCGCGCCACTGCTAACGAGCACTGGGCGGACCAGGATGACGGCACGCTGTTTATGTGGGCGAGCAGACGCGTGAAAGGAAAACCGGTGCGCGAGACGCTGTGCCAGGTTTCTTCAACGTAGTTTGAGATGAGCTAACGCGGATTGGGTATACGCACATGTGCGCAAAATGTGGAGAGAGTAATTCATTGCAGTTCGTCTCTAAAAGAGTATCTGCGCCAAGTGGGGTTAAACGCACGAATAGCCACCCCGAGGGGAAACCACGTGTGGCTATAATGATCTCTTTGTTGGGCGCAACCTGAAACATTGTACAAAAAGCTGGTGGGTATATACTTCACTCACACTGTGACAGGAGGAAAAAACGTAAGCCGGGCTGAGAGAAAAAAGAAGCGAATGTCAGTGGAGATTATTACTATGTTAAGCTAGAAACTAGTGTCGTTTGCAGAATGTTATTTGCCAATAATGAATTGTGAAGAAGAAAAAAAAAAGTATTTTTCGTACATTATGCTCAATTATCCAAAAGTAACGGCAACACTGACAAGATTCGTGTGGTTACAGGAGCACCCCGGTGGAGGGCATTCAGGGGAACCTAGGATGGTCTTCGTTTGCGGCGCAAGAGGCCGTCTTTAAGCTGCGGTGCGAGGCCAGGCTCCTCCGTTTACCCACCGAGAACTTGGCACGGAGTATGATGGTGCACCTCATTTACAAGGGCGTCGCAACGAGGTGGACGAGACGGACTGCGCAGCTTCGCCTCCAGTTTGAGGTTCCGCCCGTGCCTATGGCAACAGCTGCTGCGGAGCCCGGTCATGCGGCGAACGCCAAGATCAAGGAGCAAGTGCGGAAAGCTGAATGAAGCGACGGCAAAGCCCAACTCGGCTCTCTACTGTGTCGTTAAAGCTACAATCGGCAGGGAGCGATGCTACGACAACTCCTGTGGCAGCGGCCGGCTGGCTGAGGCCCGCTGCGGAATGTTACGCACACGCGTGTGGCGCGCCAGGTTTGTGAGTGGTATGAGCTCCGACTGTGCCCTTAGTGGAGCAGTGGAAGAAACAATCGGCCACGGTGTCCTGGAGTGCCCGGCTCTGTCTCCTCCCGCGAGGACATCGACACTCCTTACAGCCCTGGGCTTCGGCGACGATTGTGAAGCTTCGACGGAGGTCAACCGGTCTGTGGCGGAGTGCACGAAGAAACGCTTGCAGTGTTGACGTCGCGGTGCTGTGCGACGCGAGGACGTGCGGAGGGCTTCAACGACTCTGACCGACGAGTGAGCCTGTTGCTGTGAACGTTTAGGTCGTGGATATTTGTGTTTTTTGTTGTTGTTGTTGTTTATTTCTTTTCTTAGTTATAGAACTGTTTGGCCCCCTCCGCGTCGCGAGGCGCTGGCGACCCGTTAAAGGGTACAGCCATCATCACCGTTATGCAAGGGATTATTGTACCAATAAGAGTAGTCTTTACGGTGCTCGTCGCACGTCTAAATTTGTTTTTGTTTTTCTTTTTTATGTTTATTCCAAAACGAGGTTAAGGCAAAAGGCAGGGACGACCGCTGGGCATCGGCTGCCTCACATATGCTTATATATACACACATATATGGGGAAGCTGAGGTCATATTCTCAAGAATATGGCTAAGAGTGTCATATATTCAACACCCCATAAACTGCAAAGTGTATTCCTTTCTTCCGGTCTACCATCCTTTGACATAGTGTTCAAACAAATCACTGTACTTAGGTATTTCTAGAACTCTCAGTTTAGGTTGCAAAATGTTAAATCGATTCCATTACGGAAAATTTCTCGATATTTTGTCCCTACAGCGCGAACTCATTTTGGTGTGTCTGTGAGGTCATAAAACGACAGGCATGAAACGACAGTCAGGTACCAAAATTGAAATTTTATCTAGATACAAAGGAGGTATAGAGACAAGACCATAAATTTAAGAAAACTGAACGCGCAGTGGTTATGGAGCTCGTCTACTCTGGCCAAGGATGCGGGATCGAATCCCGGCCTCGGCGGCCGCTTTTCGGTGGAGGCACACAGCTGGTCGCCCGTATGCAACGCGATGTCAGTGCACGTTAAAGAACCCCAGGGGGTCCACCACTACGGCGTCTCTCATTGCCTGAGTCGTGTTGGGACGTTAAACCTCATAAACCAAACCCAGATAGCAACAAAGTCATAAAAACCTGGGAAATAAACATTGCTTTACACTGCTTTAGACACCTTAGAGGAATTTGAGAATTACTTCTGGAACGAGGTTCCGTTTATGATTTTAAGCGCTTGGTAATTTGGTTCGGTTTGGTTTGTGGGGTTTAACGTCCCAAAGCAACTCAGGCTGTGAGAGACGCCGTAGTGGAGGACTCCGGAAATTTCGACCACCAGGGGTTCTTTAACGTGCCCTTACATCGCACAGCGCACGGGCGCCTTGCTTTTCGCCTCCATCGAAAAGCTGCCGCCGAGGCCGGGATTCGATCCCGCGTCCTTGGGAACAGTAGTCGAGCGCCGTAAGCACTGCGCCACCCCGGCGGGGTGCTTGGTAATTTAATTTGTCTCTTGAAGTCGTTGTTATTGATGTGCGGAAATTTTCTTTCATGTTCTGGGTCGGTAATATAAGGCGGACATGTCAGGTATAGCACCTTAACGGTGAATAGATTACACTACTTGAAAGTAATAAATTTTTACCGCCATGTAAGATAGCGTATTCTTGGAATAAAGTTTCTTGGGCAAGCACCGCGATCTGCAGCAAAAGCCTTCGATTGCTCCAAGCACTAAATTTCTTCAGCGCACGCAACCTTTTGAAATATTAGTAAGGTTGAAAGTTGGGCGAGTTGAATCTGGTTCATTTTGAAGGTAGCGCGAAAAACGAAGACCAAGAGTCCTCGTTTTTCGCGCGAGGACTCTTGGTCCTCGTTTTCCGCGCTACCTTCAAAATGGACTTTTGAAATATGCAGGAGTCGCTGTTTTCGACACAGGAACGCTATATACCATGATTGTGATAAGCCTTGTACAAAACTTCACCCCTCCGACACTCTCCCCCTAAAAAAAAGCAGGCTGAATATGTTATCAGGAAAAAATTACACCAAACGCAATACCTGATAATAATCATAACGGAGGAAATACACTTAAAGCAATATATCGCCGAATTCATGAGCAAATTCGCTACCTTCAGCAACAGTGCAGGCGCCAAGAAGGGGTGGGACCGCTCCTCAAAATATTTTTCTGGAAACATAAAAATCTACACAGCACTTTTTCGGGTTCCGAAGAGGAGGACGCTTCATCATAAAGGGCAGCCCACTTCCAGACCCCTCGATGTCATGTGAGGTTTTCATCACTATGTTTTGATCATTTCTTGTCTTCGTGATTAGAAAAATCAGGGCCCCCTCCCTCATCTTCTTCTCCCCTTTACTCAGCTCGAGTGTTAGAAGTTATTTGAGAATTGTCCCTCATGAAAGCTATAAATGTACGCATAGGTACACAGCCTATCTTGTCCTTGTACCAAAGAGCAAGATGACCATGTTCGGTAATTTAAACGCTGCAGTATGCATTCATTTCTTCGTGTCGAAATGTTGGCTGAATATATCGCGCCGCGCGGTCCCTTTGTGTAGAAATCATCGCTACCGACCGGCTACGTTAGGCATGACGCAAAGCCGAACCTGTTCTCTCGTCTCCCACTGACGTCACTGAGCCAGCGGTGGCACCATCTCGTAGCGGAAGCGCGCACCATCCTTCCCTTCTCCTCGCCAGTTTCTCTTCCTCCGCCGGCGGCAGGAGTTTAAATAGCCGTGTGCCCCACTTTTGGGCTGGAAGACGCGCTCGCGCAAAGTCGCGTCCACGTCGTCGCACGATCCGTCCATCCACTGGAACGTCTTTTATTTTTTTTTTTCAACTTCTTCCTTAAGTTTGTTTACTTCGTGTGGTGCGCGTGACAACCGGTGTCCGTCCTACTGCTGCACACAGCGGCGAAGCGCATCCTCCGGGGACGCTGGGAGCACTTGTGTGCGCGTGAGATTCGACTCCGGTGTTTCATCTTTGCTCGTTGTCCCGCCGACGCGGCGTACAGTGCGCGCAGTGTGAGCTACTGGAGTGGTGAGCGAGAACTCCGACGCAAACGCTGCGTGTCTCCTTGGACGTACCTCGTCCGAAACTTCGCACCACGTGGCGAAGCCCTGGGAACGAGGATCGAATTCCGAGCAGCTGAGAGGGCAGAGCCAGGGGAAAGAAAAAGAAGTACCGAATTCCTCACCTATCTCCTGTCCTCAGCGAAGTGTGCTGCTGCCTTGCTCAACTCCTCGATAATCGCCGTGGACCAACTGGCAGCATTTGGAAAGGAGCTAGCCGAGGAGCATTTTGGGGGGAAATATCGTGCGCTGTAGGTACCAGGCTATCTTCGCTCTCTGCCTCTATCCGAAACTGATCAGAGGAGAAGAGCCTCCCTCATACGTCTTGACTTGAAGCGCCTCGCTTTAGACGTCGCGTCCAGACCGTCCACCTGTGCTTGCCTACCGCCACGGAGCAAGCAGTGTGATTGGAATAGTCGTCGCACACCCAGAATCGGAAGCCGAGCGCTTCACCCGAGCCAAGCGGGGCGAAAGTCCGGGGGCAATCAGTCGAGCTCCTAAAGACGGTCCACTCCATTTGAAGAAAAAGAAAACAAGCAAAAACAAACAAACAAACAAACGTGAGGCCCAGGCAAAGGAGCCCCGTGAGTTGGGAGAAGAAGACAAGCTTCGTTTAACCGTCTCACACCGCCTCCTCGATCAGCAGGGAGAGTGCTTCGAGCGAGTTCCCCTCGTCTTTGCGCGCCTCCTCGTCTCCTGAACTCGCGGTTGATTTGGGCGCGAGATATACAATCTTCTTTTCCATCGTTTTTTATTATTTTTTTTTTTTGTCATCGCCCTCTGTCGGCTTTCCGTTTGCTGTCGCTGGCTGTGTGAGATTCCATCGCATCAGGCCCGAGCGTCGCCGCAGCTGCCAAAGCCGGACCCGGTGGTCAGCCGACGACGCTTCTCTCCTCACCGCTTCGACGCCTCGACTCGGTCGGTAAGTGCAGCTGCCCCTTCTTTTTACTTCCGCGCGGAGCCCGTTTCTCCCGTACCCTCCTCGCCACTTCTCACCGAAACTGGACAATGCATCAGCACTGCTATTTTGGCGTTCTGCGGAGAGATAACGATACCGCGCTTCGTTTCCTGCGCCAGAACGGGAAAGCATGTTAGGACCTACTGTGACGCGCTGAGTGAATCCTCGGGGATCCGCTGGGTGCCGAAGCTTTTATCTCGACCTTCTTGCTACGTGTGGTCACTGTGCCGAGGTCTTGAACAGGAAGTCAGTTTTATCGATCACACTGCCCGATAGGACGCTGGAAACGTGTTCGAATCAAGGATACCTTGAGCGAAGTGACTTTTGGGAGACATGCGGTATGGCGAGTGGTTAAAATTTCACGCGGCCGACACGGATTCGTCTGCGTCCACAAATGGGATTTGTATATCTCAATGCCAACGCTGGCATTCGGATAAAAAGGTTAGTAGACATGCCGTCGCGTGATTATAGGAAGCATGTATTCCGGTGCGCAGTAACCATGCGTCTGCTCGCCGGAGGAGGACTTCGCTACTGGGGAAGAAAAGACAGTCGAAAATTCCTCCATACCGTTTTCTTTTATTAGTGCGGCCAGAGTGCGAAACGATGAAATGAAATGCGCATGAAACGCTCGACATGGAGGGTGGCTCTAATTAGCGCGTGTCTTCCAATTATCATTGTCAGTCAGGTGCACGCCTTCGGTGGGTCCCTGACAGCTCGTCCGAACTCATCTACCTCTAATGATGTAGACGTGGGTCTGTGGGCCTTGAAGCATCTTCAGGGATAACGCTGCTTCAAAAAATAAGCAAGCTCCTTTTACGCTGCTTCTTGTCGATCTACACAAACGACGCGAAAATTCGCCAAGATTTCTATCCGCTTGCTTAGTCGCAATGATTCCAGATTGGTGTTAGGGGAGTAGAGAAGCCCCTCGTGCCCTAAGTTGCGACTGCCCGAATAGAAAGACATTCCTTCGAATTATGCCTCCTCATATTTAGTGGAGCATGCAAATGACGACCTGGCTTCATGATCGAAACCCTTTAATGACGTTTGGTGTCCGTACCGATTTGGGATATGAACTCGGCAAACACCAAGGAGACCGATTAGAAGAGCTGTGGCGATGCGCGACCTTTTCAGTTTGCGCTGTATGCAGTCTGAAGGCTGCTGTTTGCAATATTGTACGACAACCTCGGAAATGTCAAGAGATTTCTCGTGTTGTGTCTGCGCGGGAGATAGGAGAGTGCTGATGAGGTGGGGCAATCGTCAAGGGCTGTTTCAAGGGCTCAGATCAAATCACGGATTCAGCGTCAGGCTGAAGGCTTACCAGTACTTCAAGTCGTCCCCCTCTCCCCTTCGCACGTTCCGCGTAGACATTACCGACCACAAACAACCCATGCTTGCTCCTGTATGCAGTACGCGTCCTGATAGCTGGCTACTGACAGAGGACATCATACGAGGCCCTTGACTGGAAATGCTCGTAAATATTTAAAGGCCGTTCGGGCTTTACTGGTATTTTTACGGTGAGCTGCCGCTGATACACGGTAATGACTGCGCCATCAGAGCGCATGGTTAGACATACACCACTCCCCTGTCCACATCCACCCACGCTTTCTTAGGCTTCCCCTTCGTCGGTGCAGAATACGCGGTTTGACTAATAAACATTTTCTTGTCAAGAATACCGTTCTCTGTCTAGACGCCAACTAGTAGCTGTCGCTAATTCCACTGCTTCCCGAGCTTTCGGAAGACTGTGCTGATGACAGCTGCTAACGCCCCGGCCCCCACGATCTTGAATCGTCCCGCGGACGCGCAAGCCCAGACAGGCGCGACGCGTACGTCGGAAAAGAGGGCAGCAGCTCCACCCTGGGCGCCCGCGCGGTCGTCTCGGCGAACCGTGACACTTACGTTTAGACTGAAGTAAAAAAAAAAAAAAAAAAAGAAAAAAAAAGAAAAAAAAAAGTAAAAGAAGCAGCGTCGAATGAAAAACAAAAAGACCACAGACGAGGAAGGAGTCACAAGGACGACTGCCAGTCCTTGCAGAGTCTTCCTGGTATGCTTCTTTTTTCTTATGTTTATTTGAGAGATCCACCTAGTGCATCGACAACGCGCTCCGCTGAACTGTGACCGGCCGCGTCCTGACGTCCGGAACTCGGGATCTCAATGTTTCTCCCTGCTATCCGCGGCCGCGTGGCACTGGGCTGTCCGGACGATCGCGTTCTGCGAGACATCGCCCCAACGTGCCGGCCAACGTACCATTCAGACACACGGTGGTTGGATGCACGCTATAGACATTTGAAGCTTAAACGCCTTCTCAGACTTCCGCCTCTTCCTTGTTCTTCTGTGTTCATTGTTCCACGGAATGTTTCAAGGTTCCAGACATTCGCTTCAGCGAAGTCCACTTCTGGTCACTGTGTCTACTGAAGTAACAGTTGTTGGCATGCGCATACTTTTTGAGTAAAATTACGATGATAGCTCTGCCTTCTTCGGAACCTGCAACAGTTCTTTACGACAAACATGATTGCTTTGTGGATACCCGAAATCGCGAACTGCAACTTGTGAATCCCCGCTTACAAACTCTACTTGCCTTTCGTTTCTTTCATTTGTGTCACCTCTTCTACATTCTATTGGACTTGCACATCTTGCCTGCATCCATGATTCCGCGTAGCCATTCGTATGATAGCCACGATCGGGCGTGTTGAATGTGTATGCGTTATAGAGCACTGCCAGCAGTTGAACATGTTCCAACCATCGGGGACAATTCTGCTGCTATAGAACCCCATTCTCAGCCCACTGGTTGGCTGGGTTTTAAGTCCGTCACGTGCTGTCACCACTGGACGGAAATTCACAGTCATAGTAGCTCTATCTGATCGGTAGTGTAGAAATGGCGAAACTACGGATCACGCACGTTTTAGTGGAAGCGGACCCCCGCTTATCTCTCAGGAAGGCACCCTGCAGCGTGCACCATCCCGGAAGATCCTAGCATCAACATATATGCCGTAACTGCCCGTGTGTTGTCTCCGGAGTTAACCTCGAACAGGCATGATATATGCACCTATAGAGTTTCGTCGTCGAGTCATGTGGCCACTGTCGAAGCGGCAAGAATGCGCTGTGCTCAGAGTGCTGTCACCCCTGATTGTTTGTTGAAAAGTTGTTTCCTTGTCTCCGATATGGCGACGCCTGCGCTTCAGCAAAATACGCGTGTATCGCCGACGAAGTTGGGTTTGAAAAGCCTCCCACTAGCCGATTCAAACTTTTTATTACTGACAAGTAATTGAATTACATTACTGTAATTGAATTACCTTTCCCGGTAATTTGTAATGTAATAAATTACTTTTTCAGTTTGGTACTTTAGTAATGTAGTGAATTACTTTTTGGTGGTAATTTCGCAGCAAAGTAATTAATTCCTCTCGAAATTACTTTTACTAAAGTGCGCCATCACTCCTTCAATAGACAACAAAGTAGAGTGCGCGAAAGCAGGAACGACGTGCTGCAATCCGAAGCCAGCGTAACGGATTGGCAAAAGGAGACAGAATTTAGCAGAACTATAGACAACTAGAATACTCTGGAGAACAAGTTGTCGTTTTGTGTAATAGCTTTACTTGGTTTTTGCATTTATGCAAACTAGAAAGTAATTTCAAGTAATTGAATCTCAGTAGAAGTAATTGTAATTTAATTTCATTATTTTTAGGGAGCAATAATGAGTAATGTAATTTAATTACTTTTCTGCTATTTTCAACAAAGTAATTAGTAATGTAATTTAATTCCTTTTCAAAAGTAATTTTGCCATGTATGATATATATATATATATATATAGTTCTGTCGATTTCGCGCCATATACTGGACGTATCGCTTCTGTACTACGTTCGTCGCAAGACTCGTGGGCGGTGTAAGTGTGAGCTTATGCGGTATACACTGCACGTGCCGCCTGCGGACCCGGCGGCCGGCACGTCCGACTACTACAGGCGGCCAAGAGAGCGTCATTTCCGCGAAAGGCGCCGCCGCCGAGTTCGTAGGCGGATCGGCAACTCAATGGTTTCTCGTGCTTGCGGGAAGGACGACGGGGAAAAAATATAGGCCACCTTCGGGGCGCGGACGACCTCATCAGATAAGCGGGTGTATGCGGCGGCGGCGCTCCGTGTGCGCCCGCAGGAAATCGCTTTGAGGACCTCCCAATGGAGAAGTGCGAGATCGAGCGGCCCTGTATGTAACGACCATGCAGACATCACGCGGGTGGTCACAATGATACGATGGTTCCTTCCGGTGAATGGTACTGTGATGTCAATTGAAACTTATTCGTTATATCGAAATATTCGATATAACGCATAATGTGCGCTGCCGCGTGGAAGTGCCCGTGTGGAAATCTAATACATTTAATTTGAATTATTTCACATGCTTCGAAAATGTTAGCATTGTCCGGACCTCGTTCTACTTGACGCACACAACTCGAGAAAACTTGAAATTTCATCACTTGAACGGTCAAATAACAGTAAAATATATTTTCATTTTTGTTTTGCAAGAACGTACGAAATGTGGTCTACGCGGCTATTATACACGGTGTAGATATTCCAAGGATATGAGACCGCATGTTTAATTACTGCCACTTTTCACTGACCACCGGGTTCAAATCCGTTCCCGCCGCCTTCGACCCAGGGGCCCACATTTGTAGTGGTACGAAACGAATTTCGTAACCTTTTTCACGCTATCAACACCCTTCCCCCCTCGTCTCCGTCCATATCTGTATAATAGCGTTCAGAGCTTGGCTACGGGTTGTGCTAGTCCAGTACGCTGTGTTGTTCAAAGTTACTCCTGTGTGAATATCGCAGCTAATTTAGCACGTGACAAGAAGTCCCGTCCTTTACACCCGAAAGCCAGGCCCTGGTTGTCAGCTAGAGTTTGATGAGCACGATTTCAGCGCATTAAAGTTTGACGCAAGACGAAGGAGGAACACATGACAAACGACGACTTCTAAAAAACTCCACATTGAAAACTCTTGGCCACCTCCACCACCACTGATGACTGTTCGTGGCCAGCCACGTACGGCGCACATTTCGGCCCTTCCGACGCACCAAAGAGGCTGACTGCACATCTTGTGCTTGAAGTATGCAGGCTTAACTATACCTTATAAAAATGGTCTTGGAGTACTACTACCACCCTTTTTGCAGGTTAACTTCACCGCCTCCTTCTTAGCCTTCTCCTCCTCATACCTATTACTTTTGTCTGTTGGCAATACACTCTGAAGGTTTGTGGGGTTTAACGTCCCAAAGCGACTCAGGCTATGAGAGACGCCGTAGTGGAGGACTCCGGAAATTTCGACCACCTGGGGTTCTTTAACGTGCACTGACATCGCACAGCACACGGGCGCCGTGCTTTTCGCCTCCATTGAAAAGCGGCCGCCGAGGCCGGGATTCGATACCGCATCCTTGGGAACAGTAGTCGAGCGCCGTAACCACTGCACCACCCCGGCGGGGTAATATACTCTGAAGGGCTAGTTGGTTCATACTAATTGAACGAGTAAAACTGCGCGAAAAAGACGGGACGTAAGAAACACACAGGCACAAACAAGCCTTGTTTGGGCCTGTGTGTTTCTTACGTCCCGTCTTTATCGCGCAGTTTTACTCGTTCAATCTGTTGCCAATATATAGGTTATCTGCAGACTAAAATATATAGTATTTTCTTTTCCTTTCGTCTATAGACAGTATAAGGCCGTCTCAAAAGACAAAAGTGTAAGGATGTATGTCCACAAATGCATGACTATATAGTCTGTAGACCTTATTCACAGAGACATGCAATTCAAAGAGATTCAAAGAGACAAACAACCATTGTACGGGTTAATTATCGGTGAATAAGGGTGTTACCTCTTTTACACCCATACGGGCGTCGCGGCTGGGCGTGTGACGTTGCAGCTACACCACATAAAGCGTGTGGTGCGGACAAGCAGGTCAAAAACTCAGAGTGAGCTCCTAATCTGAGGCAGAACGTTCTGCTCCGCGGCGACGATACAGGTTGCCGGCGAAGTTGGCGAGCTGGACAGGTTTTACGGTGTCGTGCGTGAACTGCTGTGCGTCACGCGTCGTCTTTGCACGGTCAGACCAAGCTATAGCGATGTAACAGTGCTATCGCGCGCTTCATCTAAACCCGGCTGGAGCACAGGACAGACAAACAAATGGCTCCAAATGTGCGGGGAATTCCCGCAATTTTTTCGCTCTCTGAAATCTCGTTTCCAAAGCCTCGTGAACCGCAAGGCATTGAATGCAGTACTCGGCCGCGCCGTAGCCGCTGCAGGTCGGCAGAGAGGACTGCCAGGCTATTTTAGCGATGAATGAACGAAAAAAAAAAAAAAAAGACGTCATTGCGAGACTAGAAAGGACGGTGTGTGGGTGCAGGGACTCCCGCAGCTGCCACTGCTGTGCGTGCTACACTTTGGGCCTCGAGTCCAGAGCTGGACAATAGACAGTTTTAGTTTCACGTGCGTACAGAGTTACGTACGCAAACGTGAGAAGTCTACGTGCGCTGCGCGAATTTCGCCAGGACTACTTTTAGTTTCACGTACGTGGTGTACGTGAAGCAAAATGTATGGACCTTTCATACAAGCCTCGAAAAACTGTGCTTACGTGTTATGCCGCGCCATCTAGTACAGATGAACCAAACTAATTTTGTTCAGTCGAGCTGCCTTGAGCCGAGCCATGCTGCGGCCGTAAACAAGAGTCGGTCGAATTGGAAATTGCTGTTCTCAACGTCGTTGCTCTACAGTGAACAATTAGCAAGACGCATACCTATATGCGTCCACCGAACAGCGTGTCGCATGCAGTCTTCGAATAGATTGCATTCTCTCACGTCGCGAAGCATATCCAGATCGTCGGTTTTGGAAAAGCGAATTCGCTGGGCAACAGAACTCATGCTTACAACTTCACGACCTTCCCCCTACAACGGATTGGCTCTGGTTGGCTGCCGGCTTGCATCTGGCACTCTAGCCACTTCTCGCTCAACTCTGGTCTGGCGTGACCTCGCGAGATCGTTGCTATGACGATGACAAACGCTTCTGCGTCAGGCTTAACAGCTGAAAAATCGTCCTTCTATCTAAAAACAAAAGGCTATTTGAAACTTGAAACTTTAGGCGAGGGTAAGATTGGGTAAGCTTAAAGCGAATACAACAGTTTAGAACACGATATCGCGCCGAGGAATTAGCGGCGAAGCTGTTATTGCTGTGAAGCGGGCGGGCAGGGCGTCGCCATGTTGTCAACTCTACGTACGCCAGCAACGTGAAGACGCCAACGTGAAAATCCGAATCTCACGTACGTCCGTAAAACTCCCGCAGACTCTTCACGTTCTGCGCATGCGCACTGGTCACACGTAGGCGCTTCACGTACGTAAAGCTCCCACGTACGTGAAACTAAAACTGTCTAATGGCAGTCAGTCGGCGCGAAGTACCGTGTAAACCCGTTGCTAATTATACTCTCCCCTTTATTGTGGTAAAGAAAGAAATTGCATGGTATTTAAAGATATCTTCATTGCCGTGGGCTTTTTCTTTTTCAATTCCGACGCTTGCGCCACGGAAAACACTCTCACCCAGAAGGGATTAAAAAGGGCGTAACGTTTAGTCTTTTAGGGGACTAAGTGCGTCCCATCAATTCTCCAGTGAGCAACTTTTACTAACCCAGAGACTAACTCAAAAGTAATCCCGTTAAGACACTCTCCTCGCCTATGCTCTCTACCGAAACTCACGTTGCCTGGCTGCCTGCGGCAGTCTTCGAATGCTACGCTGTCTAGGGGCCACTAACGCCTTGTTTAACTTTCGTTCCAATTAGCCTCAAGCGACACGGATAAGGAGTGATCTCGGAATGATAACTCCAACCTAGATGAGGTAGTAAAAGAGAATAACGCGCGAAGTGTTCCCTTCGTGTCACGTCCGCGCATTTGTTTTTCCCCTCTAATAATAATTTCAATAAGATGCGGCATGGCTCTGGGCGCCTCAGTGGACATGAAAGCGCAATCCAGTGTCACAAGTGTGACACTTGTTCGACCGCTGATCACTCCCAGAAACAAGCCCTGCATACATGGACTCGACAGCACCGGGTCGGGTAAGCGTCGAGTAAGCGAGGTCACCATTACTCGACCCGATTGGTGTCTACATGAACTCGCTTTCTAGCGAGTAAGTATCGCAGCGGCGCGTAGCGTCGAGATTTGAAGTTATTGTGCAAGTTTCTTACTCGTATTTGATTCCGGTGCCTTTTACTATTGAGAGCTTCAATTATTATTTTTTATCGTTGTTGACGGCTAAAAAGCATTCAACTTCGCTGACGCTCCTCGCCGCTCCGGTTGCTTTTTAATCCCAGAGTTTGCCATAACTCGACTCCCTGACTCGACAGCGTCTACATGCTTTTAGACAAGCGGGTCAAGCGAGTTAACCTACCCCCTGCAAGCGAGTTAACGCGACCCGCTCCGCGGCTATTTTACTCGACCCGACTGGGTATACATGAACCCGACAACTGGTTTTTTTACTCGACAGGCTTACTCGACCCGACTCTGTCGAGTCCATGTATACAGGGCTACAAACACTTTAAACTTTCTTTTATACGCTAAAGTCTATGAAAAACGCGTTGTACACAAGATGACGTGACGCAAAAAAGGGCTGCTTGTAGAACGAACTCATTCGGTCGTCTTGTATCAGAAAAAAACGTTAGTAGAAGAACAAAATAAAAGACCAAGTTTGAACATCTGCATACCTGGCAATTCCCTACTTTTGAGCACAATGCGCTAACGAATAACAAGTAGAACAGCGGTTGCAGTCTTTTTACCGAACGAGAACACGGCATGCTCTTCCCGAGACGCGCACAATGAGCCGCGGGAAGTTTATGGGAGCTACACTCGTCGCTTTCGAATGCGCCAACAGCCGGCGGCGGCCGTTTCTTCTCGGGCGCATTCGATATAAGGCTGTTCGTACGAACGCGATGCTTCTTGCGAGGGGGAGCGCCCCTTTTGTTGTCGCGCTGAAGAGGACGTGCAGCAGCTGCTCGCATGCTCTGCCAACACCTGCAGCTACTGCAGCCAAGGGCGCAGCAGCCGCGCAGCACTGTCCCCAAAGACGCTCTCCACGTTGGTAGTCGAAAACTAATTATTTCCCCAAATTAGTGGAGACCGTATACATGGCAAAAATACTTTTGAGAAATAATTAAATTACATTACTAATTACTTTGCTGAAAATCGCAGAAAAGTAATTAAATTACATTGCTCATTACTGTTCCCAAAAGTAATGAAATTACATTGCAATTACTTCTACTGAGTAATCATAACTTTGAAATTACTTTCTAGTATCCATCCTTGCAAAAACTAAGCTGCTCAGTAATGCTCAAGCCACGGTGGCTCACGCCATGGACCCTTCCGCCTGTCCTTTCATTTCATTTTATTTTCCTTAAAGACCCCCTTTGTTGGGAGTTTTTCATAAGGGGTGGGGTTAACATGAGAAAGCAAAACATTTATTTCATGATGACAGGCGGGATGTAACTTTATCTAGGAAGGTTGTTGGGCAGGTTATCTCCCCCAACCCCAATCCTCCCTCGCCCCGTGGTGACGAGTGTAACAGGCACCACTTTGCCTTAGTCGACGCAACAGGGAGTGCCACTGCGCCACGCTCCCAACTAGTTTTCAATCAGCCTTCTTGCACAATCTCTCCCTTCGGCATTCCCTTGACGCCTTGTATCCTGCTGCTTAGAGAATGGTTGCCATGAGATAGCCACACAAGTGACCCTGCTACACACGAATTCTGTCTGCTTTTGCCAATTCGTTACGCTGGCTTCGGCTTGCCGTACGTCGTTCCTGGTTTCGCTGCAGTCTACTTTGTTGTCTATTGAAGGAGTAGTGGCGCAATTTAGTAAAAGTAATTTCGAAAGGAATTAATTACTTTTGCTGCGAAATTACTACCAAAAAGTAATTCATTAGATTACTAAATTACCAAACCGGAAAAGTAATTAATTGCATTACAAATTACCGGAAAAGTAATTTCATTGCTGTAATTCAATTACTGCCATGTTTGGTGGAGGCTAATTCAAAAGCACTATTAGTGTCGAAATGAGGCAAACTTCAAACGTTACTTTTAGGCGGGCAATTTTTCCGCATTCCTGCGTACAAATAAATTAGCACATAAATTTAAAAAAAAAATGTCAAAGAAAGTGACGTTAAGCTAGCTGCTCCTGTTTTATGCTGTTCGATAATTCAACGTCGAAGGGGACTCAGAAGTTGTTCAAATTACGCGAAATTCGATTTAAGGGGTGCCTTTTTTAATGCGCTAGATGTCGACGGGATAAGAGGGTCAATTTGAATATAGCGAAACTTGGAATTAACGTTCTTCTGTCGCCTAGCTGTGTCAACAGAATACCCTGGCTTTGATATGAACAGCGCTAAAGCCGCCCTAAAAGGAATACCTGTATTACACAACATAAGCGGAAGCGCAGCCGCATCCCTTACGCCTTGAGAGAAATTGATGAGCGGCACACGTAGCTCCACAATCTCAACGTTCGGCTGCATTCAGAGAGACGGTTTCGCAAAAGCGGCAGCATTCGAAAACAAGTCAGATCAGAAGAAGGCTGAAATCTCTTCTCAGCACTGAGGACCCGAGAAGACGTCGGTAAGCCTCCTCGGATCTGTCTTCGGAGCCTTCTTGCGACATTGATCGTCGACAAGGTGAATGCAGCTTTGCGAAATGGCTGCTTACGTCACACGAATAAGCTCTATTTGTTATAAACACCCTTTAACCGCATTTCACTGTGGTTCACTGTGCAATTATGGAGTAATGTTGGTATGTCGGGGAAATTCACTTTCTCCTCAAAAGGTGGCGCTTTTGTGGCTTGAAATGAACGCAATGAACGTTTTCTTGTATTAAGATTCGAGACGAGCGTGTAGCAGTGCTAAAGATGAAAAGAAAGAAGAGGGAGGGGGGTGGGGCAACTAAAGTCGGATGTTTTTCTCTTCTTTCTTTGTGCGCGTTCGTCATTCTCTCTGAACGTGCACGCCGAGCGCGCTTCGCTGTTTTTTGAACGCCGCGGTGAAGCAATTACGCGACGAGTGACGGCTCTTGGCAAGCGCTCGAACGAGCAAACGGAATCGCAGGAACACTCGAGCATCAGCAAAACGCGGAGAGCTCCACATCACCAGCTGCTGCCGGCAGGAGAGAATATGTCACATGCATGATTGAGGGCTCGCCTCATGCTCCGCACAGTTGCAGCTGTGCATCGGGGTATAGAGCGATTGCCCGCGGCACAGTGGACATTCTTTCGGAGAACGAGGAAAAATACTGTTTTGTTGCTGTTGTTGTTGCGAACTTCAACACTACGACAGCCAAAGCGAGACCTCGGGTGGCCGCATCTACATCGTGAAGAGGCGTAGCTCCGAGATGAAGATGGCGAAGAAGAAGACAAAGAAGGACAAGAAAACGAAGACGAAGAGGACGAAGAACGCTCGGTCACCCGCAGCTAATATTTTCCTTCTCGCTTGCCGAAGGTTTTCACATCATGAGGAGGGTGCATTTAGAAACTCCAATTGCACGCTTGGGATTTACGTTGTCAGTCCCGCTTCTACTCTCTTTCGGTGCGAGTGCGAAGGATTTGAGCTGCCTCAAATTTATCAATACTTACATAACTACATCACAGCTACGGACAGATTCCCTTGCTAATTGTATTCCAAATTTACAAAATTCCAAATTTTTGCTTCATATATTTTCCTTCAATAACTTTTGTGATCTTAAATCTTAAGTTTTTGTTTAGTTGTCAGTTACTTTAATGCACTAATTCAGTTTGTGTAGGACATTTGGCAGTCCACGCTGAACCCTGGCCAATCCCCCTTCGTGGGTACGTGCCAAATATCAAGGCAGAAGAACAGGAAGTATAATGTTTTTGCTTCACATTCGGTTCAGCAGCGTTAAACCCTTCTCATTTTTTTTTTTTTTTCACGCTAATGCATACGGCCTCATTAAAAGATTCGTTTGTTCCACTAGGTCCTGTCGATTTGCCGAGTCCGATTGAAACAGTCCAGGACGAAGAAGGAAATATGGTTGGTTGGTTGGTTTGTGGGGTTTAACGTCCCAAAGCAACTCAGGCTATGTGAGACGCCGTAGTGGAGGACTCCGGAAATTTCGACCACCTGGGGTTCTTTAACGTGCACTGACATCGCACAGCACACGGGCGCCTTGCTTTTCGCCTCCATCGAAAAGTTGCCGCCGAGGCCGAAATATGGGGGATTATGATGGGTTTACATCTGTTCTGCGCCCGCTCATATCTCAGGAAAGCTGGGGCAGTAGGTTGTCATGTTTCGCGCTCTCCGAAGCATCAAATCATCAGTGATGAAGAGCCTGATGTAGGTTTGCTCCGCGCTGAAGGAACGCGTGCACTGCTGTCTTGTGTTGACTTTGCAGCGCAGCCCTTTCGCCTCAATACGAGCAACGCGAATCCACAAGGGGTCGCTCTGCTGTGCTGTACCAGCGTTCTTATATGCAAGACGGTTGATGGTTGCCCGATCCAGTGGAACAGTACTTAATCGAACTGCGCGGCACATGCGTTGCTGCTTCTCGCGATAATCCAAGGACGCGACTCTCCGGTCAGTGGGAAGGAGAAAAGCGCAACAGCGCCGCTTTGACAGCCGAGACAGCCTGAAAGGTCGCCGCGGGACTTCCTAGAATCGACAGAGCACTCGCTCGACTCGCGGGGAGTGAAACGATGAAAACGGTCCTTGTGTAATCTGCCTTTTTTTTTTTTTTCGTTTGTCCCTTCCTTCTCTTTGTGACGCGTACTTACAGCACGAACGAGTCCCATGTCGCAGTTTTGAACATTGAAGCCACATGGCAGTTAGCCAGCTCACCCTTGCACCCGCTAGCGAAAAGGGTGTAATATATGACAGGAAGAAAAAAAATTCAGGGGAGTCACCTTACGATGCAGCAAGGCGAAAGCATTTTGCCCGCCCTGCTGCGGTCCTCGGAACGCCTCTGATTCCTCGAGGGAGAGACAGAGACTCTGTCACTCTCCGCCCCCCTCTAGAGAGAGAGGGAGGGGGGGGGGGGTAGAGAGAAAGTCTCTGTCTACACTCTCTAGAAAGTATCCCTTCTCTACTCTGTCTCTAGAGAGAGATAGAAGGAGAAGTATAGAAGGAAGGGGAGGGGTTGAGGGAGAGGGAATAGGAAGAGGAGGGGAGTAAGAGGTAGAGAGTCTCAATCCAGAATAACAACCTGAGGGGCGAGTTGGTGCATGATGAATTTGAAATGCACGGCGACACAACAAGGACACAAACAAGAAAGAGACACCACATGTGCACACTACCAACTCTCTCGCACACTCTCTTTCTCATCACTATCACTAACTATAACTATATCCCGCTATATCGCCCTGAATCTTGCGGACGCATCTCGCGCACAGTTTCTGCGCACATATAGTTTCTGCATACGCCACTCATGAGCTGTTAAACGCTTTCACCTTAATATGAATTAATTGTACAGCTGGAAGGTCGTCATACGTGCGTCCGTGAAGCGTTGGGTGGTGGTGGAAACGTTGGGAACTCACACAGAGTGGCACAGGTCAGCGTTCAGTGCGTTCACTGTTTGGTGCATGGAGCTCGCACAAACGGAGACGTGGAAGTGATGCATGACTCCGCGTACAACCAACTCGATTTCCATTGTTATAGTACCCGAAACCGACAGCATCCACACGAACCGAAGGCTTCGTGATCCCACTCTTCTAAAGTATACGTTAAAGGTAGCAGCAAAGGGAGGGAGAATACGCTCGTGGCCTTCGGGAGCAAGTGCCGCTACGTATGAGCTATCTGTAGGCATTTATCAATATTTCGCGCGTTTGATCCGTATCCTCTCGCATGCTTCGCTCGCATCGTCAAGAAAGGTGCGCTTAAAATAGTTCCGACGCTCTGCAGAAAATCCGGCTTCGCTTCTTTGCGACACATAGTTCCAGCTTTCTTGACGACAAAGAGAGCGAACTCGGCGTAAGGATGAGCGAACAGAATTCGCGACCGGGCGGAAGCAACCGCGACCTCGCAGGAAGCAAGAAGCAACGTTGAGCGAAGAACGAGCGCCAAATAATGGAACATAAAAGAAACTAAGAAAAGAAAAAGAAAAACTCCTATCTGTAGCGACGATCTCGGGCACATATTAGCACACAATGAGAACCGGTGCCGAGTCGTGCTATGCAGCACGCTCATACTGCGGAGACCTCTTAGAGCCACGCGCGCGGATTCACGCGTTTCGTAGGGAAGGCATGGTGAAACAGCAGAATACGAAATAGCGCATGACAGGACAGGACGCTTCATAACAACACATAAAAAAAAAGCAGTACAGGGACGGAAAAAAACACGACAGAACAGAGCAGAAAACACCTCAAAACACTAGAACAAGCATAGTTCCGGGACGAGTTTATTAAGCGGACTCTTTTTCCGCCCTTCCGTCTTCCCGCATGCTGTTTTTTTTAAAAAGGCAAGCATTAATATCGTGGATTGGGGTGCATGGTTCATTTATGACGATCAAGCGCGAGTTCTTGCATACATTGCCCATGGCAATTCCTTCCATACGGTAGAGTGAAACCTTATTTACCTCCGTCGCAGGAAGAAAAGAGCAATAAAAAATACGAGGGTAAGCAACAGAGCTAACAAGTTCTCTGAGTCAGCTAAGAAAAAAAAGTAAAGGTTCGGTGCACGTGCACTTGCACTTGCATGCGACAAAAAACACCATCTCAGCTTCTGCCACAGCTATTCGACTCAGTGCTGCGAAGGCAGAGATGTGCCCCCAAGAGTCAGAAAAATTCAACGGCCCATCGATCTACCCCTCTGGCTTCAGTATTTCTCACTCTAATCACCTTACGAAGACGTTGAAGACATGGCGGTCGCGTCGAACGTACTACATTAATTCCTATGGGCAAACAAGTCACTAGGGGGGAGAATTTTTCGTTTGGCGTGGCACCCTTCTCGCAGTTCAGGCTATCGTTAGTACTGCACGGAACTCCTCTGACCAACTACGGCTTCATCGTTTGTACATGCAATGAATAAACATGCACTCTATGTTGCCTTCCAACATGGTTCTCCGCAAGAAACGCCCTTGTCTTCATTGTTCCGTGATAAAATGGATTAACTCGGGCCTCGCCACTGGCCGGTGCGTTATTATTCGCGAACCGCTGGAATTTGCGAGATCATTTGTCTGAGAACAAGGCAAAATGCTGAGCAGTCAACAACAGAACCGCTCATTGTGTGATGTTATAGCAAAGCTCGCGGAAGTTTCGGCAAGGCAATTGGAATAACCATCCCTTTAAAAGCTGCTGCAGTAGAAGAATAGCTGTAAATCGAATCTCCTGTCTGTTATATAACATCCGACCTCGGGCGATTCTGATTCGTTATATAATGTTAGCGGGGTGGCAGTAGTTATGCGAAAGCCTTTCTAGGCTGATGGTGAAAATCTCGCGTGCGCGAGATTTGTTCGCGAAATGTGCGTGCGATATTCTGTGAGATGTGTCCGCCAGACGTCGCGATAGGCTTTGACGTCGACACAATTTCCCAGTTTGATTATAGTTAGGCCTAGTCCCTATAACACCGCACGATTCGGCGCGGGATCATCATCGGATTCGCGTTCATATTTTCATGAGCTAGAGGTTAGTGGTGCCTACCCCTATTGAAAAGTTCTACTGCGCAGTAGCCTCATGCAGGATTTATCGTGCAAGGTCATACAGTTATCATACATTATGAGAAAAGATCGTATGCAGTTTGTCACTGTATGACATCTTATGATAAGCCTGTGTGAGGTGACTGAATCCAGGTCCTTTTTTGTTTTTTGTAGATACATTTTCCGGACTGTAATGTTTCGAAGAGGCGCCAGCGTTACACAGCCTAAAGCATTCCCTAGCGCATCATCATTCCCGCTGATGAGCTTGATTTTTTTTCTTTCGTGTTCTTTTTTTGGCGTTGTTCAGGCACTTCCTGTATCTAGATGCGGCTGTCATGCGGCACCTTGATCAAATTTTATTCATTGCTATAGGTAACACTGCCATTTGTACGGTACTGAGCCTTTGGATGCTCTCATCTTTCTAAATTGCTTATTTATCCCATGCCTGACAAATCTCTTGTTACTACTATATATATTTTTTAAATACTTGGTCTCAGAAAACATGTATCGCAGGAAAACATAAGATCGAGCTCTTCTGTAGACACGTAGACACGCGGAATGGTGCGAAGTTCGCTGTTCTTTCTTAAGTCACCGTCAACAAACTTCAAAACTTATCCAGAACAAGAAAAAAAAAAAAAAAGAAATGCGTTCTATACACACGGGCGAATTTATGGATCCCTCCCGGAGAAAGCGACTGGGATGAGGCGATTTCACTTGAACCATCTGTTTGTCGTACATATTCGTCGCAAAAGAAAAAAAAAATGAGGTTCAGAACGATTTTCCTCTATAACATTTCTCGCTTGAGGAGAAGCAGTTCGGAAGAGGCGACGGGGGTGACCTCTTCCTTCATATCCGTTTCACAAAAGAAGTTCATCTGAGAGTCGTTCCTGCGCTGTTTCCTTTATGTGTTCTGATAGTCTGTGCGCTGTAATATATGCTTATACACCGATCTCGTTACTACGGCCCTCCCCGTTTTCTAGTAACCCCCTACACACTCCACCATGAGTCATGTCACCATGGCAGGCACTGTATAGATTTATTTTCGTGCCGAGTCAGGTTCCCCTTCACGGATGACCAAGTTATAAAAGGAAAAAAAGAAGCATGCGTCCTGGTGAAGACACGCAGCTGAAGTATAGCTGTTCGATTTCCCCTCAGTCGACGACTCAACCCAATTCGTCGAATAGAGAAAACAATCGCTATAGAGAGGGGTGCACCTATATCGACGGTGAAGGAAGGAAGAAATGTTCTGGAAATTATGCCAGTATATACATATACCCGAAGCAGAAAGAAGATTCGACCCGGCTTGCGTGCATAGCAACGGTATTCCTGCATGCCATCCATTGAACGCTTCCTTCGGTCGCCAAACTACCGGAAACAACAGGAAGGGCGGGAACAATAGGCACCTGAGAGGACTCGGATGTGTCCGCATCACTAATCGAACGCCCGCCTATGCTAGCCGCTATTAGCATATACGCCGTATACGAAGGTCGATCGATAAGTGAAGGTCGTCACTTATCTCTCAGTTTCAAAGACTCGGCTCATCCCACCTTGTTAAGTGTCATCATAGGGGCCGCTTGTAATTGGCCCGCATTCTTGCATCCTGAACTGCTCGGCTGGCTAGCTACGAAGACCAGCTGACTCCAAATACGGACAGTTTCCGGATATCAGCAAGTGGTGGCGTTACCCATGGTCTAGGCTGAAACTCATTTTCGCATTCTACGCTCGTGTCTCTGAGCAGGACTGAGCAGTTTGTCTAGCAGTAGATGGCGCGATAATATGCTCCAACCACGGTGTTAAACTTTTGATGCACGGATTTTGTGGCATATAACCAATGAGCACCGCATGAGCTGAGTTGAAGGATATGTCCGATTTCGGTTTTCGGCCGTGTTTTGACACGAATCTGACCTTAAAGAAAAGCTACGTACGTAGCAGCTTCGTGGTGTAACATATATAACTGAAAACTGAATAGCAAGGTTCGCTAATCGTTGCAGATTGTTAAAACTACTTAGAGGGCGACACACTGCGACAAACTTGAAACACTGGTTTCGGAGTAATTAGACTTCTCCAGCTATATCTGGCCTGCCCATAAAAGCGAAAAGCAGCGCTGTAATGTTGATGCGCCAGTCGAAGCCGGCTCGTTACTGCGTTTTGTCCGCGTAAAGCGGTGTTCACCGTTTGTTTCCCCTTCTTCGTGTTTTTCCGCCGCAGGCGCTGGCGCGTCACTTGTTTGTGAGTGCAAGCACCGATGTGTCGCCACACTGTGGTTTGAGGGCGCACCGACTCCCTACAAGCAAGCCCCTACCTACTCTCCACTACCTTGGTGAGATGGGTCGTAAAGAACGCGCCCGGGGTAGTCGCGCACTGCCGAAAGCGAGACGTCGTGAATGTTTTCATGTACGATAAGTGCAAAGGAAATGATTTACGCATTGTGCGGGATGGTTGACGCGTCTAGCGCTTACTTCTGATGACGGTTTTGCTAGAGGATATCAGGCGATACATATCATGCTACACGAATTGCCCTATCGTACCTTCACTAGAGATGGCCCTGAACTTAAAAGAGCGAACGAAAATCTATTACGCCACGTCGAGAGGTATAAACTCGCCATTTGGCTTGGCTTGCTTTTGTTTTGCCTAGATTTACCTCCTTTGATAGTAATCACTCTTCCAATAGTATAAGTCTATTGCCAATAAAGAATTCAGAGAAGTCGCAGGAAGCCCATACCGCTGATGCCGCTTTATATGTGAAAATAAATAAACGAGGACATTGAGAACACGGAGTCGCTGATCGTACTCGCAGCTTTAAATTTCATTGTCACACCACCAAATGGTGGCATAATGCATAGTATAAAAAAGGGTCACAAACACATGGACAAAATAGAATGTTCTGTTGGGTTCCAAGTCACATAGGCACTGATGAAAATGAGAGAGGAGACACATGTGTAAAACTACTGAGAAAGTAAAGATGCCACTTAAATATTGAACCAAGTTTATACAGCATTGACAGAAGGCTAAATGGCAGTGTATGTGCAATAACCAAGAAGATTATAAATTGCGCATCGTAAAACCCATATTAGGGGAATAGAAACCGGATACCAATCAGCAACGTTTCATGGAAGTGATGATAGTATGCCGTCTTCATATTGAACACACACATCTTACGCATATACCAATGAAACATAACAAACCCACCTGTGAAGAATGTGGAAAGATACTCACTGTCAGCCACATTCTAATTATATGCTCAAAGTCTGAGGCGCTACGGAAAAAGTAATTTGCTATTTTTTTATATATTCATGTCATGCCATTCCACCCCACCTTACTTTCAGGAGAAAAATTAATCCTAGCATGTGCTTTTAGTTTTCTAAAAGAAGGAAGTGTTTCTTAACAAAATAGAGACTTTAACACACCCATTTTCTTTTTTTGCAACACAAACACCTCGCTCTTAGCTAAGGATAGCCTTAGTTGCTCATGTTCCATAAAACTCAACACTCTATAAGCCAAGCAAAGCCTTCATTTTCGGCCAATTACTAGCCAAGCGGCCAATTACAAAGTTCACATTCAATCCCGCCATTTCTGAAAAGATATCTTTTTGCCACTACGGAGTTATGATAAACCCTCTGGGGGATCTGCTTACCCCAGCCCCGTGCCTGCTCATAGGAACTCAGACTGGTTCCAGAGCAAGTCCTGGACCGCGCTCCGCGAAGACCTGTCCTCTCTCCCTTAATGAACCACTACCGCCTTGCTTAAGCAAAGTGGTGGCTATAAGCGGCCTAGCTATTTACATGCGTTAAAATTGTTCCGGGACAAGGACACGGAAGCAGGTGCGACAGCTGTAGGAGAACACAGCGTTGTTTTCAAAACGGAACCGAGCGCAGCGGGCGACTTCTCCGCTCATTGTCTAAGGGGAAGCGCAGCGCTTTCTTATCTCCTCCCATCCTTACCGAAGATGCGCACTCCCTCTGCTAATCACTCGTATCCGTGCAAGATATGTAGCTCAATTTTATCCATTTTGAAATAACAGCCGGCTAAGGGTGACAGGGAAGGTCACGAAGAAATAGTGCAGAGAATGACGGAAAGGAGACAAACGTAGCTCCCTCAGACTAGCCCCTCCTCCCTTTGTGTTCTTCCTATGCGCTGCTTTGTTTCCATGCGATATTCAACTTGCCTACTTGAGCCCTCTTCTGAAAGCGTCCTCGAAGGCTTTTCGCCTACGAATATATATGTCACTATAGTGCTTTGTATAAAGGCATATGCGCTGTTCAAGAAGAGCAGCGCTTCAGTACGGGCCCAACGAGACATTCCCCGAACTCTTGCGAGGGCAAGGGAGCGGAGAAAGCGCGCTTGTTCCGACGGACTTCCATTCGCAGATGACGATCAGTATAACCATTATCATCGTTCCACGGTTTTCCTTCCTCCATATCCCCGGGGTGCAGTAACCCCCACTTCAAGTACGGACCTGACCCCTTCAGTGATCGTTAAATCTCCCTGCTTATCTGGAAATAGAACGGGAACCGCTACAGCTCCGCCGTTGCCGTCGCACTTACGTTGCACCTATGGTTCTCCTCAAGGAAGTGACGTCATTCGACGTCAGGGCAGAAGCGTTTTCTCCGTGGAGCCGAAAAAAGCTCGCGAGAACCGTTACTATACTCGCTCGCTCCGGACTTGCCGTGTGAAGCTTTTCTTCCCCTCCAACAGTCGTGCGACCCAGTTCGCTTTGAGGTAAACATGGCGGGATGTCCTTCCTGCTTCGGTAGTGCTGCGGTTACCCCAATGGAGAAGCGCCGCGAAGGAGGAACTGCCCGACAAAAGGAATCGTGATCAGCCATCACGGCGGTATAGCGATTATCTGATCAAGTGCCGATGCTAACGGCCAGTCGCAAAACGGTCGAAGGCACAAGAGACGGATATCCGCCGCTGTTGTTAAACGCTGCCACGAGTATGCGAGATCGAAAGCAAGGGAAAGCTCTCTTGGATGACGTGTTCCTGTAGCAGAGAGACGGCGATTTCGCCTGAAACCACTACCACGACAATTTCCAAACGGAAACGGCGGCATAATGAAGCTATGCACGCCTGCAATAAAGACAAGATAATCACAGTCTTCTGAAAAGCGCCCGATTGTGAGCACGCTTACAGTTAAAATCTATCAATTGTTGAGGTGTAGATTGCGGCTCAATTAAAACGATTTCGAAACTATAGCCCTCATGAAGGTAGACCGTCTATTGCGTGTCCCTATCAGTCGCATCTTTTCGAGACGATATATTGAAGCGAGGAAGTTGCCTTCCTTTCATTCGTTATTAAAAAGTACTCACTCTGAGAGTGAATTCCAATGCACTTTTAACAATTTACGGGGATAACCCCTTGTTGTACCACGACCGGTTGCGCGCCGCCGCCGATTGAGTCCGGCCATGGTTATGCTGAGAGTTCGCACGAAATGACCAGCCGTGCAGGTGTGAAGTCGGAGCCCGTAAACCTTTGCGAGGAAGCATTAATACATCACGTGATCCTATGATGCAAGTACCCTGACCGTAATCCCTGGAAAGTACGGTAGGGTCACGCCGGCCATATTAACTCCATGCGTAAACAATGAGTTATGTGATCTATCGTCACGTGACTCTGCATAGGCTCATACAGTAGCTGGCTCCGTGTCACATCACGCGAGAGCTGCTTCAACTTTTAACGCGATAGGGTTAAGTATCGGCGGAATCCCGTCTCTGATACTGAATACGGCGCGAAAGGGACAACAGCACTGTAACCTGTTGTTTTTGTGTTGTCCCTTTCGCGCAGCACTCAGTATCAAATGTGCTTATGAACCAACCAGCCCAAACCAAAGTGGAAACACGGCAGGAACTTATTGCTCGACAGGGGTCATGACGTAGTCATGACGTCACACTTAAAGACGACGATTAAAATTTAACAAAAATGTATGGATGCAATCGAGCCTCTGACCCTTGTGTCGCGAGTCAGGTGAGCTACCCTCACGTCACCGAAGCATATTCGGTCGACTAAGCTTGAAAGCAGCGCGTTATGTATAGAGAAGCAAACGCGTCGATGTCTACGAAAAGGCTTGGTTTTCGTTTGTGGGGTTTAATATCCCAAAGCGACGCAGGCTGTGAGAGACGCCGTAGTGGAGGGCTCCGGAGATTTCGACCACCTGGAGTTCTTTAACGTGCGCCGACATCGCACAGCACACGGGCGCCTTGCTTTTCGCCTTCGTCGATAAGCGGCCGCCGCGACCGGAAATCGATCCCGCATCCGCGGGCACAGCAGTCAGCGCCCTAACCACTGCACCACACCGAGACGGCTTTACGAAAAGGGGCTCCAGTGGACCCCCAAGGACTCGTAACACTATCGCGTTATAGTATTAAGCGCCCCTAAATTTTTTTGTTTGTTTTTTTTTTTTCGCTTAGGTTTTCCCGTCTTCAGGGATGAGCTTACCAAGTGTTCGCGCAACGAACTCCGTGAAAACTATAGTTCCGACTGTTTCAACCGGCGGAGTACGTGCCAGCTTCTGCATTTCCTTGCTCTCGTTTTCTCATCACCGTCACGGTGCCCGGAACGACGGAGCGGCGGCGTCCTTCGCGTCCAGCGGCGAGGCGAAAGAGAGGGTGCCGGTCGCGGCCGCACGTGACGCTATGCTAATCCTTTCTCAGCGTGCCGTTCTTGACCCAGAACGAGGCGTATGCCGTTTTCATTCTCGCGACCCCCGGTCGATTCTTGTATTACTGCGAGGCTGTCAAAGTGTTCGCTATTCAGGCCGAACATAAACGTCGGATTGGGACCGAACAGAGGTTAGACTTCTGACGCGCGTACATGAAGAGAGTGAGAAGATTGGGCCTAAACTGAACATTAAAAACACAAAGATCATGGCGTCTTGCTCTATCAAGTCCTGGAGCATCAAGGGACAAGAAGTGGAAGCTGTGACAGATTTTCTCTTCTTGGGCTCCAAGATTACCCTGGAAGGAGACTGCAGCCATGAAATTAGGAGACGCCTGCTTCTGGGAAAGAGAGCAATGGTTAGCCTTGACCGCCTAGTAAAGAGCAGAGACATTAGACTGCCAACCAAGATCCGTATAACTCGTGCTATGGTCTTTCCAGTTGTGATGTATGGATGCGAGTGTTGGACTGTGAAGAAGGCTGACCGCCGAAGAATTGACGCGTTTGAATTGTGGTGCTGACGAAGACTCCTGAGAGTTCCTTGGACTGCCAGACGATCAAATCAGTCGATATTGTCGACCATTAACCCTGACTGCTCATTGGAGGGTCAAATTCTAAAGCTCAGCTACTTTGGTCATCTGATGAGAAGAGAGGAGTCGCTGGACAAAGATTTGATGTTGAGAAAGGTTGAGGGTCGCCGGAGAAGGGGTAGGCAGCGAACGCGATGGTTAGATGACATCCTCGAGGCACTGCAGATGAAGTTATGTGATGTTGGGAAGATAGTGAGACCGGAGAGCGTGGCGAGACATGGTCCATAGGGTCACGAAGAGTCGGACACGACTGAACGACTGAACTGAACTGATATCTGTTAGGGAAGAACGCAAGATTTATCTAGTGCTGTTCACCGCTTGCTTAATGGGATTGTTCAAACGGGGGTTGGGAGAGGTAGGATTATAGGGGAATACCTCAGCAACTTGAGATTCACCAATGCCAGTAGCTCCGGGCACGAACTGCAAAGGATGATTAATGACCTAGACAGGGAAAGGAGAAAGGCAGACTTGAAAATTAATATGCGTAAGGCTAAATTATGTTCAACAATTTCGGAAGGGAACAATTTACCATAGGTAGCAAGGCGCTGGGAGCGCATGGCAAGGCAACTCGACTCAGGGCAGGCAATGGCCGCAGATCCGGAAAGAAGAGTAGCTAGAAGACAGACTGAAGCATCCAGTTGGACAGTGCTCTCAAGTCATGAATGGTAGCTATTCCCTTTAAAAAAAAAAAAAGAAAAAAAAAAAAATAGGTATATAACTGCCGTGCGTGTTTTACCCGTACATCACCTATAATATGGGACAGAGACTTGGAGGTTAACGAAAATGAGGAAGGTCTCTGGAACGGAAAACTTTCAGGAAGCGTGCCCGCAGGGAATAATAATAATAATAATAATAATAATAATAATAATAATAATAATAATAATAATAATAATAATAATAATAATAATAATAATAATAATAATAATAATAATAATTGGTTCACAGGAAGGGAAAGGCGCAGTATCTGTCACGCTCTGTGGACACCTGAACCGCGCCGTAGGGGAAGGATGAAGGTGGGCGAAAAGTGGAAAGAGAGAAAGGGGAGCCGTAGTGGCGGGCTGCGGAGTAATTTCGGCCACCTGGGGATCTTTAACGTGCGCTGACATCGCACAGCACATGGACGCCACTTCTTTTCGCCTCCACCGAAACGCAGCCGCCGTGGTCGGGTTCGAACCCGGGAACTCCGGCACAGTGGTCAGGCGTCTTACCACTGCACCACCCCGGCGGGGCTGCCCGCAGGGAACAAGAGCGATAATCAGACAGAAGAAATGGGCAACGCAAATGGACCGAGTTAATTGGTGGGATATGGGTGCGAGCTCTGCAGTGAGTGCAGTCGGGCTGACGATGGCCACGCAGTCCTACGTGACTTTAGGACGCATACGTACACAGCCTATTCCACCGCCTATAGAACACGTTTGTATAGGTTCTTGCCAGGCAAGAGTACGAGCGAGAGGCTTAAAGTATTTGGAAAAAGATTCCGGTGAGCGACCGGAACTACTCAGAAAGTGCCTTCGCCCGAGTCTGTTTTTCTACGACGGCCACGTTACGGGCTTTTGGCCGCGCGAACAACGTCTAGAGATAACGCCTTTTTTGACAGAGCGTTTAGTCGAGTTCCTCAGCGCGAGTTTAAATACTGCATGACCGGCAAAGCTTCGACAGCACCGCGTTCGACAGTTCCATCCACATGAAAACGATATCTCTGCGCGGAAAACGCCGAGGAAAAAATTTCCCCGAAAAGGACGTCACGTTGTGATGATGCCACAAACGATCGGCAGTGCGATTGCTTCGTGCGGATTGATTGATTAATTGATTAATTAATTTATTTATTGATTGATTGATTGATTGATTGAAACATTACTTTCCACCGATTTAGGAGGCCCCTTACTCCCCGCTCTTGGCACGCAGGTCTGCGGGTGCTGGTTTTGACGTTGTGGTCATAATTTTCCCATACTGCATTGCAGACGCGCAGCGAAAGATGATGAGAAATTGGCTGTTTCCCGGTTGGTTGGTTGGTTGGTTGGTTCATAGGAAGGGAAAGGCGCAGTATCTGTCACACTTGCTCTGTGGACACCTGAACCGCGCCGTAAGGGAAGGGATGAAGGTGGGAGTGAAAGTGGATAGAGAGAAAGGGGAGCCGTAGTGGAGGGCTACGGAGTAATTTCGACCACCTGGGGATCTTTAACGTGCGCTGACATCGCACAGCACACGGACGCCACTTCGTTTCGCCTCCATCGAAACGCAGCCGCCGAGGCCGGGATTCGATCCCCGGAACTCCGGCACAGTAGTCGGGCGTCTTACCACTGCACCCGGTAAAGAGCACAGTTCTGTGCATCGAAGAGACGAGGCTTTCGCGCTACCTGCAACCCCAAGGGAGTATGGGATTGGTAATCCACTCAGAGCATGGCGGAAGTTTCAAGGAGGCGACTAGCTATTTCTGCCATTAAAGACTCGGTGCTGTTTCTTCAATAACGGGTTTCACGGGTAAGAATAGGATTACCGACACGTCTGCAGTGGCTGGCATCCCGAGTTTAGGTCACAAACTACAGACAAGCGCTCGGGCGGTCCTCTTCAGAAAAGGCAAAATTTTACAGCACGAGCTGGTTTTCTGAGCTGAAGCAAGGGACGAGTCCCTGCTCACGAATGCTCGCTAGCAAAATAGAGCAGGTAAACTCAAGGTAGATATACAATGGTAGCGAAGGTTCCATAGACGCCCATTGGTCCAAAAAATGGCGGCTCATGGGCACCGCCATATTGGGGGGCAACTACGTATGAGTGACGTTGAATGACGTCACGCATACGTATATTTTTCGCGCGAATTTTAAAGTGGTCTTTTTATAGAACCCGCCTTTTCAAGCCGGTATCTCATGAAGGTTGCCTTTCAGTGCGCACCAACCTTTGCCAGTCAAATGTGCTCGAGTTCCTGCTAGTTATGGCCTTGCTAACGTGCAATTCGGAACCCAATGAAAGTTACTGGCAAAGAAGGCAGCATAGAAAGGCAGCAACGCTTTCAGACGCTGGCTTACCTTGGCTGGCTAAGAATGCAATCATGCATGATTCGTAGTGGAAACCTTGGTGGAAATACTGGTGCTAGTACTTTGAGTACAAGGTATGATGCACAAAGCACAGGCTCAAGTGCACAGTTTGCAATACAGTGTACGGCAAGTATGGTTTTCATATTCATGGTTTATTACAGCAACCAAACAAATGGTTTATTACAGCAACCAAACAAATACAGTGATAAAGCACACCAACAAAAAATACACGTCACAGGCAGCTCAAGCAGTAGTTCCTTTAAGCTGGCTATTCATCTTAATGGTCACAGTGCGGATAGAAAAAAGCCCTGCAGTTCCACGAACGTTGCCAGGTAGGAAATTGAAAAGCATAGAAGACAGTGCTAAGACAGCTTCAATTGAGGCAAACATGACATGACATAAGTAGGTGCATCAACACGGGTCGCAGCCTTTTTGACGACAGATACGCAGACGGTTCGAAGTGCTTGGAACAAACCCGCAAGTCTCGCAGCTGCCATGGTGTCTTCATCTCCAGGCTGACGTTGTGGCAGAACAGCACCCACGCTAGGCACCTGGACGTGATGCAACGTGCATGTTATTCACATTTGCGTCGTAAGGAGTACTGCATACTCCAAACGCCAATGCGTCATTATTCCTGTCAATGCTAACTGCAGTACATTATATTTCCATTATATCTGAACTATGGTAGTAAATGCTCGCCCCAAGCTCTCAGCGCCTAAGAGTGCGGTTACGTACGCTCGTCCCTATGGTATGCGGGTAGCTATATTTTCTATGGTTAAGATTGACGAGAATTAAGTGCGTTTAAAGTTACCCTAACGGTCATGCATATGCAGAATAGCAATAAAAAAACAGGCAGTAACTCCTGCTGAGTGAATTCAGTTAAAGCACCCTCAAGGCAGCGCATATACACGTGGCTAAATTTTGATACTACCAGTTGCGAGGGTCAAATTGGCTTCGCGGTGTTGGAAAACTAAACAGTGGCATGCGCGTGGTTGCTCCTGAGAGCCCGGTATCAAGTTAACGCTGGTGATAGCCGGCTGCATGAAACTCACCATAAATCAAATGGTGGGCCTCTTTCGCACAGCTCAGCACTTAAAGTGTGTGCCCTGTAGTGTAGTACATAAATATCTCCCAAAAAATGAAGCCACGTGCGCACGAACTGGTTACAGAAACAGAAGCGAACAGCCCAACGAAAGCATTCGGAGCATACCTAGAGCAGGCGCCTTGTAGCAGACGACACTGACAAGAGCTCACCTGTGAAAGTCCAGCCTTGAGTCCAGCGGGAAGCGGTGTAGCTTGACACCGACGGCACTGTCCATGCTGTCGCAATGTGCCACGGCGCATCGTTTCTTCACACGCCGCAAGCTCATCTTGAAATAAAGCGCTAAGCGCTTCAAAAGAACAGCGCGAAGCGTGCAAAGACGGAAAAAGACTTCGCACTCGCCGCACGTCGAAGGAAACGACAAAAACCGAGAAAACTGCCGCAGCGGTGCGGCGGGGTGAAAATTTTACAAAACGGTGACAGAGACGCGACGCGCAAGGACGACGAAAACTTCGCAAAAGGGGCATTTCGAGACTGGCGATAACAAACCGCTTCGTGAGTTTCCGCGGCCACTGTGGCTGGGTGCCGAAACAAGGCCTGCAAAGTCAAGCTGCAAATGCACCGCACACTCATCAACAGGGGGCGTAACAAGAACGTTGCAAAAAATTAAAAATGCGGAGTAATGTTTTGCTAAAATAGTTTACCTATTTTATAAAACATGGCAATAAAATATTTATTTCTTTATGTTGTTTTATAGTGTTTTTATTTGTGCTTTTGAATTTCATTATCAAAGTGTTTCGGCCCCCCCAAAGTGGCTGTGCTGCTGTCGCGCTAGACCGTTTTTGGTCCCAGCCTTCGCTACCATTGTATATATACCTTGGTAAACTAGGCAAACTATGTAAACAACTAGACAGGTGGATGGATGGATGGGATGGATGGAATATAGGAGCGTCCCCATGCGTCCCCTTTGAAACGGGGTGATAGCAGTAGCTTTCATGCTCATTTTTCTCCCTATATCTTAATTATTGTTTTAGATTGGTTAACTATACCATCATTCTATTTATTGAATTTTTGTTTCTACATTACTAACATTGTCACTTTTCTGCTTAAAAAGGTAAAATTGCACTCCAGCGCCCTCTACCAACACAACCAGCTGACCCGTGACTATATATATATGTCGCGACCTGCTCATCAAGCGCGCACCTTCAATGAAACTCGGGATGTCCGCAGACCTTACGGTCGCCATCTTAGATTGGCTGCAGCCTGAAAATTTCCAAGTGGAGGCTTCAGAGACGGATGGATGAATGGATGGAATATAGGAGCGTCCCCTTTGAAACGGGGTGGTAGCAGTAGCTATCATGCTCATTTTTCTTCATAGGCACTTGGAACACAGCAGCGACACCACGTGACATTCGCGCGCATATTTTTTGCCTTCCTTCGGAAGACAGCGAAGCATGTGCGGCCAAGGTTCAACTAAAGAGATGGTGGCGATATTCAACTCCGGCGCGCGCGTGCAAGACCACAAACGCAGATAACGACCAAGTGAGCGCTCTCTTTTTTCTAGTTCAAGAACGACAGTGTATAATTGCCCTCGCCCATTCATCGGACCGATCAGATCAGACGGTGCGATATCGCTCCTGTCTGAGAAGGCGAAAGTTGTTTTGGTACCGCCGCTCCAACAAGGCCCCCGCAGATGGAGCCTCGGGGCTCGCCGTCCGCGGAAGCAAAGATGCCGGCCACGGCCGGCGACATGGAATGAATAAAAACAAGCCACGGCGAAACAAGTGTACTTCGATATGTGAGCTGAGTGCGCATACACTCACCACGGGAACGATAGCTGGAGCGTTGATAGCCGCAAACTGAGGCCAATTGGGTCGTCTCCAGCAGCTAACAACGCCAGATGTGAATGTCATGAAAATCAATAAGATACAGCAAGCTTGTAAAGAACGCCAGAAAACGGTCGAGGACTTATTGCTTGTCCTAGATCTTCGTACACATTCGGGAAGAATATGGTGGCGATGATGATGGATTGTACTGACGCTGAATGGCAACTATAGCCGTCATTAATATATTTATATATGAATTCATGTAGGTAATTTGTATAGGTTATATATGACCAAAGACCGTCTTAATGACTGGCGTTGAAGGAAAGGCCGTTTGGATTGGGTATTTACCTTCAATGCCTCTAATTGGTTGATTGAATGTCCTTTATTGAATGGGAAGGCTCATGGCCATGGATGGGGATAAAGGGGAGCAGACAGAATCTTCATTGTTTAGGTCGTCACTCAAATCACATTGCTCTAACCAGGCCACTAAGCGAGCCATACTTGGCAAATATCTGTGTGTTAGCATCAGTTTCTAGAAGGGAATTCGGTAGTTCAGGCGGTAGGGTTTGATCTCGGAGCGTCCAGTAGAAAAAGCAGGGCAATCCCAGTGTAAGTGAGATATGCCGCCGCGAGTTCAGAGTCGTACAGTGGGGGCACGTAATCATTTTCTCCGTATACTGACACCAGCGGGCCATAATACGTGGCGTGTAAGCCGCATGGGCGATGAGCTTATTCAAAGACTTCTTGACTTCGGGTGAGGTAGGTTTTTCTCGTAAAAGATGGGTCTGGTGTGGCCACCTGCATGCGATGCTGACTCACACCGACCTTTTACGGGAAAAACCCACCTCACCCGAAGTAAAGAAGTCTTTTTGAATAAGCTCATCGCCCATGCCTCTGACTATACTGAAAAAATTCTGGTCCACAGCGTATCGGTTGAGCCCGTCCATTCCAGCTCAATGTAAGCAAAAAGCATCGAATCAGGCATTACTGCAAATCTGTGAATTAAGACGGTAAAAGATGTCATTTGCGACTTTGTAAGGAATTATATAGGGCGCAAACGCGCATTACACAATAAGCGGCCGGCGATTTTCGGTTTCTCTCTGTCGATGCTTTGCGAATAAGACCTCCGAAATAAAAATCCGTCTTCGCGACAAAAAGCTAAAGGCGTGGGCCTTCCTACTTCAAGAACATAATTCACTTCCTCGCCTTTCAGGATTCTGCGCTTACCATTCACCTTCTATCCCTGATCGCCGTTGTATCGCCTCTTCCCTGATTTCAGGTAAATCTGCAATTTATATTCACAGTTCAGTTCCCCACACGCCGATCGACCTTTCACGGTGATGTTACACACCCCAAAAAGTTGTAACACTCCTAGTTAAGCCTGTATGCACCCCACTAATTCTAGTTTCTTTTTATAGCCGTCCTGGCTCCGCATCTCTCAATCTTGGATAGGTTCGTTTCTGCGTTCTACCTACCCGGGTATCCCTATTCTAGCAGGTGGAGACTTCAGCGGCGCACACACTTCTTGGGGTTACCCATCGGATTCCCCCAGGGGTGCACACATCCAGGGGATCTTTTCGTTGTGGTTGGAATCCCATGATCGTTGTCCAGAATCCCAAATCGGCTTCCGCCCGCAAATTGGAACGGAGGATGACCTTGCTACTTGGGCTGCTGACGTTCTTCACCACTCACCGCACAGTCATCTTGTTAGAACCGTGATCGCTACAGACATAACAAAGACATATGATAACATTCTACACTCAGCCATTCTTAGCTCCCTTCAAACTCTTAGTATCTCTTACCGGTTCCTCCTCTCCATTCACGCATTTCTAACAAATCGAACGTTCAGTGTGCGTGTCCATGGCAAACCCTTTGGTCACTTCCCCTCCAACACAGGAGTGCCTCATGGCTCCGTTCTCGCCCCCATATTATTTAATATGGCCTTTATTCCACTTGTTCGAGTCTATAGACCATCCCTTCTATCCGCGTGCTTGCATACGCCGATGATATAACCTTATGGTGCTGTGTCGCCCAGATACGTCTGTCCATCAGACATCCCTCCAGCATGCGCTGGATGTATTGACATTTCGCCTCCCTCCTTTGGGTCTAACTCTTTCGCATACAAAATCCTGTTTCATTCGCAATGGAAATAAAGCTGGCTTACGGAAAGCTCCCACTATGAATTTTATGACAGATCATTCCCGATTCATCATGCACAAACCGTTCGCATTCTTGGTATTGTCCTTGATTCATCTGGGACTGGCACCCCGAACTGACAGCCTCTCGCAAATCCGCTCACGCTACTCTAGGTCTGATTCGTCGCATAGTTATGCGCTCTGGCAGCGCGCGTGCTCACACGCCCGCCAGCTTGTTCGCTCTGTCCTCAGGCCGCGGATAATCTACCAGGCACAATTTCAACGTCTCACTCATAGACAGTGGGACTCCCTTGAGGCCATCAGTCGTGAGACTATGCATGCCATATGTCTCCCCCGTCTAAAACCCATACCCGTGCTTCAGCAGTACGCCCAACTACGCTCAGTGAACTCTGATCAGCGGATGGCAAACAGAGCTTGCAAAAAGTCTTTACAACTTCATCGTTTAAAGACACTGCCACCTCCGTGGTCGTACTGCTAGCTCACGGAAAATCGTCCCACTGCTACCCCGTCGGTATTATCCGCACATCTTCCTGAAGGATGCATATTATATACTTATGCATCACATACTGCAGAGCGAGAAGTTACTTTCTGTGTATAGTCCCTCTCATCCGTATCTGAATTCTCACATGACATATACCGCGGATACGTGCACCCCTCTGGCACTTAAACTTCAAGCCATTTACAGTGCCATTTATTCCCTACATTCAGCTCACTTTGGCTTTACACCGACTCTCTCACTGCCCTTAAACAGCTTAAGGGCGTTCGACGCTTATTCCAGATAACTCAGTCCATTCAGCTGCTCTGCGCAAAGTATCCATGCCCTGTGCGCTGCTATGACACATAGTCATAATAATTGGTTCACAGGAAGGGAAAGGCGCAGTATCGTCATAGTTGTGTCTGTGGACACCTGAACCGCGCCGTAGGGGGAGGGGAAGAGGGAGGTGGGAGTTAAAGTGGAAAGAGAGAAAGAGGAGCCGTAGTGGAGGGCTACGGAGTAATTTCGACCACCTGGGGATCTTTAACGTGCGCTGACATCGCACAGCACACGGACGCCTCTTCGTTTCGCCTCCATCGAAACGCAGCCGCCGAAGTCGGGTTCGAACCCGGGTATTCCGGGCAGTAGTCAGGCGCCTTACCACTGCACCACCCCGGCGAGGCGCTATGACACATATTAACACATCAGACGACCTTTCACCTTCCCCTCTTCCCCCACATCCGTTCCTGTCCTACGTTTCCGATTCACAAGATCTGCGCCAGCGAACACGCGCTCTCATTCCTCCGTGTTCTCACCCTCTCCCCCGTAGTCTTACTCGACAAGTGGAGGTATCTGTACACCGGATTCGGGCAGGGACGGCTCTGACCCCATTTGTACGTTGGTAGCGTGAAAAAGATCTGCCAGTGACTGACAGGTGCCTTCACTGTGACGCTGCACCTGAGATTTGTGATGCGCGTCACTTGTTGTGGACGTGCCCAGCAACGGCCGCCGGTTAGCAAACGGCTGCTGATGATGGGCCTGCGGTGGAAGCAATAATGTGATTATGAGAAGTGGACAATGGACAACCAGTACACCGCCAACCTCTGCAACAACCTCAGGGAAACTGAACTTCACTCCTTCTTTTAACTTTCTCTCTCCTGCATCCCATTTCCCCTTTCTCACTTATGCCTTGTGGCAAACTCCTCGAAAAAAATAAAAATGCATAAGGCATTCTCATGCACAGCCCTGAATAAAGTTAAAGTTAAATTGGTTCACAGGAAGGGAAAGGCGCAGTAACTGTCACACTTGCTCTGTGGACACCCGAACCGCGCCGTAAGGGAAGGGAGGAAGGTGGGAATGAAAGTGGAAAGAGAGAAAGAGGAGCCGTAGTGGAGGGCTACGGAGTAATTTCGACCACCTGGGGATCTTTAACGTGCGTTGACATCGCACAGCACACGGACGCCACTTCGAATGCAGTTGGCGATTTTGTTGTCGGCAATATGCGTGCGATCTCATTAACAGCTTGAGCGGCACTCTCCTCGCTCACTAATTCGAAGCTCTGTATTGAAGTCCAGTCAGAAACAGCGATCAGTTCTTGAAAGGTTAGCCGACTGTGACTCCACCAGTTAGATGAGTGACCAGGCATGGTCACTCATCTAACTTATCTAATCTGGCATGGCAGGGACCTGCAACTTTCAATTCCTCACAGCATGTATGTCTTTCCTAGAAAGTTGGTCTGAATGCCATCAGCTGGCGCAAATAATTCTGATCCAATCAGAGCTTCACATATCCTCAAAATCTATATGATCCAATCTCTCAGGGTGTATGACTGCCCCTGCAGTGCAAAACATCTACTGAGTGTGCCCAATCGAGTGCCACAGCTGTCACACCGCGGGAGTAAACAGATGCAAATAGTGCGCCGCCGCCGCGATGCCCCCCCCCCCCCCTTCCCCCCCTCCTCCATAAACATATCTGCCGCTTCCCCGTGGTATATCACTAGCCCGTTGGTCTCCACGCTTCTGCCCTCAAGCGATGTGCACTCGGTTGGGCTGAGGATTATTGAAACGACCTCGCCCCGATCTGTCGCCTGCCTGCTCACTCTGCACGGTTACGCACACACTGTACGGCACACCTCACTTGAACTCTGGTATGTATAAAGCAGCGTGCATGGGTCAACTACGGCTGGATCGAAATAAAACTAACAACACTTGACTCTGGAAGGAACGTGACGTCTACCTGGCGTTCAGCTGCAACTTGCTTTAAAGGGGCAAACACACCAAGTTCTCCCAGCTGCTGCGACGATTACAAAGTGAGAGCTTCTCAATGCCTTAGAGTTAACTGCAGGAAAATTCAGAAATTAAGAGCGAGAAGCATAATCTCCGTCATATTGGTGAAGCTTACAGCCACAAGGTTACGGCTTATTCAAACGAGGTAGCCGTGGATTGGGTGGGTAAGAGTTCCGTATGTAACTTGGGTATCATTTTAATGGCGTCAAGTTTCTGTCGTCAAATCAGATAAATCAGAGCGCACGATCACTTCCTCGAACGAGACTACTGGAAGCAATAGGCGGCGGTTGAACGTTGTAAGAGATGGACGCTGAAGTGAATAATTAATCTACACCAGCTGAGTTCTGTAACTTAATTGTACTAACAACGCTCAGCACTAGTTGTAATACAGGAAAGGCGCAGCATCTGTCACACTTCTCGGTGAACATAAATAATAATAATAATAATAATAATAATAATAATAATAATAATAATAATAATAATAATAATAATAATAATAATAATAATAATAATAATAATAATAATTGGTTCATAGGAAGGGAAAGGCGCAGTATCTGTCACACTTGTTTCTGCGGACACCTGAACAGCGCCGTAACGAAAGGGAGGAAGATGGGAGTGAAAGTGGAAAGAGAGAAAGAGGAACCGTAGTGGAGGGCTACGGAGTAATTTCGACCACCTGGGGATCTTTAACGTGCGCTGACACGCACAGCACACGACGCCTCTTCGTTTCGCCTCCATCGAAACGCAGCCGCCGAGGTCGGGTTCGAACCCGGGTACTCCGGCACAGTAGTCGGGCCGTCTTACCACTGCAAGACGCCCGACTACTGTGCCGGAGTACCCGGGTTCCTGACCGCGTTGGAAGGTAGGGAGGAGGGAGTAAAAGAAGAAAGAGAGAAAGTGGCGCTGTAGTGGAGGGAATAGTTCGACCACCCAGGGATCATTAACGTGCACACAGCACGCAGTCGCCATTGCGTTTCTCGTCGATCGAAACGCGGCCGCCGCGGTCTGGTTCGAACCCCCTAACCACTGAACCAGCGCGGCGGATTCTGAGGGTGTTTTCGCGTGCATCGAAATACGTTGCAGTGATTCGAACTCAGGTCAGTCCGAGGTCTCGACGTCAGTCCTCTGCGCGAAGTTTCGGTTGCTTCGGGCCTGCACATGGCTAGCATAGTGAACGGGGCTATATGCCTGGACAAGGTACTGGACAGACTTCATAGCGGTAAACACATCAGTTACCGTATCGTATACTTAAACTCGATCCGGAAGAATGCGTCTCAAGTGTCCGTGCTACAAATTGCTGGACCGCGTAAAGACAGAATAGACACCAATTCCTCACGGGACACACCAATTACAACCCCGCTAGTAGGGTCGACCAGCGTATCTAATCGGGTCACCCGTGACGACACCGCCCATGAATTGCACTCGATTGGGAGGTGATTAGCAGCGAATTGAGTTCAAGGCTCACCTTCCACTGAGGTCCGATCACTATCGCCACCACGTTGCTATTGTATGCGCTGCGCGCATACAAAAGCTGCACGCTTATTCACAGTGACGGACGGTGCGTCCTTTGCGTGCGTTCGGCTCAGAGCACGTGTTAATCTGACGCGATTTGAACGTGATCTTTTTATACCCCTGATCTCATGGTCGGATTAAAGTGCTCTCAGCGCACTTTATTGGAAGGCTGAACGAAATGCATGATTTTAGCTGCAGCCGTCTGCCTTATTTATCTTCCACCTTCCCTTTTATTGACAAGTAAGTTACGATCACACATCCGGAAAAGATTACTAAGCCCGTTTGGCTCAAACGATATCGATAACGGGCGATAACGGTCGTGCACTGTCTGCCTAGTAAACAGTTAACCTTGCCTAACATTGGCTAGATAAAGGGAAGGGACGTCGGTTTGAAAGAAAACTTCTTAATTTAACGATTTCTCATGACTAACAAAGCCAAGCAACTTTTTTTTTTATTACGTCTTTATTTCTGCTTACGGTAGGCGTTTACCTTGCGGCAGAACTAAGTTGCTTTATGGATGTAGGGGTGGGGGTGAGGGTATGGGTGGGGGTGAAGGTTGGGATAGATATAAGGGACCGGTGTCCACTTCTTCCTCGAGGTGCCGAGGTCGGCTCCGCGAAGTAATGGCCTGGTCCTTCTTCTTCCTAGAAGTAAGAAAGAAAAGTTCGCCAGAGCCGGGTTGCGTCTGATGACCCGATGTGCGATGGGGGATCGACCCATGCCTGCAGGGTTGCAGGTCGAAGCCCGCCCAGGGACTTGAGTGCTCTCTCCCGTACTGCGTCAAAAGCAGGGCAGCTCCACAGGAGATGTTCGGCCGTGCCCCTGGCCGGGCATGTCGGGCACTGAGGAGAAGGGTATACCTGCGGGTTTATGAGGTGCAGCTTCGCGGGTGACAGAAGCTGACCAGTCTGGGCTCGGCGAAGGAGTACTGCCTCCACTCTCCGGAATGAGCTATCTGGGCGGCGATATAGTTGTTGTGTTGGGTTTAATAGCGCATAAGCAACTAAGGCTATCTGGGAACTAAGCTGCGCTGCCTTCCAAGTGTTCGTTATAGCAACTGCGCACGGACAAATGTGCATTATAAATCTATACAAGCGGGACGTAATGAGGATATACTAGCTGAAACTATGCTTTAGGCACGCTTTAAAATTGTTCGCAACAAGTTTCTTATCATTTTACAAGGCTGCACAGTGACGTTCCACATACCTATACTATTGTTATAGCATCTACAACGGTACACGTCTCTTATAATCAGCGCACGTAGTAAAAGGAATTAGCAGGGAAGTGAATGTCACACATTCATGAATGTGAATATCACAGGGAAGTGAATGTCACACACATGTCACAGTTCATACATAGCCTTTCAGTATCAAACATCATCTTCATGGGTGATTTCAACGTGCCTGGTATTCACTGGCCATCGATGTGTTATTCTGGCCGTGACGCTTCTTTAGCAAAAGAGTTGATGGATCTCTCACTCTCTCTTGGACTCGCTCAAATAGTTACGCTTCCCACCAGGCTGAATTCATTGCTAGACTTAATCTTTCTAAGCCCCTACCTAATAGACACCGGGTTTCAGTGTACGGTTGTCGATGGTATTTCTGACCATGAAGCAGTTCTCCTTACCCTGTCCCGCTTCTCTAGTAACCCACAGTACTCCTTCACGTCATTTCCGGATTTCCATCACGCAGACGACAACTCCGTAATCGACAAACTAGCCGAGTGCTTCGACGCCTTCTGCGCGCTCAGCCGTGACGGCGACGTTAATGACCTTGTTGAATATTTCGAAAAAATTGTTAGACTGTGCATTAAACAGTTTGTTCCCGTCAAAACAAAGAAAAGAAATCCTACTCTTCCTTGGATTAATCGCGATGTTTTACAGATGTCACGTCGTGTAGCCCGGCTGAGGCGCATGGCACGTAACAATAACCCGGATGTTGTTGCTCGATTTCAAGCTGCAAAAAATGAACTTCGAATTAAAATGCACTCTGCTAAAGATTTCTATTTCCGCGTTGAGCTCCAAGGGCTGCTAAGAGATAACCCTCGTAAATTTTGGCGCTCTATTCTACCCTCAAACACTTCCTCCACCTCATTTGTTATTAATGAAGAAATTGTGACTGACCCTGTTCAAATATCTGATGCATTTAATGCCTACTTTTATTCCGTCTTTGCACGTGATAATAACATGATTCCACCTTTCAGTCTTCCTAATCATGATCATTCTATCTCAGATATCATGGTTAGCACTCCGGGGATTTTAAATCTTATCTTGTGCCTTGACACAAAAAAATGCGCTGGACCGGACTGTATCCCAAACACCTTCCTAGCACGTTATTCCCTCTGGTCATCTCGATATCTCTCAATTATATTTCAAAAATCTCTTTCCACTGGCATTGTCCCTTCCTCATGGAAACTCGCCAATGTACTCCCTCTCTATAAATCCGGCAACAAACAACTGCTTTCTAACTATAGGCCGATCTCTTTAACTGCACATTCATGTAAGATCCTAGAGCACATTATTTATAAACACATTATGGAATTTCTTGAAGCAAATAATCTTCTGTCCAGAGCTCAACACGGGTTTCGTAAGGGGTTTAGTACAGTGACTCAGTTAACCGAATTTGCACATGACATTCTTCTCAGCATAGACGCCGGTAACCAAATCGATGCTATATTCATCGATTTCTCAAAAGCTTTCGACACGGTCCTTCACTCTAAATTGTTATGCAAACTAAAAGTAATTCTCAATAACTCTCAACTCGCTGATTGGATTGCCGATTTCCTCTCACACCGCTCCCAGTCTGTTCGCTTCAATTCCGTCGATTCTTCTTTAGCCGATGTTACCTCAGGTGTTCCCCAAGGCTCTGTCCTTGGCCCTTTGCTATTTTTGCTCTATATTAATGATTTACCTGACAGTATAACCTCCAAGATCCGTCTATACGCCGATGATTGCGTACTGTACCACACTATCAACTCTGTTAATGATCACCTCCTTCTGAATGAGTCTTTTGGTATGTTCCGTGACTGGTGCAATACGTGGCAGATGAACATCAATTTCAGCAAAACAGTTGTCATGTCTTTCACCAACCGCCTATCACCTTCTATTTACGACTATGCATCACTGCAAAGGGTTCATGAATATAAATATCTTGGCGTCGTTTTTTCTCACAATATGCAATGGTCAAAACACACCGATTACATCACAGCTAAAGCTCTTAAAAAGGTAGGTTACTTACGACGCACAGTACGGGATGCTCCTAAAGAAGCAAAATTGCTCATGTACAAAACTCTAATTCGCCCTATTCTTGAATACGCTTCTAATGTCTGGAATCCATACAAGCAATGTGAAATCGATCAAATAGAATCTGTGCAACGTAAAGCTGTAAGATTTATTTTTTCGCCGCTACGACTTTCATTTTTCACCCTCATCTGCGATGTCTTCCCTAAACATAAGCCCGCTTGCATCCCGCCGAAAAACTGAGTCCTTAAAACTTCTTCACTCCATAGTTCATTCTGCTAATTGCCTTTCAGAGGGTAAGCATATCTCGTTTTCAAAACCATCTGCAACCAGGAGCCATCACGATCTTAATATCCAACCTTTTTTTGCCCGCACTAACGTTTTCAAATACAGTTTTTTTCCGCGCACTGTGGAGTGTTGGAATTCTTTGGATGGCAACATTCGTGCACTATCAATCTCTGATTTTGCGTCGGCAATTGAGTCGTAGCATTGTATGTTGTTTTTCTAGCGTTTATATTTGTAATGCTTGTATGTACTTTTGTATGCGTGGAATTGTTCCACATTTTTGTACCCACTCCTGCTATAGCCCCTTGAGGGGCTGCAGTATTTTCAAATAAAATAAAATTTGCAGCGGCCTTTTTCACTCATTCGACTACGGCATACCAACTTGTCTCTTTTTGTTCGATTTTACTGGCCCCACCCACCTTACACACGGGATGCCTAATACGAGGCGCGCTGTGATTACCACCAGGGCAATCGGCGCGCGCCTGAGGCCGGCAGCCGGGAAGTCAGCGGGCCAAGGAGAGGTGTTGCAACAATTGCCGAGCGCCAATTGAGGAAGTACAGTCATGGCAGATGAAAGAGCGCGCCCGGCACCACCACTTCCGGGTCTCTCCAAATTCTAACCCCCTCACTTCTCTTTTCTTCATCTTTTTTGTTCCCGTATGTGCGTACTTTGTTTCAACTCCCTCTGTCCTTCGCTTCGCTTCAGCTTGGTTTGTTAGCTTTGGGTGGACGATCCGGCTGCTTTTCTTTCTTGCCTTCTTTCTTTCTTTCTTTCTTTCTTTCTTTCTTTCTTTCTTTCTTTCTTTCTTTCTTTCTTTCTTTCTTTCTTTCTTTCTTTCTTTCTTTCCTTCCTTCCTTCCTTCCTTCCTTCCTTCCTTCCTTCCTTCTTTCTTTTCTTTTCTTTATTTATTTATTAATTTTTTTCTTTTCTTTCTTTGATTTTGCAAACCCTGAAGTTCCCTTTCAGGCTGTGAGAGAATTAAGTGCAGAATAGAATACAGCACCTTATTGCTGTTTTTTTGCGATTTTTATTACCTCAGGGAATAAAAGGATACGGTATGATGGCTGAAGGGTATGGTTAAATAAATGAAGAAAGATTAGCTGATGCAATGAAATTCATGATCGAACGATGATGCGGTCCATGCGTCTAAGCGGCATATGACGACGGATTGCGTCTCAGTTTCAGTAAAAAAGGAATTCCAGCGCGCACTAAACAGGCAGCCGGAATGTATGCGACGATCATTATCCCAAAGAATGCATCTTTTTACGCACAAAATATGTATTTATGCTTTTATATGAAGCTATTGGACGACAGTACTTTCCGTCCTCGACACCCCAGGGACGAGGAGAAGAACGGGCATCCCATCTGCTGAGTTGCCTGCAGCATCTTTGGTGTCAAAAACCATCGTTGGTCTTGCCGACAACAGGATGGTCCTTTAGACGAGCTGATGCAGAGTCAAGCGTAATGATCGTTTATTGGGGTATGCGAGCTGCACGGGGTCGTTCCAAAGCGCAGACATCTCTCTGCATTCGCTTGTTTCAGGTTTTCCGTCTCACGGCGTTTATTATTTCATTAGCGATTGGCTTTGTGACGGACGCTGCGTGGACAGAGCAGGCTTCGTCAGAGACCCATTGTTTCAAATGATGTCCAAAGACACGCCCCCTCTTTGCACGGCTCATCTGCTTGGCAGGCAAAATATTTTTTTTTTGACGACGTCGATTTCAACGCACACAATGGCACACAATGGCAGCCGAGAGTATTAGATACGCTATTTCGTACGTACGAGGCAAACCCTACTGGAACTATACTGAAAAAACTGTAAGGGGCAATAACCTCACATTTTCTCACACAATCTCACTCAATTCACATAAGAAATCACGTACAAGTCGCATATAATTGCATAAGTTCTCATAGTTTCTTGTACATTATCATAAATTATGTACGATATTTTATGATAATGATGTGCACCGTATGAGACTCTATGCGATTAAATGAGCTTTTATGAGGTTATTGCCCCGTAGAACTTGACGCAGCTAAGTTCAAGCGGAGACGTTGTTCAAGCCGACGATCCATTCAAGCTAAAATAAGAACTATGCTAATTGAAGAAGCTAAGTTCAAGTAGACGACCCATACAAACCAAAATTAAAAAAAAATATATACTGTTGTGTATTGAAAACAATAGCTGCAGCGAATTTAAACATCAATGGTTAGTATTAATCACTAAATGTGTAGATGTTAACACAACCCTGATATATTATCTGGTTACCTTGCCGTTGTGACAATGCGGAAGTACGCATGAACTCTTATGTCACATTTTCGTCGATGTGAAACAATCGAGTCATCTTACTGTCTCCACTTATAAGACGACTCGAGGAAGATAACGGCACTTCCGAAAACGACGCAAACTCGAGATATACGGATCCAGGAGCTTTTATCCACTAGGGGCCGCCGGAGGAGCCCTTTATGCCGCGACACGTACGAAGAACAAGGCGACTGTACCCCGCTGACCATTAAAATTGGCTTAATTTTAAATTTTAATTAAAATGGCTTAATTGACTTAAGACGAGGAAAGAACACGTTCGACCGATACTGACCATCGTGCGGCAAACATTCGAATCAAGGTTGCAGAAACGGAACTGCCCTTACAGTTCCAAGGCGCCCTGATATGAAATACCTTCAGTGGGATACGAGATAACAAGGAACGCTTTATGGTCCCGAAGTTGCATACACTCTCAACTAGAAGGAGCTGCAGTGGCACTGGCGTTAGTTCTTAGGGGAGTGAATGGGGTGTCAAAACCATTGCACCCTTAAAAGATCAACTTCCAGCCTTGCGCAATAAAACTGTATACGCGTTGATCCACAAAGGGAGTCGCGGGGATAAATCCGCTGCCAAAATAAGAAATCTTTCACAAGGCGAGAACTGCTCATTTAGAGAACAAAGTGAGGCACTGTGCTTTGCAGCGGACAGCACTTTCCGCCGCGGTGCACTTAAACCTCGCTCGACCCCTGCTTCAGCGCGCCACCATGAACCAGGAAGACCTGGTCAGTGGTTCGCAAACTCCTTACTTAACATTTCTGAGATATGCGCAGTCCTCGGCCTACAGCATGCAGGACCGGTCCATTTTCTATGCGGCATACGTCGTCGGCGGACGAGCAGCGAAACAAAATCGAGTGCTCGACTCGGGCGCCTTTTATAGGCGTACTCACTTAAACTACTTCCTGGTGCGCACCGCGGCCCCATCAAAAGGCGCTTGTTTCCTGCGGTGACATAGCGCTCACTGCCGATACCACTCGGACACAGTAATCGGACACATATTGCATGTGCACTATATATATATATATATATATATATATATATATATATATATATATATATATATATATATATATATATATATATATATATATATATATATATATATATATTGTTACGAGGTATATATATATCATCATCAGCCTGACTATACCTACTGCAGGGCGAAGGCCTCTCCCATTTTTCTCCACTTAACCCGGTTCTGTGCTAGCTGCATCCACTTGACCCCTGCGAACTTCTTAACCTCATCTGCCCACCTAACTTTCTGCCGCCCCCTGCTACGCTTTCCTTCCCTTGGAATCCAGTTTGTTACCCTCAGCGACCATCGGTTATCCTCTCTTCGCACTACATGTCCTGCCCATGCCCATTTCTTCTTAATTTCCGTTAGAATGTCAGTAACTTGAGTCTCTCTGACCCACTCTGCACGCTTCCTATCTCTTAATGTTACCCCTTCCATTTCATTATATATATATATATATATATATATATATATATATATATATATATATATATATATATATATATATATATATATATATATATATATATATATATATATATATATATAGTAGTCCCACCTAACCTCCAGTATTTTTCTGTCACTACAGTTGATTAATTAGTAAAACTAATTACCTATGTTTTTAATTATTGGCTTGAGAGAAAGAGCGTCAATGCAAAAGTTGCAATCTTCTCGAAAAACGTATAGCTGCATTGTTTCCATCACGCTGTGACTTACGCCGTCCTATTTATAGGTATCCAAAAAATGCTGTCACGTGATCAGCTCTTATTTTAAATCATTCGCCAATTGTATACAACCAGCTTCATCATAGACAGCACGGCCCAGAACAGCGGGTTTTGTTATTTCTCACGCGTCTCGAGGCTTTAAAGGAATGCCGCAGTCACGAGGAAGTTTAATTGCGCCAGGCGTCGGTTTTGGCTGATAAAAATATCACTTTACGTAACCGCTAGTTTAATGAAAACAGCGTAGCTAGCTATTTTTCGAAAGATCTACAACTTTTTATTCACACTTTTTCTCTCAAACCAATAATTAAAATAGCTAATTAGTCTTTACTAATTAATAAACTTAGTGAACTAAAAAAAAGACTGGAGGTTAGCATGGGTGACTGAACATCGCTGAATTTTTTTCATTGTGCTAGGGCAAACAGAATTGTTTTAAAATTGTGTGTGCAATTATGAAATAGAGATTTTTCGAGCTTCGTCGATTACTCTCAGTGCTGCTAAACTGCCAGGATCCCGAAGACGTGGCCGAGCGACATGAAGGGAAATCGCGATGGTCGACAGAAGATGGCACATCGGAAGAGAACGGGCTGCGAGACTGACCATAATCGATGTTCAACCTGAACGTCATATCGCTTTCGCGCGACCATTGGCTCAACCATACCTCTCTTTTTAGTTTTTTTTTTTTCAGCGCCATCTTGCGAATTTGAGGTTAGCTTTTCGGGCGCGTCGTTTACCCAGTCTGCGCTGAAGCGTGGCTTGATATTTCATCGGCTAAGCTGCCTCCATAAGCGGCAACACTGAAAGTGCACTTGGTTCGCAGGTGCTGTGTACAGGAAATACCTTTTTTTTATGCTCATCTTTTTGTTGCGCTCGGCTGCAGTCATTCAACTCGACGAGCCGCAGATACCTACCAACATACGGCCGCCAATGAAACTGTCGCAATGACTCCGGCCGGCGTGCGCGCTGCAGCCGTACGTCAACGTCAATGCAGCGACGCGAGCCCCTTTGTCGACAGCGCAGACGAAAAGGGCGGCGGTATTGCGCGCCTTTGTGCGTCCTGGGCGAGCTCGCCCACGAGAGGGTGAACGAGGAAACCTATATGCGGGGAAAGCCCGGCCTGGCAGAGAAGAATGCGGTCGTGAAATGAACAGGACCGTAATATACGGTGCGACTATACAGTACTTTTGCCTCCGTCCAGGAAGGGAATAGTTATGTACCTCTCCTATTTACCCCTTTACAAGGACAAGGAACGACTGCACAATGAGGCGAACAAGTCAGTCCGCGGTCCCTTTCACATGTCTGCATAGGTGGTTTCGTGGTCCATCGAAGAATTCGGTGCTAGAAGCTGTTGGCGTTTCGGTGACCAGGTCACCGCGTTTTTACCACGTGGCCCATATGTGCGCGGGCACACGAGGGGAGGCGTTTGTGCGGGGCCCCTCCGAACACCCAGAGTATCTGAAACGGTGAGGCGGAAACGGAAGTGCGCTTGACTGACCCCGGTTCCGGGATTTCCAGAGCTGGCAAGCCGGCTAAGAGTGTTACCCTCAATGACGTGTGCGGAGAAACCTGACGGCGGCACGGCGTGGGCATGTCAGAAAGGGAAGATTAATGAGAAACCGTGGCCTAGACGAGAGAGCTCGTTTTATGCTCCCATCCAGAAAGATACAAAAGCGCCTCAGGGATTGCTTCTTATCGAACTAAGTGCGTTGTCACATCGATTACTCCCTAAAAGGGCAGCCACTGCTCACAGACTAACAGTAACTATAAATGGATGCCATCAGCACTTTGTCTGTCCAGGAATGTCCTCCAGGACGAGTAAGTGGTGCAGTTAGTCCCTCTCTACTGATGTTTGGTGGACAATCTCGTCCCGGCCTGTGCGACGTCCTGCCAGAAGGGCTGCCTAAACCCCAGAGAACTGTCGACGACATCCCTCTGGAACGCGGGGCCGTTGACAATGGACGTAGTTGGTCACACAAGGTGCAACAGCTGCGAGGGAGAGATTGTCGCGCGTTCAAAATACGGCCCTGACGAAGAACGCGTGCGCATAGACTGGTCTTACTTAATGCATATGGACACACGTATATGCAGATCAGCTGGCCGCTCGTATACGGCCTCTGCATGCGATATTACAAACTTCCGTTTTTAGACTAAACAGTTCACACCACTTCCCCTGTGATCCACTTCCACCAATTCCGTCTCTCAGAACACCCCCCCCCCCCCCCTCCCCTCTCAAGTGCCGTGAAAGAGAAGGAAGTGCGGCAGTCATGCATGATGGCGATAAAGAGCTCGCAGGAAGGAACCAAGCGTGGCCCACTTGCGTGCTGGCGGTAAGAGAGACCCTGGAATGGAGCTGCCTCACTCTGTGCCGCTTCGAGCGCAAGGGTCCCCTCCGCTAATGATGAACACACTAATCAGTAAGCCGAAGCCACGATTCTGGAAGATGTCTGAATAACCATTATACACCTATCCCAACATGTCAAGGTCAGCGTGGAGTCTCTGGGAAAAATCCTTCGAGACCATTTTCACATGCATAAGGTATCAGCTCGCTTGGTTCCCTGGCTGCTCAACACCTTTCCAGAATCAGGAATGCAAGGCAATGTCCGCTGGCAAGGTCCTGATCACAGTCTTCCGCACGGACCAGCACGGAGTATAGTGTTAGCAAAGGGAACCACGATTGGTGGAGCATACTGCGCTTTACAGCTGCGGCGCCATTGAAAACAAGAGCTTGCTTAACAAAAGTGTCCGCCTCCTGCAAGACGATGCCCCAGTTCACAACTCACATGTTGCACAGATGGAAGCACGCTGCTGTGGATTTTGAAATTCAGCCAAATCCATCCCCTGATCTCGCGCCGTCGGACCTTTTTCCAGCTATGAAGTCATCTTTGAAGGGAAATCATTTTTCAGGTGGTGAGCCTCTGGTTTCCGAAGTTAGAACGTTGCCTTTGGAGCAACCTGCTGAAAGTTGTTCAGTTGCATAAAGAGGCGGGAGAAGTTTGTGCCCCTGGCTGAAACCTATGTAAAGAAATACTAATAAATCTGCCACCTCTTTGCTCTCTCTCCAAAGGAAGTGGGTGAGGGGTAGTCATATTGAACAAAGTAGAAGAGGAACTTGCGGTATAACACCGATCGCTATTACCCTGCAACTCAGCATTTATTAGCCTTTCCCTATCTTGACTGCTGGAGACACACGGACATGCTGACGGAGCGGTTGCCTACGGCCAAAGAGGCTGCGAAAGCAGCAGTACACAGCGGATGCGAGCGGGAAACAACGGAACAAGTGGATCGAAGCTCTGTCAATGAACTTTAAATACATTGGCCACGATCGGACAGCTGCCTGTAACATCGTATACTCTGCAAGGATGCCTCCTCTCTTCTTTCTTTCCACGCAAGGTTACTGACTTCGCTTCTGTCGCCATTTAGCGACATCGTCGTGAAGAGCGACAAAAGCATTTGTTCGGCGAGTTGGTGTTTTTGATGATCCATAACTACAGTGCAAACGAGGGACACCACACAGCGCTGACTTCAGCGCTGTGTGGTGTCTCTCCTTCATCTCTGTCCTGTCGTTTGCGTTGTAGTTAGGGGGCGTGAAGAGGTCGCGTCTTATTTCGAAAGCAGGAAAAAAAAAATAGTTGTGGTTTAACTCTGGCTAATTGAATTGCGATAGCAACGGCGGAAGCTTCTTTTGCCTGCTACATTATTCCCCTATCATGCCCTATCAGTGTAAGGTGCTGCATTATTGGGGACACTTAAGCTCCTACTTTAAGAGTATGACGCGAGAGCGTAAGCTGCCAGCCTCCTCCTCCTCCTTCTTCATCTTTCGCTCCTCCTCCTCCTCTTCCGCCGGGACCACGCGACGGCTCGAAACGCAGCCGCCGGAGTACCCGGGTTCGAACCCGACCTCGGCGGCTGCGTTTCGATGGAGGCGAAACGAAGAGGCGTCCGTGTGCTGTGCGATGTCAGCGCACGTTAAAGATCCCCAGGTGGTCGAAATTACTCCGTAGCCCACCACTACGGCTCCTCTTTCTCTATTTTCACTTTCACTCCCACTTTCCTCCCTTCCCTTACGGCGTGGTTCAGGTGTCCACAAAAACAAGTGAGACAGTGACCGCGCCTTTCCCCTCCTATAAATCAATCAATAAATCAATCAATCTCGAAACCTGGCGCAGTATTGATATCGCAATAAATAGGGCGCGTACATATGCCTGGCGAGAATGGATACTCTCCGGAGAAACGGGGATGGTCCTCCGGTTTGAGGCCGGAGTCCGAGGGAAGCCTCCTCGAGTCGGCGCTGCCAGTGCATATCGAATCAAGAGCCGTCCCCCGAGATTGGGAATCCAGTGAACGCGGTGGTGGTTCGCGTAGCACCAGTGATTTCGGGTGCCGTGGTTACGAAAATCACAGGGCAGGCGGCAGGGCATGTAGTGCGGGCATGTAGTGGGTTTCGATAGAAGGCAGGGGGCTTCATAATGCGAGCAAGTTTGCAGTGATTCTGTAGTCGCCACTGGCACAGCATAAGGTATCAATGGTACTTTCAAAAACGTAACTGGGCAGATGATTATGATTGTTATATAAGCTGGTTACTTAATTATCCCCGTGGCGGCAAAATTCAAAGAAAGAGACGCTCCGAGCAGCATGACGCGGATGCTGACTTTGCGGCTGATGTCTTTTGTCGTTGTCTAAATGAACGTTAGCGGACTGAGGGTCAATGACCGGTAACAGGCTCGACTGCAGTAATCGATGTACAGCTGTTGCGAGTGCTCCACTTCCGGCACCCCTGCGCTTGGCGGGCAGAATTGGGAAAGTATACGGATCAAAATCTAGACTGGCGCTGCCGATATGACTGAGCGCCTATGATGGTGGTGCAATGAGGCATGCTTTGCCACCACATTTATGCTTTTTTTTTTTACAGGTTGCGTCACCCTCCGTTGACTTGTCACTCCATCTGAGTGACAAACCTGAGCACCTGTCCGGTCTACCTGAACTCTGCGAAACTTTCAATTTAGCATCTCGCTACCAGAGGCTGTCGAAGGGTATGCAGTCTGTAGGTCTCGCTGTCGCCGCGTTCGCGCGTCACGTGAGACACTTAGACGTGCGGCACCTGCCGTCTTTGAGGGACTACGCGGCCGGCGTATTTGGGTTTGCTCGGTACGGTGGCTCCGCAAGGGTCAAAACGACAGAAGAGACGAAGAAAGCGGGCTGTTCCGACTAGCATCTACCGCCCCCAGGAGCCAAGCAGCCTAGCGATTAGCGGCGCATTCTTTTTCAATGGGCGTCATGTTAGACGCAGCACTAGCTTGAGAGAGCCTATAATACTATTACTACTACTACTATTACTACTACTACTAAATAATAATAATAATACACAAAGTAATTTCTCTGCTAATGATTATTATTATTATTAGTAGTAGTAGTAGTAGTAGTTGACGGCCGAATTAACTGGCTAAATATTATCTTCACAGTTTTAATTAATAGTAATAATAATAATAATTGGTTCACAGGAAAGGAAAGGCGCAGTATCTGTCACACACGTGTCTGTGGAGACCTGAACTACTCCGAAGCCCTCCACTACGGCTCCTCTTTCTCTCTTTCCACGTTAACTCCCACCTTCATCCCTTCTCTTACAGCGCGGTTCAGGTGCCCACAGGCACAAGTGTGACAGATACTGCGCCTTTCCTTTTCTGTGAATAAATTACTATTATTATTAATAATTAAAACTGCGAAGATAATATTTAGCCAGTTAATTCGCCCGTTACATACCGACAATTCAGTGCCAACTTCGTGAAACGAGTCTTCCTCTATACTACTACTACTACTACTACTACTACTACTACTACTACTACTACTACTACTACTACTACTACTAATAATAATAATAATAATAATAATAATAATAATAATAATAATAATAATAATAATAATAATAATAATAATAATAATAATAATAATAATAATAATAATAATAACAATAACAATAATAGTAGTGGTAGTAGCAATAGTAGTAGTAGTAGTAGTAGTAGTAGTAGTAGTAGTAGTAGTAGTAGTAGTAGTAGTAGTAGTAGTAGTAGTAGTAGTATAGGCTTTCTCAAGCTAGTGCCACGTCCAGCATGACGCCCATTGAAAAAGCCTGCGCTGCTAATCGCTAGGCTGCTTGGCTCCTGGGGGCGGCTAGTCGGAACAGCACGCTTTCTTCGGCTCTTCTGTCGTTTTGTCCCTTGCGGAGCCATCGTACCGAGCAAACCTAAATACGCACCCGGCCGAGTATTTGGGTTTGCTCGGTACGGTAACAAGAGAGAAAACGACAGAAGAGACAAAGAAAGCAGGCTGTTCCTACTAGCATATCTACCGCCCCCAGAGGCAGCGCAAGCGGTTCAGGTGTCCAGAGAAACGTGTGTGACAGATACTGCGCCTTTCCCTTCCTGTGAACCAATTATTAATAATAATAATAATAATAATAATAATAATAATAATAATAATAATAATAATAATAATAATAATAATAATAATAATAATAATAATAATAATAATAATAATAATAATAATAATAATAGCGAGAAAAAGAAATGCCTCTTAGATGTCTCTTATGAGGCGAATGGCGATAACCCTTTCCTCTCCTATAATTTGTCTCTCATCGATTGCCTCTTATCGGCGTTCGTTGCAGTGCTACATATAATTGGTTTACAGGAAAGGAAAGGCGCAGTACCTGCCACACTTCTTTCTCCGGCAAGTGTGTTTGGACGGTACACCATTGCTCTTGTCGCGTGGCGTTCCTTGGCGCGCGTTAGCGTGGGGTTGCAGATGGCAGAAACGCGAGACAAGAACACATCTCGCGGAATCTCGCGCAAAATGACAGATATCGCGCACAGATCTCGCCCACAAATCTCGCGCACAACTCTCGCGCACGGGATTTCGTTCATGAGCCTAGAAAGGTTTTCGCCTTAAAAACCGCAAGGCTCGCTACGATCGCTCATGTCCACCATATGCTCCGTCGGGAAATCAGGGCAATACTTGCTGTTGGTTTGTTTCCACACGTGCATGGATTGAAACGCATAAGAAACGAAGAACAAGAAGGGCGATGGGACGAAGCGCTCAATTAACAACTTTTATTTCGAAAACGGGGGTTTAAGAGGTGCGCTATTAGGCGACATGACCACTGCAATCATAAACAGCAAACATCCAGAACCAGAATAAATATGACATAGCGAGAGCAGGAACGCGCGAGTCAAAAGGAAGAAGAATATTCAGAATACCCAGAAATGTGGCGCAACAAACCCAAACACATGCGAAGAGACACAACACATGCGCACACTACCAACTGTATTATGGATCTGAACACACTTCCTCTTCACCACACCTCTCCTTCTACACCCAAGTACATCTTCTCATCATCATCTTCTTTGCCAAGGATATAGTGACACTTCTTTCCCATGTCTCTTCGCATGTGTTTGTGATTGTTGCGCCACATTTCTGGGTAGCATGCAGCACCAACTAGCCCCTCAAGCTGTTATTTTAAGAAGATTCAGATTGACTCTATACACAATGTTCGGCGCCCACATTAGGTATATAACTTCTGAAATTGTATTAGGAAACTGGGTATTAATTAGAACACGTACGAATTATTACTTTCGGCTGCATGTTCTTATCTCTTTTTATCACTTTTATTACTCATTCATACATAGCCATCTCACTGCTATGTCACTGCTTATCATCGTGGGGAACTACAACACTAACCTTACGTGCATTCGTCGTTTACAAAATCAAGCCATTAGTACAATCACTTTTGCCCCATTCAGGTCGACTGCAACTTAAGGCTAATTTATCCCTGCTTATATATCGCGTCCGTAATAAAGAACTCAAACTAGTCTGATTCGACCCCCTTCTCCTGTAAAACACACAGACATAAGATCTTCAAAATATAACAAACTATTTTTTCCGAAAATTCTTACTAATTACGGTAAGCAGTTAATGTTCTTTTCAGCGATACTAATCTGGAATTCTTTGCCTACTCACTTGAAATTGCTACGCATATAACGCTGATTTCATCAATCATTGAAGAGTTATTCACTAACTGCATTAGCACTGTGAACATTTTCCTTTTTCTCCTTTTTTTTTTTAATCGCTGATGATTAGTGTCCGATATGTTATGCCCTCTTATGATAAATTTTTCTTCATGTTATGTTATATTGTAGTTTTTGTTGTGATAGCAATACTGCGCCAGGTTTCGGCCCGTCGCTTCGTCCCGGGAAGGGCACGTTTGATCTTGAACAGCCGCGAAGAAGAAGAAGAAGAAGAAGAAGAAGAAGAAGAAGAAGAAGAAGAAGAAGAAGAAGAAGAAGAAGAAGAAGAAGAAGAAGAAGAAGAAGAAGAAGAAGAAGAAGAAGAAGAAGAAGAAGAAGAAGAAGAAGAAGAAGAAGAAGAAGAAGAAGAAGAAGAAGAAGAAGAAGAAGAAGAAGAAGAAGAAGAAGAAGAAGAAGAAGAAGAAGAAGAAGAAGAAGAAGAAGAAGAAGAAGAAGAAGAAGAAGAAGAAGAAGAAGAAGAAGAAGAAGAAGAAGAAGAAGAAGAAGAAGAAGAAGAAGAAGAAATGTGTGAAAAACTATCGCCCTATCACAGTAACACCGGTACTCAACCGTCTCTTTGCCCACATCAGCATCATACCGGCAGCTAATGCTTTCGCTCTACATTCGGTTCAACCGCATAGAACCCTACTTATTTATATGTGGGCTGGTACTTATGCTCTCGCGTCATACTCTTAAAGGATGAGCTTAAGTGTCCCCAATTATGTAGCACCTTAAACTGATAGGGCATGATAGGGGAATAATGTAGCAGGCAAAAGAAGCTTCCCCCGTTGCTATCTCAATTCAACTAGGGTTAGTCAGAGTTAAACCATAACTAATTTTTTTCTGTATTATTGATAACATTATCTCTTGCTGGGATAGTTGGTGTGACATTTTGTTTTGCCAAAGAAAATACAGCGCTAAAGCTTTTGACGAACCACACAGAAAGACGAACGGGACAGGCGCTGACTCGGAGTCAGCGCCTGTCCCGTTCGTCTTTCTGTGTGGTTCGTCAGAAATTTTAGCGCTGTATTTTCTTTGGTTAAACACAATATTGATAACATTCTTTCCTTTTTTTGTCATTCCTTGCCAATGGTATTGATTACTTTGTTATTATCGTTTACATTTGTTTTGTATAATTTCTTTACTTATGTGCTTATACCGACTTTTGTTCATACATTCTTTGCATTTTTTTTTACCTTTTACGGTTTAAGTGTTTTGCTGCCTTATATTTGAGGTTGAACGGTTGCACTTAATCACAGGTGGCCCCTGACGGTGTTTACCTTGGAGCCTCCTTCTGAATAATTTCATTCTCATGCTTCATATGTACAGCATCAAAACAAACAAAAAAAAAATCAAATCAAAGGCAATAATATATATCTTCAGACATCCGAAAACTACTCCGGTAGAATTTTTGCAAAGAACTGAACGTTTTCGATAATGAGGTAATAAACCAAAATACGGAAACAAACCTAAAACCGCATGGAAGGAAAAATAAGGTCGCCTATAACATGACGATAAACATTGCCAAAAAGCCTGATGGACAATCGAGAAGCCATCAACTTATATAGCAAAGCATGAAAAACAGCAAGGAATGGAAATTAAACTCGCTAAGAATGTGACGGCAGTCATGATGAAAAATCAAACAAACAATGCATAATGGAGAAGCCAACAGCTAATGAGTAAAAAAAAAAAAAAACACGAGTGAAAAAAGCAAATTAGTAAAAGCCGTGGTGTGAAAAACAAGAAACTTAAATAGTGTTGTTAAAATCTAAAATGTTACGTTAGAAAGGCTAACTCTTATTTTTCTGTCAGATAAACTTTCAAATTCTGCGAATACAAGAAATTGAATTCTTGCGTTCTCAGAAATGAAAAAAAAAAAAAAAAAAAGTTTCTTTTTGAGGACAGCCGGGTTAGAAAAGGTCCTCCTAAACTTCTGGCTTCGCTCGCTGGAAGTATTTCGATGAAACAACCTGAAAAAGAAGGCCAAATGAGTAGAAAGAAGTTAGTTGCAGTGCCTACAACATATAGATAGAGGTTGAGAAATTTTTCAGTGCTCCTGAGAATTTGTCTAGTTTGTGCAACCACGTGAACTAAAACGAAACAGAGATGCGTGTCTGCACCACGAGTTTCTGTGTCATGCGGCCAAAATTACGTTGGTCAAACTGGTCGGTGTTTGAATGAGCGATTGAGAGAACACGATAACATCGCCTTCCCTGCTGTGACTATAAAATTCTGGAATCAGGATGTTCGCCAGACTTGTAAAAAAAAAAAAAAAATTGCAGTGATATAGGAAAACACAGCGAGCAGGTGCGACAATAGAAGCTGTCAACAATAATCGTTTGAAGGATCGCGAGCCAACCTTATACTCTTAGAGAAGAAGAGTTGTGCTTTATAACGAGGAATTTTAGATTTAACACTGTTTCAGTTGTTTGTTGTTTTTCACATCAAAGTGTTTAACTTATATGCCTTTTTCATGTTTTGCGTGTCAGTTACTGGCTTTTCATTGTTCATCGTGTTTTTCATCATAATTGTCATAATGTTTTTAGCTACTTTACTTTCCCTCACTTGCCGTTCTACGTGTTTTGCCAGGTTAGTTGTTGGCTTCTTCATTCTTTTGTTGATGGGGTTTTTCGTTATGTTTATCGTCATGTGTTTAGCGACCTTATTCTCCCTTCCTTGCAGTTTTAGGCTTGTTTTTTTTTTTTTTTTGTATTTTGGTTTCCCTCATTGCCGTACACGTTCAGTTTTCTGCAAAAATTCCGCCAGGGAGGTCTTCGGGCGCCTGAAAGTTCGCTTCGTCATCGAACCAGTTACGAAAGTGTAAAGATCAGTTCACAAAGACGTTATACTGTGATGGCATCCCATTGTAGAGAGCTAAGAAGCTCCACCACGCCTTCCCCATAATTAACAAAAATAAACAGGTGCAACGAGTGCACTGAATCGCTACTCGCAACCGGGTTCGGGAACGCATGCACCATTGGCGAGATGGCGTTTCGATTAGCGGAAGGCACTCATGTGTTTATCTTAAGCCTACGCAGCACTGAATGGTTTTCACTCTGGGAGAGAGATACATTTTCAACGGTGGACGCCACTTTCGTCTCCTGGCGGTGGTTGGACAATCTCTGCACCGCAAACGAGGCGCTCCGGGCTCTACAGGTCAAGTTCACACTCGCCTCTCCGAGGAGGAAGACAGCCGGATCTCCTCAGCGGCGGGCAGACTGGGCCACGGCGGAGAGTCGTATGATCGCGCCACCGCTCCCTCGCAGCCAAGCAACTTCCTTACCTGTGCGCCTCGCGCCACCACTACTGCCGAAAACCGGGGCATTCCCGGCCCGGTGGCCCACATTCCAGCAGCAGGAAGGAGGTGGGACATCACCCAGCGCCGCGTGTGTGAAGCGCAGCCCAGATGCAAATGCAAACAAGCTGTTATTGAAGCGATGCGGCCCTCTCTCGCCTGCTCGCTCTCTGTCACTCACTTGCCCCCTTTCGCGATGGCTACCAGCGGCGTCTTGTCGTCCCACAACTGTCCAACGTCTAAGCAGAGAGGCTACGCAATAGCGCTTCTGGGTGTTGTCTCGCCTTCATTCATACTCGCAGTTACTGACCAATCTTCTTCCGTGCACGCACGGACGGGCGGCACTCAGCCAAGTTGACGTGTACAGAATGAAGAAGGAGCCTGTCGGGGAGTTGTATAACGGCAGAGGACTCCGGTCTGCAGCGATACTGCTGAAGGTATAAACAGACAGGTCTCTGTCCATGAGTCGTCGTGCCCCTCGAGTTCACCCTTCCGGCACAAAAAGAGAGCGACACTGTTCCGACGTCTTAAAAATCCACTTGAAAAATCCACTTGTTGTGGCTGTAGGAAGAAAGAAAAGAAAATGCACGGGCCTGCTACTGGCGCTCTGAAGTTGAGCCACCTCCGCTGCCTCGTGCGGACAGAAGAGAAAATAGACATGAAAAAAAAAAGAAGAGTGAGAGAAAGACGCGCGCCGCAACAACAGCCGTCGTCCACCACCGAAGCGGTGGCGGGTGCAATGACGGCCTACAACAGGTAAACATTCAGTGGCAGGCTAGCCCCCGCCGCAAGCGGCGGTGACCCACCTGCCCCTGCCCCATCTGAAAGCTATCCGTTTGAAAGCTATCCGACATAAAATGCCCTAGATGCACAACGGAAACGCATTGAAACGACGGCCACCTGTCCTGTCCTCGCCATTATGTGTCCCGCCTTTTCGCTATGTTTCCGTCGAGTACAATGTATCACTCACTGAACCTACAGTATACTCTGTTGTTTATCCTAAGTGCAACTGACAATCTCGTTCTTCTTTTTTTTACTTTCATGCCCGCTGTGTCACAGCAAAAGCAGAAAGACAGGGAAAGTAACTGGGGGAAGTATGTATAGGACATTTAGTAGAGCGTAGCCGTATTCCTGCTAATCAGCCCCGGTCGGAAAAAAACTACAGAAAATTTTCTGATGTACGACAGGATTTCTGTGCGGTTTTTGACGGGAAACCTGTTGTGACAACACAACATTCTGTAGGAACATCAAACATTTCTGTAGTTACAACAGAAAAGTGCTACAGAACTACAGACAACAGAAATATGCTACAGAAAAACTACAGAACTACAGAAAACTCTGATGGTTACGACAGAACTACAGGATATTTTGTCGTATTTTTGACACAGTTTTGTAGTTTTTTTCGACTGGGAGACACCGGCTGCGCATGCGCAGAAAGCGTACGTCTCCGCTATGTTGAAACTATCGAATAAAACATAAGAAAGAACGAATCCCAGATAAGACGCAGACGCAACATCACGGAAGCAACATACACAAATAATAAAGAAGGTGCCACACAAAAATTAAAACACAGAAGGTCGGAGCACGACACCTCAAGAAGACGTGCTCCGCATTTTTCCTGGTCTTGTTTCTGTTCCCGTGGTTCATGGCTCACATGACAGAAAAAAAAACTTAAGCTTGCAGCCAGTCGGCATGATAGAAAACGTCTGCTATGACGCTGCAAAGACCGCGATTCAACACCTGCAGGCCGCGTTTCGTGGTCCGTTCAACCCTTGCGAAAAAATTGATACACTACTTCAAAGCGCCATTGCGTCCGGCCATGTGGAAGTCCCAGAGCAACTCAGGCAGCCTTCCGCGAATTTCCATGGGATTCTTTAACGTGCATCGCACACCACACGGGCGCCTTACTTTTCGCCTCCATCGAAGAGCCGGCATTCGATCCCGTACGCACCGTTGGGCACAGTAGTCGAGCCAAGTCGTACACTGCCTCGAGGTCTATATCAGGCACGTGTGTGAGGGCGTCATCGCGGGCATGTGCAGTGCGGGTCGGCTTTTATCACTGTGAGCCATATAAGCAATACGTTCCAATAAACCTCGGTTCTTCTAGTTCTGGCCATCGTGCTGTTGTCACATCCTTGTTGGCACGGATACAATGTTCACTTCTTAAGTCACTTCGATTCGATATGCGTCTAATGCAGTTTCGTTCTGTAGACAATGTTCAAAGCGTGGACGACCCTGTACAGTCGCGCTCACTGTTATGTGCAACATACAAGATATCCTCGGAGCTGGAGTGGAAGGCAATTGATAGTAAAATGTTGTCGAATTATATATGCATTACGGTATACATTAAACTAATCTCATGTGCCGCCTATGCGTTGCAGCTCGTTCTGAACGGGACTGTATAACGCGAGAACGGTACGAGCCGTTCTCCGCTACCACTGAACGGAAGGCCGAACGTCTATGTACACTACAAATGCAGTAGTAGTCTTCTATCAACCACAGCCCAAACTTACACACTTCTCAAAAGAGGGAGTGCATGAAAATGAGTCGCCTCGATGTGGTTGTATAATTATCTACAAGGAGCTTTTAATTCTTACAGCGCAGCACTTGTCATGTTGTTCATTGTAATAACTTATCTGGCACTTTTGAACTGTCTAGTACTATCGGCGGTTTGTGCCTCTGATTAATGGATTGAAACCAACTTCTGTTTGTAGAAGACAAGGAAGAGAAATAAAAGGCGCGATCTTTGGACCTAATGCTTTGGTGACGACGAACGCATCGGGATATCCTTACTAGCAACACTGCAAAGCAGCCGCACAATAGGGTGCGGAACATGAAGGAAAACGTTCACCCAGAGTAGAAGTCAGCGCATTGGCGCAGTGACATCGGTCGGCATGCTGTCAGCACACTAACAAGTAATGGTAGTATAGAAAGGGAAATAATTCTGCCTGTGAGCTCAACTATCCTCTCCAGCGCCAACTTTATGATTACGTTCACCCATTCTGTGCATGTTGCAAGTCGTGAACCTCGGCTGCACCCGAGTCCGTGCAAATCCCCCGAATCTCCTTGGTGGTGGCATTGTTTACTGGAAGGAGGCTCCTCCCAATCCGAACTCTCAAATAGAACTTCCGGTTTACTCGAAGCAATTCCTTGGTCCAATCAACATAACGTGCAGTTTCTATTAATAAATTCGAAATGCACATACTAACTGGAAAGAAATTTCTGTTGGAGATTTAACCTATACATAACACAGGGTGGAGGCCGGTCCCGCGGCCGAAACGTCGTTATAGAAGTGAGCTACACGAAAACGACAACATTCAGACAGCTGTGGGCGCAGACTGCTTAATATGTTATTCTGTGCTCTCTAATAGAACACGTGTTGATGAACTGACAAAATGCTCACGTGTTCGCTGTAACGTGAATCAACTTCCCTGTTGCGCGTACAGCGATAGTAAATACCGTTCGTGTATAGTCAGACTGTGCACAAGCATCGCGCAACTCTCACGGTGTCTTGCGTCCCGACCGGGTCACTGCAGATCCCCGCACCGCTGTAGCGGGAGGCGCCCGGTGAACCTCGCTCACTCGCGGACAAATGGAAATTATTTTTTCAGCGAGAGCTACATTGGCTACAGTCTCGCCATTTTGCCGTGCCTGTCCTAAGAGCGAAGAAAGAAGAAGACGTTGTGGGAGGTGGTAGCTGGCAGCTGCCATGGCCGAGCACTAACTGGACGTAGGGCTTCCTGACATTACGTTTGGCAGGAGCTGCCAACTCGTGCCTTTCCTTTCATATGGAGGGTGATTTTACAATCAGCCTGCCAAAATCCTTGCATTCATATTATCCCTAGGCCACGCAGGCACTTTCATACGGCTTGGTTAAGCGGGGCTTTATATGTTGGCTGGTAGCTTATGCTATCGCGTGATCGCAAAGGTGGTAGTGAAAACAGAAAGAGGTGCCGTAGTGGAGGGCTTCCGACCACCGTGCGATAGCTTTCGCCTCATCGCAGTTTAGTGGTCAAAAGTGCCGCCTATGACATAAATAAAGCTGAAACCATAGGCTAGGTTTGGTTTTGTTTGGTTTTGGGGTTTAACGTCCCAAAGCGGCTCGGGCTATGAGAGACGCCGTAGTGGAGGACTCCGGAAATTTCGACCACCTGGGGTTCTTTAACGTGCACTGACATCGCACAGCACACGGGCGCCTAGCTTTTCGCCCCCATCGAAAAGCGGCCGCCGAGGCTGGGATTCGATCCCGCGTCCTTGGGCACAGTAGTCGAGCGCCCTAACCACTGCGCCACCTCGGCAGGGTTGAAGCTATAGTGTGAAACCATATATGGTAAACTGCTATGTGCAAAAGCCATGTCTTTACTTTCAAGCTGAACCTAAGCGTAGTCATGCAGATAGCTATCGCGTAACTCCAGGTTTAACCAGAATAAGCTAAACCACAGCTAATATATTTTTTTTTTCGCCCTTCGTGCGCACCTTCAGCGCGCCTTAAAGGAAAGAAAGGAATGAGAGTGGTCTCAGGGCTCCGGATTAACCTCAACCGCCGGGGGTTTCTTGCGTGGTCTGACTTCGCATCCACCGCTGCCCATGCATGGTTACAACACTATAGGGCGCTCGGGACCAAATCGAGGCCGCATGTCGAAAAAATTGCATGACTTTCGTGTTCTGTAGGACACCGTTAACCCTTTCTTCTTCCCTTATTTTACTAGCTCCCTCCTTCAATACATCCCTTGCAGGGCGGCTGAGCCGTACAGAGAGAGAGAGAGAGAGAGAGAGATGGGTTTTTCTTGTCTTTATAGGCAACTAAAGCGTAGCAGGGGGCGGCAGAAAGTTAGGTGGGCGGATGAGGTTAAGAAGTTCGCAGGGGTCAAGTGAATGCAGCTAGCGCAGAACCGGCTTAATTGGAGAAATATGGAAGAGGCCTTCGCCCTGCAGTGGGTATAGTCAGGCTGATGATGATGATGATGATGATGATGATGATTACCATCATTATACCTTTACTATGAACGTTAACATTGGCTGTTATTATTAGATACAGTAACATTCAGTGTGCATGTCCCTTGCAGGGCGGCTGAGCCGTACAGACAGTGAGAGATGGGCTTTTCTTGTCTTTATAGGCAACTATCATCATTACCTTTACTATGAACGTTAGCATTGGCTGTTATCATTAGATGCAGTAACATTCAGTGTGCATGTCCCTTGCAGGGCGGCTGAGCCGTACAGAGAGAGAGAGATGGGTTTTTCTTGTCTTTATAGGCAACTATCATCATTACCTTTACTATGAACGTTAACATTGGCTGTTATTATTAGATGCAGTAACATTCAGTGTGCATGTCCCTTGCAGGGCGGCTGAGCCGTACAAAGAGGGAGAGAGATGGGTTTTTCTTGTCTTTATAGGCAACTATCATCATTCCCTTTACTATGAACGTTAACATTGGTTGTTATTATTAGATGCAGTAAAATTCAGTGTGCATGTCCCTTGCAGGGCGGCTGAGCCGTACAGAGGGAGAGAGATGGGTTCTTTTTGTCTTTATAGGCAACTATTACCATCATTACCTTTACTACGTTAACATTGGTTGTTATTATTATATGCAGTAACATTCAGTGTGCATGTCCCTTTCAGGGTGGCTGAGCCGTACAAAGAGAGAGAGAGATGGGTTTTTCTTGTCTTTATAGGCAACTATCATCATTATACCTTTACTATGAACGTTAACATTGGCTGTTATTATTAGATGATTCAGTGTGCATGTCACATTGCATATCGTCTCGATCGAAGCGCAGCCATCTCGGGATTCGACTCAGGTGACGTGACCAGGGAGCCACCGCGGCGGGGGTCGGCCAGAGTGTCGTATGGGTGGTGCTCTGCCGACGAGCCCCGTCAGCGGAGGGTCAGTGTGTCGGCGTAGCTGCCGTTTTCGGGGTCGCCCGAGGTCGCCGTGCCAATGAGGCCGTTCGCCTCTTCTTCCGCCTCTCTTCCTCCGGAGAAGGAAGGAAGGTGCGACGACGTAACATTGCCAAGGTTGCCACGCTCCGATTTCACCCGAAACGCGCCTTTCTTTGTAGGGAGTACTCGTGTGACGTCACTATCCATTACGGAGAGGTAGACGCCCTGCGGTGCAGAAGGAATGGAGACGTTGTTCTCCTCTTTCTCCTCTTGGGGTAAACTGTGAGAATCCTCACATATGCTCTTCGCTGTTCATTTTTGCTGACTTGCCTAAAAGTAAACAATAAAAACATGCAGTAGGTCTTGGCTGCGCTGAAGCTTATCGATCCTATGTTTTGAGAATAGGAGGCGTAAAATTCTTTTGTTTTTATTTATCTCAGTGTTACAGCTCCGTCTTTCTGGTACGGCACTCGGAATATGTGTAAACCGTACAACCGTACGTGTTTCGAAGCATGGTGCAAACAATAAAAACATGCAGTAGGTCTTGGCTGCGCTGAAGCTTACCGATCCTATGTTTTGAGAATAGGAGGCGTAAAATTCTTTTGTTTTTATTTATCTCAGTGTTCCAGCTCCGTCTTTCTGGTACGGCACTCGGAATATGTGTAAACCGTACAACCGTACGTGTTTCGAAGCATGGTGCTCTGTTCTATCCGGCCATGCAAGCTAGTGCCTCTAGTCCAAAATAGACGCTACCTCTTGTACTACAAAATGGCGCCCACAGCTATATTTTCCCTAGGTAATGGAACGCGGTCTAAGTAGGTACCCCCCCTTCCCCATGTATTTATTTTTTAAAGGTAGTGCGCGGCGTTAGCGACGTGTCATGCTGGTGCGTTGATCCTCATCTCGTACACTGTAGAAGTCCTCTGACACTCCACCAAAGTGGCTTGAAATTAATTGTGGCCCTTGTTTTTTTTGTTTTTTTTTTTCATTTCGTGTGTTCTATCAATTCTTTTTTTTTTTTTTTTTTTTTTGTAACATACTTCGAAAACAGTGCTGCGCTGGTCGCTAGCTGTTACGCAGCGCTGACAGTACATGAGGTCTTCCCAAAACATATGGGCAACCCGGGTCAAAAGTTCGCTGAACATAATACTGACGAAGAACGAAACTTTAATAATTACATCGACTCTCTGTACCGTGTGGAGCAGGTATACAGTAGTTATTCCTTTTCTAAACCAGCAAAGTGGCTTCGAAATAATTGTGACTCGTGTTTTTTGTTTATTTGTTTGTTTTTTCAATAGCAAGCATTGCAAACACAGCATTGCTCTGTTACAAAGCACTGACAATGTACGAGGTCTTCCCGACATGTGCAACCTAGGTCAAAAGTCCGAGGAACGCAATATCAGCAAAAAAAAGAGTCAAGTACAAATTTATTGAAAAAAGGTGCACCCGAGAAACAAACCTTAATTAGATCGACGTCTCTGTGCTATGTTTTTAGGAAGGGAAAGGCGCAGTATCTGTCACACTTTCTGTGTGGACACCTCAACCGCGCCGTGAGGGAAGGAAGGAAGGTGGGAGTGAAAGTGGAAAGAGAGAAAGGAAAGCCGTAATGGAGGGCTATGGAGTAATTTCGACCACCTGGGAATCTAACGTGCGCTGACATCAGCCAGTACACGGACGCCACTTCGTTTCGCCTCCATCGAAACGCAGCCGCCGTGGTCGGTTTCGAACCCTGAAATAGAAATACATAAGGCTAATTCCGTGTGTACGTATTTCAGAGCGTACGATTTGATGCAATATTGTATTTTTCCTCGCATACAGCGCCTCCTCTCATTCCTTCATTCCGCCTCCTTCATTCCTCTGTATTTAATTCCATTAAAAAAAGTAGTATATATATATATAGGCTACTAAAAGACGCATCAAATGAGGACGATTGTCCTGGGCGTTCCACATTGACGAAAAAGGTTGACATGTGATTATTAGCGTGACTGCAGGACACATTACAGGCTCGGACGTGTAACTTCAGCCGCTTTTCAAAAGAACGAAGAAAACTGACGTCTCTGCATAGCCTAGCAATGGCGATTAAAGAGAAAACAGAATAGTCCATCGCTGACGGTGTTACCCCATAACGGGTCACCGCGTTCCGTCTCCCGCCTACTCATCGCGCGCTTGTAGTGTCGATAGCCATTTGTATGTTTCCGCGCGAAGAGATAAGGAAGTGCTGTAACGAGACCGCACGCTTATACGAGTCATTGCGGAACAGGTTGTGTTAGCTCGACACGGAACATCAGCGGTCTTCTTTCGACCGTTTCCCCAAGTGTCTTGCTTTGCGCATTTTCTTATTTTATCGCTGCGTCGTTTGATGCGTCCGTAGTCGCGAGACCCCGACTCTCCCATCAGCTCTCCTTGAAATGACCCCAGACGATCTATGTACAAAGTACCGCTTTTTCTTTTTTGCCCACGTCACAGCAGTAACGAAAGGCAGCGCGAAAGACCAAACGCGAGCGAAGAAAAAAAAATAAAATAAAAAAAAAAAACTGCAGTACGCGCCTCTGTCGTCGTTTTGTCTCTGCGTCGTGGAAGCAAACACACAGCGTTACTCTTGATCGATTTGTAACTGAATTAGGATGATTCATATAGGCGTTCGTTGCCGTCACCGGATTGATTTTCGCGTCCGAGCACCGGCCAGGTGCGTACGCGCAGCGAATGCGAGAGGGTGAAAAGACAACAGCGGCGACAGTAGCCCAACTGCCGTTGTCGGCGCGCCCCTCTCCCCGCTGCCGACCGTGTCGTCTGCTGCTGCAACGGGTCTCTGTTTCTTTCGACCGTTCCCAGGTGGCGGCGCCGCTCGGTCACGTGACCTGACACTCGTGAAGTGGCACCCGGCCTCGGAGTTCCACCGCTGACACTGTGGACTGTGCGTCGGCCATCCAGTGTCCCAAAATGTACCACCTGCTAAACGAAATTCGGGATTTTTACAACAAAACCTTGGAGAGCGGAGGTAAGCCCATTTCTGTGACCTTTCCCATTCATTCTCGCGCGTCGCCCAGGACGCTGCCCCGCGGCCGCCTAGGCCTAATGCCGGTTCTAGCCCTGCCTACGGAAACCAAAACATGAATTAAAGAAACAAAACCGAAAACGGCGGCTCGGTCGCCCCCGCCTCCACGCCCGCCGATCCTCGCGCTTATTCCAAGCGTGGAACGACGTCCTTGCTGGCGCTTTTAGAAGGCCCACGTCGGCTTCTCGAAGAAACTGCAGTCTCCGAGTTCGGTTTTGAGGTGCAAGGAAACGATGTTCTACCGCTGCTCCCGCGAGAACGCGGAGACAGCCACTCCCGCATCACGGGCTCATTCGCACACGCGCGGGCATCTGTGTTCGCGAAGAGCACTGCGCTAGAGAGGATTCGCGATGCCGAGAGCCTCATCAAGAAACGCAGTGCTCCGGAGATGCATGCGCGGCCGCGGTCACTGAAGGTTGCGCTCTGGGAAACGCCGCCCTCCTCTGCGGTAGCCCGTTCTTGCTCTGCGCGATTCATCCTGAGCGCATACTTCCAAGCTCCGTTTTTCGATGCTGATCGGTCGCGCATTTTGCAATGCTACTGGGAGTGTTCGAGCTGACGGTGGCCCGTTCGGTTCGGTGCACATCCAGGTTACGTAACGGGCGGGCGTCGCCAAAACCGAACCGTGCCGAGTAAACTCCCCTCGTCGCCGCTGCAGCCGTCATTGAGTGTTGTGCTATCTCAATCCGCGTTAAGTGGACGTATCCTCTTGCCCGCCTAACCCTAAGTCGTTCGGTCGATCTCTTACGAACGAGGGCGGATGGCTAGTTTGTCTTTCTCCCGCCGAGTTGAGAGAGGGCCCGAGGAATCCATGACCTCTTTTAGCACGCCCTCGAGTGCTGTCCGGATTCCTTATTCGTCCCCCCTCCCCTCCCCCTTGTTTTTCTTTATTCTTTACCTTTCTGCTCCTTTGTCGCGTTCCGCCTTTCCTTGTGCTGGATGTTCGCCGATCCCGAGCTGGCTGTTCACCCAGTACAGTATTGCGGCGGGAATATTTCGAGACACCTTGGGTCAGCTAAATGGTGATGGCGATTCTGACGGTCCTTCCTACCATTCACGGGTGCGTTTCAAGCCGCATTTGTGCACACCGTACAGCGCCATTCATTTTTCTTCCTTACCCTTCGCTTACCGAGCGCGCTGTATGTAGCCGCATGTTTGGCGCGGCGCGCCGCAGCTGTGCGCTTCCGATGCGTCCAAATGCGGCGGTGACTCGTGTCGAAAAGGCTCCGGCCGTTCCTGCCGCGCGCGCTGTTGCAGTTGCATGTCTGCAGCCCCGTGCGACACATAATTTACTAAAGAACAGGGGGAAAAAAAGATTGGGTTGCTTTTTAATGATCACGGCGAACATATTCACGCGCAACGGCACGTGGGCGTCTGGCGCTTCCTGCCTTGCCAGTCAAGGGCGACTTTGGCATTGACGGGCTGATAAAGACCTCTTTCTTCACGCCTCTCACGGTGTTTATTGTCGGTGGCATTATTTCTGGCTATTCTATTTGCCGAGCCACTCGGCTCATTGTTGTCCTAGTCGTTCAGGCTGGAGAGCGCGAACAGATTAAGCCGAGCGTGGCCACAGTTCGTTTGGCTTCTGCACAAGGTGCGTGAACTTCACAGCAACGTTCGATTATAGCTTTTGCTGCTGGAGTCTTCACGTCCCCCTGCATTTTATTTTAACACGTGAGAATTTGTACTTGTGCTCGGCTAAAAAGTCATCTGAATTCTGTCGTAACCAGTAAGTGCAAAAAAAAAAAAAAAAAGCCGTTAGGGTGCAAGCGTTTGGAATTGTGCCTGCTGGTAGACAGTCGTTCCACCGGCTGCAAGTGAAGGCTAACATTTGTTAGCCAGCCGTCTGTCTGCCAGGGTGTGACGCAAGGGACACACGTACGCGACGTCGACTGTGCCTGGAACCGGCGTTAGCGAGCTCGCGCAGGTGAACATCCGTTTTCGTCTGCTACGCTTTGCAGCTGTCCATTCTTTTGCAGTCTGCTGCAGAAACCTCGCGCGGCCTGTCACACGAAAGACGCGCTGAGCAGGTTTCAGCCGCCTTTGGTTTTTCAAATGTACCGCACATTTTTCTTTATTTGTGTCGTTAATTCAGTCGCTTGGTTCGTTCCCTTCAGCGTCGAATTTGAACGCTGCCTATTTCCGAGCCTTTTTAATTGCCCCTGGTTATATTTTAACCGCTTGGTCAGGCCTGTAACATGCGGGAACGTGGTACACTGTATTTGGACATCCATGGTTGTCGTGAAAACGTCTACTCTGAAATGACTGCTTCGCCGCCTGTTCTGTTTGCAAACTAAGGAGTGTTGTGCCAGCCGCTAGTCTCCGTGTCTTTTTTTTTTTTTTTTTGTCCCCGTAATCGTTTGTTCCCACATGTTCATCGTGTCAGGAATCCAGCCTTTTACCATTAGCACCCTGGCCTGTGAGACATTGTAATTTATCTTGGAGCACTGATTATATTGGACTTGTTTCTCGAAAGCTGTGCTTCAACTAGATATGGTGCTTTTCCGATTATTCCTGTTGAAGAGCCGCGCAGTGGCTAGCTGGCATTAGTTTAGTTTTAGTAGTGCAAATCACCGGGGTGCAAATGCACTTTCACGAGGTCTAACCGGGCCTTCAGGATGTGCATGACAGATGCTGCGCCTATTCTTTTTCTGTAAACCCTAATGAAAGAATTGGTAAGGTATGTAAAAATGATTGTGATGATGGTAATTAATAACAAATGCAAATAAAATAACCCATGGTAATTAGTTACTTCCTGATGAGAAATTGGAACGCAGCTCTTCAGCTGTTTCAGCTTTTCGATAGATTGAGGCAAAGATTTCAAGCCAGACGCAGTATATGTACAATTAGACTATTTTATTTTTCACACATATTCTTTCAAGAAACATTCCACTAACAGTTCTTGACTGTCATGAAGGAAGCTTTGTGGTCGGAGAAATGAAGAGAGCAATTAAGTTATCGGGAGGCAGCGTGTGGGCCCATAGGAACATTGCGCGGCGAAGAGACTAACGCCACAAGCTGCAGACAAGAAGAAAGAACCTCCGCAGATATCTTAACTTGACTTGAAAACGCTGTAGCTAAAGTTGTCAAGCGTCTCATTGAATTTCTAGTAGTATGTTTTAAAGGAAAATCAGGCCGGGCTAGATCTGGACGAAGGCTTCCTCGAAAGCCAAGGGACGATCGGCTAGAGATCCGGACTATCAAAGTAGCTGCATATCGCAAACATCAAAATATGATGCTTTTCTCTGTGAGTGAGCACCCACACCGAACTGCAGGGTAACATGTGCAGTAACCGAGAATTCACACACTCGCAGAGAAAAGCATCATATTGATGTATTTTGCATATATACAGCTAGTTTGATAGTCCGGATTTCTTATCTTTGCAGTGTATACCAAGTGTGGTCACATCTTCCACCTGAGCTCTGAAGCATGCCCAGAGGTGGAAGTGCTGCTCCATTCTGTTCCAAACTGGCTGAATTGATGTTCTGCCATCAAATTTAGCAGAGCATGGGAACAATGTCACAGCACCAGGGGAAAAGATAACTCTTCTTGCACGGGGCTTAATGCAAATAAAATTTTCGTGAAGGAGGGAAGCATGGAGTATTACAAATACTTGTTTGCAAGTAAATTTAGTATGTGCCACGGGCAGTTGAAGGGAATTAATTGCAAAAAAAAATGCATTGTGCATGGCTCATAGCAGCTCCTCTCAGCCTTTTAAATCGCCGGCAGAGAGAGAAGCAAGAGTTGCAAGCGAAGCAGATAGCACAAACTACTGTGAGCTGTTAGAAAGTTGTCCGACTGCAAAGACCGTCTTATTCTAATCTCTCTGCTGTGAAAACAAGCAGGCACCATCGAGCCTCTGTCACTGGCAAGCTTGTCAGGCCTACGGCAGACAAAATCATACTTAAAGCGTTATGGGTTGGCACGCCAAAGGTGTCCATCACTAGAAGCTTCTCAAGAGTGTTGGAAAGACATACAGGGCCTATCGCCAAGATGTTAAAAATGAGCCCCAGCATTGCTCAAGCAAAGAATGATAGAGCTACTATTGGCAGGAAGCAGTGAAGAGAAAATGTTGAAGGATGAAAGGCTACCTACCCTTGCCATCTATATTTCCTGAAGCACAACTGACCAGTGCTCGGGAATTTATCAGCACAGGCATAGGATCAAAAAGGATACGCTCAGGATAGAGAGGAGAAATGTCATGCCCATTAATCTGAGCTCCAATTAGCGGTACTGCTTGAGTGTATTGAGTGGTAGACTTGACATTTGAACCTATCAAGTAAAAGTAGGCAAATGCTTTAGGTCAGACTAGGTGTTCAGTTATGAAGTGCATCAGCAAGCTTTCCTTTTGCTACTAGTCTGTTCAAAGTTGTTGGCCGTTTGTCTTGTCAGAGATGAGTTCGAAGTTGGAAAGGCACAATGCAAAAAGAATCAGATTGGAGATTTTTTTATTTCAGAAAGAGAAAATTGCAGTTATCAGAAGTGTTTGACCTTAGAAACCTGCTCCGAAACATAATTCAAATGCTCCAAAATTCTCATTTCATTGCTCCAAAGCTGCTCCAAAATGGCTTTATTACTGCTCCCAAAACCGCTCAAAAATGCTCGAGCCTGCTTCCACCCCTGCCTTTCATAATTGGTTCACAGGAATGAAAAGGTGCAGTATCTGTTACACTTGTTTCTGTGGACACCTGAATCACGCCAGAAGGGAAGGAAGGAAGGCGCCAGTGAAAGGGGAGCTGGTTAGGAGGGACTACGGTCACAACGCAGAACCCAGAAACAGTCCCCAAGGAGCTGCTCTATAAAACAAATATCTTGACGCACGCCATGGTTACTACGCCAGGATGGCAAGTAAGCCAGGCCCTTCTAGTGACTCTAGGTCCTTCTACTGTCTTGGCCGAAGAAGCGCGCCGTGAACATGAACACGTTGCCTAATGTGTTTATATCCCAGAGCGTGACCAAATCGACACTTAGAGAAAACAAATACTGAACAGATAAACCGGATTAAGTCGTGCTATCTAACTTGGTTTAACTTTGGTTGAAACCCTGCTGCATTTTTTTTTTTCAAACACTGCGAGATTTGTTTGTTTCGGTTTTCAGCACCGAATCATGGCCCCCCGACCCCCCTTTCTTTTTCTCTCTGCACTTTGTTTTCACACTACAGTAGAAGGCCGGTAGTTTGGTAGCGCAACAGTGAATTCCAGTAGATGTTTTGTAGCCGCATAACGATAGCTCGGCCATTGCCATCTTCGTTTGCGGATGTGGTAGAGAAAAGGGAAGGGATAACAATAAACCAGTAGTGTGTCTAGGAAATTGGCCTTCATTAAACGGCCAGAGGCATTTCATTATTGCTGTCATTCACCGTAATCTTCCAGACTTTACTTAATATGCCTGGGGTGGATCATTTTTTGTTGTGTAGTTCTGGTGTCAGTGGCTACAGTGTGCAAGAACCGCTGTTTTGCCGCTTTAATGCGATCCGAACGAGCCGGAATGACTACGAGTTATTGCAGTTTTTGCATGAACTCGACCTTATTAAGGCGGAAACTGTTCTTGTTTCATGCTTCGCCTTCATGTTTTCATGCTCATGTGACGAGAAAACGCCCTTCGCACCTGTCATTCATCCAGAGATCGATAATAAAATCAATCACTGTTAGGTAATCATAATTATGATTTGATTAGTTATAGTTAGTCTTGGTTTGTATAACACCACTGCATGCCCATGCATGTCTGAACACGCCAGGCGTTGGCGGAACTCCATGTACTGCACAACACCGCATTACCAGCCTAGATACAGGCATACAGACTAGCAAGTGCTTTCATATCGTCATACGTAGTCAAATGCATGTTAAAGAACCCCAGGTGGTCGAAATTTCTGGAGCCCTGCATTACGGAGTCTCCATAGCCTTAGTGGCTTTGGGACGTTAAACCCCATAAACAAACCAAGCCACTCTGCAATTTTGTGATGTCATAACTATGCAGGTTTGGATTTTGACACTGAAACTGAATTTTGATAAAAAAATGTTATTTATGCGGAAAACACGCAGAGAAAATTTTGCTAGTCTCTGTTTCACTCATGTTAGCTCTATGCTTCAGGTGTTGTAAAGTCAAATGTCGGCTGACCTGCCGTTGTTAGAACACCCTTGTCGTACTCTTTGAAAATGAAAGGCGTAGTGGCTTTTTCCTTGTAGAGATGAACATTGAAATATGATGCTTGTGGCACGTGTCATGCCCGTCTCCAGCTTATTGCGTGCTACTGCAACTGAATTGACTTTTGGCAGCAATAGAAGGGCTTGCACCACTTAAAGTAAGTTTCACATGAGCAGATCACTGTGTTGCCTTAAGCGGCAAAGAAGAAAAATTGACGAAGGCTGGCCATCTTCAAGCAAAGCTTCAAATTTCTTGTGCTAGCCGTGCAGCTGGACCTCTTTTTTTTTTTTTTCCTCACGGCAGTTATCAACGCCTGCTTCCAGTAAAAATAGCTGGTTGGTGTCGAGGTGTCGCCCTTGCTTTCCAGTCAGTCTGACCCAGGAAAAACTTGGAATACCTGAAATCTCCCTTGGTGGCCTGGCCAGCCCGCCTGCTTTAAGCGCCGCCACCATAGCTTTACGTATATATGTTTCCTTGTTGCGTGAGAAAAGTGCCAGGTCCTTTGATCACTCGCCAGTTGGGTCTTGACCCGCGTCTTTTCTACCCTACTGAGGTCGGGAGTGTGCGGCGCTCCTTATCGGTAAACAGGATATCTCTGAGCGGCAGAAGTGCAGACAGTGCGATTGGGCCGACCATATCTTGATTCCTGACGCAAGGTCTGCAGAAATCAGACCGCCACACTATCAGCCACACGCTGTGGGTACCGTGGTCACGCTCGGGGTCCCTTTGTAGTGGCTGCGATCCCACCACATATTACTTCTGCATCTACGAGCTCACTTGCGATGTCTTCTCGACGGCACTTCTGCAAGAAAGATGCTGGCAGCACGAATGTGGGTCAGCACATTGAAGCAGATTTTAGCGCTTCGTCAGAAGACTACTGCTAAGGCAGTGCACATTAATTTGTGTGTTCGTGCCATAATATTGATCAGAGGATAATCCAGCAGGTGCAGTAATCTAAACTTCATGAGCGATGAAATAATGTGCCTGGCTTCCTGTGCAGCCACAAGATACGATGCAATGCAGTGGTATTGCTAACATCATATGCCCTCAACCCACCTTTACACAATAATGCATGCAGACGCATACAGAAGGAAAGGTTCTTCATGGTAGTATTTGGATTTTCTTGGCAGTTGGCATTGAACAACAGTTCACAACACACAAACTTATTATACTGTTGCTGGCACTTTCATGAAGAGGAAAAGTTTTTTAGTATGGACCAGTAACAACTATCGGCTCAATGGTATCATTTTGAACCACATCTTCGCATGGCATAGGGCAGGAATTCTGACAGCAGAAATAACTTGTGCAGTGTAGAAGTGAATAACAGCAGTGCCTGTCTTCGTCAGTGGTAATAATTTTGTCACTAAACTTTACTCTACCTTAGTGGACCAGTACACAGCATGGTGATGCATGCCGTCGGGCCATTTCGTGCTAGTAAAACGGACACTGGCACATGTGGACTCTGCAAACTTGGAAAGCAAATGAGGGCGTGGTACTCGCGCTCAGCTGAGGAAAATACCCGACTCTTCAAACATTTCCCCAGGATCGCGTCATGCCGTGTGCAAACACCACTTGGACCCTGTGGTATGCATGTACGCAAGAAAGGTACATGTTACAGCATTTCCTCAGGCTGCAGCTAAGATAAACAAGGAAGGAATCCTGAGCGTCATTGCAAATGAGAAGCCTTGTACACATTGTCATCGTTTGCTTTTGAATTTCTCATGCTGTCATAAGTTTGACGACAGTGCAGCAACCAGCCTTGCCTTTATTTGGTTAACCCCTCTAACGGACAATTTATTTGTCAGCTGAACAGAAATGTGAGCTGCTCTGAGCTCTACTCGTTGCCTCAAGAGATGCAAGGAGCTGGACAAGTCGGTCAGAAATGGGTGTGATGAGGCCTGCTTGTCAGTGGGAATATCCGTGCAGTTTGTTGGAGATGCACCGCTTTTCTAGGGGTTAGCTTTATGCTGCATGTTTTGTAACCACAGCACATTTAGTATGTAATGCTGTCCAGTAGGCCATGCTGTGTTCTTCAGTGTTTGGGAGTGCGATGCATTTACAGGTATCCTACGGTGTGGTATGCACAGAGCTCTAGTCGTCCTAAGCACTGCTGCGTTAGCCAACATAGTGTATGCTCTACAGCACACAGTTCTCTCCCTTGCAACCTCGCAGCAACAGCCTTGCAGTGCTGTTGACATGTTCGGGGTACCAGGAAGGGAGAAAGCCACTATGCAAATGCGATCCACCATATGTAGAGAGAATTTTTGCCATTTGCCTTAGTGTCCTTTCCTCTCCTCCCTGCAGACTCCCGGGTGCAGGAATGGCTGTTCATGCAGAGTCCCTGGCCGACATTGACGATCTGCCTGTCGTACGCCTACTTTGTCAAGGTGCTGGGCCCGTCCCTGATGAAGAACCGGGAACCCATGCAGCTGCGATGGGTCATGGTTGGCTACAACTTCTTCATGGTGGCCATCAGCCTGGTCATATTCCTCCTGGTAAGTGTGCATGCCTTCAATATGTAGCAGTGTAAAAGCTGGATATTACGCCTTGGAAGTTCATACTGCACATGCACGTGTGGCTGCCAGCATTTTAGTCTTCAAATATCATGCGCTAGGCTCCTCTGGTCTTAAAATTCTTGCAGTCTATTGCAAGGTGCCATAAGTATGCAGACAGTTTGTGGCGATCTCTGCTGAGTTTTCTAGAAAAGCTCTGCTCTGTTACCCGGTGTTGCGCTAGGCTCCTCTGGTCTTAAAATTCTTGCAGTCTATTGCAAGGTGCCATAAGTATGCAGACAGTTTGTGGCGATCTCTGCTGAGTTTTCTAGAAAAGCTCTGCTCTGTTACCCGGTGTTGTAGTTTTAGGGCCCTTAATGGCTCATGACTCACCAGTATGTCCATGCGTTTGAGAGATTCCTCGAGATACAGTGAGACTATGACGTCATCGCCTGGTGATGAGGTGATGGCGTCATGACCAGAACTGATATCATTGTCTTGTCTGTTCATGACGTCACCAGGCGATTCACACATATACGAACTTGACCCCCCGGGCGTCCGATCCAGGAATCTGTGCAGTGCCTTTCATTTGCCTCTTCCTCGAACACCGCACCACACAAATACAGATTTCATAGGATACCACGGTATTCCACATGTCAATTATCCTGATGACGTCAGAAAAAAGAAATGCTGTCTCCATCGGGAATCTAACCTCCATCCCTTGGATCCCCAGCCGAGTGCTTTAGCAAACTGTACCATGCTTGGCATCCTGAAACGCGTATCATAATTCTTGTCTGCAGAGAGGATGACAGTAGCGGAGGGTGTGACAGCAGTTTACTTTGCAACTTAGGTGCTGCATCAAAAAATGTTTACCTCCAACCTTGGAGGATCACAAGCAAACAGTTTCACTTCCATATAGCCACTGGTTTATTGCGGAGCACAAGTTTGCCCATTGATTTGATCCAATTAGTTCTCTTCTTGGGGTGACTTCAGTGGGTGTGTAGGCATTTGATTCTAGCAAGACTGGTTTTTAGGTGTTCTCTGCAGCATCTTGTAACATGCCTTTTGGACATTTGTTTTCAGCTGGGCATCTATGGCTGGTTTGGCCACTACAACTGGAAGTGCCAGCCTGTGGATTACACAGATAGTAGGGAAGCAATACTGGTGAGTTGACTTTTGTTTAGTTGCAGAGTGCACCCTAACAGGTGGGTTGTGTTTCTGGCGTAAAGTGAGCTCATTGTGGCACCTGGAAATTAGTCTAGCGTTGCTAGGCATCCTTGGACCACTGCTTTCCAGTCTGCCGCCCAGCAGGTTAAAAGTGGTTGCTGGACCATTATTGTGCCCTTAATCCTCATCCTGCAGGTGCGCAAATCTAGTCTGTGTTACGATCGAGTACAAAACAGATCAGTATTCAGCAGTTTCTGGGCGGTTTTCATGCAAGGTTAATCATCTCTTTAACCTTACCTAAGCTACTGCTGTAAACATCATACCAGTCAGCCACTTGTCTGCCAGTAGTCAAGGGGCCTAAGAGAACTACTATATGTACCGCCTTAGCTGTAAGAGTATTTTTGGTAGCTGTACATTTGCTGCCTAGCTTTCTACAGTAGGCTGTGATTGCGCAACATTCTGAGCTTAATGCATGAATTCATTCCAAAGAACGTCTGCAGGTCGGGTGCTGCTGTCGAATAGCATATGCCTTTCTTCTTCCCCATTTTTTTATGGGGGCTGTACAAACTGACTCTTATTCGTTACTTCAGGGGTTCGGATAATTCGAACTATGAGCATAGTCCCAGTAGGCACCCATATAAGTCTATGATAAATCAACGGTGCCAGACATTGGTTAATTCGCACATGAGTGGGTCTCACTCCAGTTAATTCGGACGGGCGATTACTGAACTAGGCTTCCCAGATTATCGGACACATGAACAATGATGTCCGCACATTTTGTGCATGTATGGTAGGCATGACAATTTGAAGTTCCTAATTTCTGAAATATAGCGTAGTCGCATAGCTTCAGTTTCATTTTCCTGAATTTTACACCATCTCATGGCTGTGGTTGGGCATGCGCATCAGCCAGTCGCGCAGTTTCAAATGCTGCTTGGCACGTTATTGTTCTTCTGTTTTTATTTTGGGCTGTTCTGATGCCTTGCATACATGCTTCATATGCATCCACATACTACTTCTGATATGCTGAATCTGCGCACTAGACACGCAGCGTTTCATTGCGCTGTGTTTTACCGCAATGCTTCAACACATTGGCTGTGTGGTAAAGCATCCTCAATGTATGACAAGAGGCATACCGCTGCTACTGCACCGCATCATGAAAAGGTGGCTGTGGCCTTTACAATTATTTAGCAATTTTTTTTCAACGTTTCACAACAGTGTGCTTAAAGCAAAATATTTTACTGAACTGAAAAAAAAAAAAAAAGAAAATTATTTCTTGGGTTTCATCTCAAACTCAAACGACAACCATTTCAGGCTCATTAGACAAATCGAACACCTTTCGTGCCCCGTTGAAGGTCGAATTAACGGGAGTTTGCTGTATTTGCTTTTTAATAACTGTGCACGGTGCTTGAACTTAATGCTGTTAGTGTGAATGTAACTAAAGTAAATTGTATCTCCCCACTTCTGCCCCCCTCCCCCCCTTTTTTTTTTTTTTTCACATTTCAGATGACCCATCTCTCCTGGTGGTACTACATCTCAAAATTTGTTGAATTTATTGACACGGTAAGTACATGTGTGCTGTACTTGAGAAGAGGCATTCTGTTCACTCATTCACTGCACCCTGCTTTGTACAGCCTTGATACTAAAATACACAACCCTTAAATGTAACTCTTGTGTAGCTGTGTGGTGGGGGGCCCAGAGTAATTAGGTCATTACATATTCTGCCACCATTTGCTACCTTTAGGCTGTCTGTATACTACTAGTGTATCAGAAGACAAACAAAAAAAAAACATTTGGAGAACGGCGAGACCTCTACAAGGATGGAAGGAAGATACACACGGAGAGCGCTTGCACTGACAGCGCTTGTCAGTGTGTGTGTTCCTTCCATCCTTTTCTAAGTTGCGCTGTTCATCTCCAAATGGCGTACCAACTCGCCCAAGCATCAGTTCTACCGAAAAAGGTCAGGTTACCTTAGTGTGCATTGATTTTTACTGCCGAATGTTATGCGGTCTATTTAGCTGTGGAAAAATTAGTAAGAAGTAAATTTGAAAAGAACATAATCTACACTAACTCACTGAGCGTAATCACAGCACTACACTCCAGAAATTCAACACAACCCTTAGTTGGAAAAAGATCGTGTTTACTCGAATGGAACACAACCGCAAATGTAACGCGAGGGGCGGCTTTTTCATATTGCCCAATGGAAAGAAAAAAACCAAGAATGTAACGAGAGATAAGCGCTTAAAATAGACATTATGGCCATTGCAGTCTAATAAACGCTCATTCGTCATCGCAAGCCGAGCTCTCGGAAACCGAATCTTCCTTTTCACTCTTGTCCTCCCAGATAATTCAGAAGCCTTTGCGGTCGGGCTCACATTTAAAAATCTCCTCCCGCTGCGTCCGCCACCCACATAAGGTAGATTAGTAATGTCTAGCTGTCAATCTGCCGCAGAATTTCAGATTTCTTCTGCTCTCAGAATACCTTTTTTGAGGTGAGTGTCGAACCGTGTGCGGCGCGGCGCTATTGTGCGAAATGCGATAACAGAAGTAACTGCGCTACTCCACTGCGAAAGATGCGACAAGCGCGTGATCAAGGGGATGTGATTCTCAGCCCACGAGCAAAAAGCTCTACATTTTAACTTGGATGGATTGGGATTTGGCTGATTTGGCTTCCCTAGTACCTATGTTGCCAACATAACATTGTAAAACCGCGGAAACCGAAACTTGAGTGGTGGCGGATTGAATATGGCTGCACCCCGGCTCTGCTTTAGGCCTACCAAATCACAGTATTCAACTGTAACGTGAGATTAGACTTTGAGAGCAAAAAGTCATGAAAAAACTCGTTACATTCAAGTAATTATCTTAATACCATTGCATACACAAGGACGTGAAGTGAAGATCTGCTAGGTACCAAGTCATGTAGGGATCAATGGTAATGAACGAGCTGATGCATGTGCTACAGCCGCTCAGAACAGTAACGCAGAAAAAGTAAGCATACTGCATAACGATCTCACAATTTCTACGAAGAAAACTGAAAGAAATGCCAGGATTCATGGGACAACGAGGCAAGCAACAAATTACACTTAGTGAAACCAGTGATAGAAAGGAAATAATGTACTGATCAAGATCGTTTCATCAAAGTCGTTCTCTGTCGCCTTCGAATCGGTCACGCTCATTTTTACACACAACTTCATACTTACAAAATGAGAAGTACCTACATGCAAACTTTGCTGAGAAGTTATCACCATTAAGCACATTTTAATTACATGTACAAAACTTGAACAACTAAGACACAAACACACAAACACTTCCCACAAATTTATAAGGAACACACCTCACTGCTCCCAAGCTTACTTGCAGGAGGAAAGTCACTCATTGATATTCCCCATGCTTTTTCATTCCTTAAAGAAGCAAAGCTTTTAAGCCAGCTGTTTAATTGCAAACCTTGCTCTTGGTGCATGATGGTCTGAGCTGCCTATGTGCCATAAAACACAACACGCACACTACTGGTAAACTACAGATTAGCAATCAGGGTCACTAAGATTGGCAGCTTGGTGGCAAGTTCTGAGCACAGCTGTCAACAATGTGTGTGCGTGTGTACAGGTGAGAATTCTGGTGACGTGTGTGGGTGTTATTCACTGGCCAATGTGATGCAGCGTTGCATTTTCTTTGTTCCATGCGCAGATATTCTTCGTGCTACGAAAGAAATTCACGCACATCTCAACACTTCACGTCATCCACCATGGGATGATGCCTATGAGTGTATGGTGGGGTGTCAAATTCACACCTGGTGAGCTTCTCATTTTGGGTTTTCTTTCAAGCATGCACCCAAGGGTGGCTGCGGTTGGGAAGTGCTGCATTAGGCGAAAATAACCTGCATACCATAATGAAGCGACATCCATTTCCAACCACCCAGTACTCGAACTCTCGACACAGCAATAGATGCTGTTATTTGTGCTCTTTAGCACAAATTATTTTTATCCTAAGTAGGAAAAGTGTTCGAATTTTCAGTTAGAGGAACACAACGAGATTGCACAGAAAAAGTTCCCATCCTCAGCGGTGCTTAATTATGCGGTTTATTGACAAGACGTCATACCTACATGACTGGATCCAGGGTCGCCCTCCCCAGTGTTTATCCTCTTCAGGCTGTGTCCACACATGTGGCCTTGGCCTACACACTGTTAAATCGCACACATGAGGACTCTAGTGAAAATCAGTTTTAATGTTCTGCCTTTAAAGTTTCCAGAATGTGCAGAGTTGTTTAATTTTACATAACGTATCTTCAAGGTCTCTATTATATTGCCTTCAAATCATTCTTGTCATAAGTGTTAGAAGGCAATGTGGAAATATGAAGACGTGATAGAAATGATACAATTATTAATCGGGGAATGTTGGAATTTTGTGTTGTCCTGGCAAATTTGTTTACCATAATTCAGGTTGCACTGCCCTTGACTCGACTTGTAAAAAAGAGCTCGTTGTGTACAGAAAGCAGGAAGCATGAGTCTTGTTTTATGGCGTTCATTTTGCATGCCTTGCTTCAGTAGTTTTAATGCTCACATTTGAAAGGTCTAATTCATGATTCCCCCAACAGGTGGCCACAGCACATTCTTTGCCTTTGTGAACAGCTTTGTGCACATCCTGATGTACTTCTACTATGGACTGGCAGCAGTGGGCCCCCACATGTCCAAGTACCTCTGGTGGAAGCAGCACATGACAACAATTCAGATGGTATGCCCTGCAGTGCAGCAGGAAACTAATAATAAACTGGCTTGTGGTAGAAGTGCCCAGCATTTTATGGGTCACTTGAAAGGAATACGTGAGCACATATGAGGGCGTGTATTTTGCTTTGGTGCTGTCATCTTTTGTCTTTATTGTTAATTTAGAGCACTAAGTGATTGTCCTACCCGGTCCTCACTCCACATTTCATACTCTCCGTCCTAAGCAATAGGTCTCCTCCTTGGCGGCATGGTTTCAGCAGTTCATAGGCACTTGTCGTTTCTCACTTGTAATATTGCTATGGGGTACATCACATGTGGAGAGTTAAAATTTTCACCCAGGTTTTCTTTTCAGCAGCATTAGGCTGGACATCAAAGCACCAAGGATTGGCCCTGTAAGTGCTTTGTATTGAAAACAATCCTAAGGGTTTGGAAAGCACTAGCTTGATGCAAGGAATGGACCCACACATGACTAAGTGCTACTAACTCTATTTCTCAAAAGAAATATACATGTGATACATGCCATGACGTCATAACATGCACTAGCGGTGCAGCAGCACTGGATCTGAGCCTGCATAATGCGATGAAATGAAGTGAAAAAGTGAACAACCAATTTCTCCACCACATGTGCATTACGATAGCTCAAGATTATGGTTCTTCAAATGCAGCAAAGCCTCAATAACTTTTTTTGAGAATATGCAGAAAAAATATAAAATGAATGATCTGAACTGTCCGATTTTTAAAAATTTGCTAAATGAGGCACAAAGGCATTTAGAATTGAGACTAACTGCATAAAAATGCAGATTAGCATTTATAGACATCCGAATGCACAGCTCCTCTTTTAGCCCTCACTGAATTCAATCCATATTTGCATTGTCATAAGCGAGGAAGGGATTCAGTAACAAATCCGGTTCGTAGAAGCAATCGCGAGCCAAGATCTCTTCCTTGGTTGTTTCCGGATGCCTCACCCCCTTATGCCATGTGGAGAAGCCACTGCTATCTATGGCCTAGTCAGCGTGTATTTGCTCATGCTGTGTCACCCAAACCAGGCCTGCTTGCATGAAAGCGAATTGTTGGTAGTTATCAAATGGTTCACCCCTATGCCTTCAAGGCATTGCAAAGAAGCCACATTTCTCGCCATGAAGTCATGTTTAATCGGGCACCTGGTATGTTGGCTCGTCAGCTTTCTTTGATGCTTCTCCCTTTTGAGCTTAGGTACTGCAGGAAAGCAAATGTGGTGGGTGAGCACCGCTGATAGTTTTTAATGTTGCGAGCGTTCATTAGCACATGTCTAGTTGATCGAAAAACGTGTTATACGACCACAGTTTGTCGAATCTTGAAAGTAGTAACTGGGAAATAGCGTTTTCCAGGAATGTATTAACTCGAAAAAAAATACGGAAGATATTGTACTGTCTTTTTTAGCGTATGAAACAGGAAATTGAGTGAACCGGGAACGTATCAACGAGGTTCTGCTGTAAAATTTTGTTCTTCCTAGGAAGACTAAAGGTGCACCAATTCTCGGGCACAATCTTCATAGCAAATGTTTCATTTATTTTTTAGCTCTCTTATCAGCTTCATTTTTTTTAGTGAAGGAATGCTTTTTTGTTGTGCATGGTGGGATGCCAGGTTTCTGAAATTTGCGACCTGTTTGGTCAGTCAAGCTCGCATTTATTAAAGCACATCTTCCCCTCTAATGCCCTTTTACAGCTAAGCGGTGCACACACTGCGTCTAATGCTGCACTCGAGTTTTTCTTTCTCTTGTTCATATACTTTTGCTAATCTCAGTTGGCCTAAATGGAACTGAAGAAACCACGTTTATGCTGTACTTTCTTGTTCTTCATAGCTCGCTTTCTTTGCTTGTCTGAAACCTCAGAAATTACTAAGCAAAGTTGCCACAATGCTGCTAGGAAACAAACTTGAATACTCGCTAGCTTTCAATCTTCCAACCCCTTAAGATGAAATTCAAAATGGCATTCTTCCGGGCTAGTAACTATGATGTGGATGCCAGCATGAACTTTGAGACAAGGGCGGCACAGATTGGTGATGTGTTCTGTCCCAAAGTTAGCGCTGGCATCCACACATTAATATAGCCTTGGTAGTTGCTCTTCTAATTAAAAGCATCTTCTGGCATTCGGGCTTTGTGCAGTATGGCAACAGTTTAGGAGAGACAGGGGTACTAAGTTCTGCAGGGATGGCAGTATGCACACCACTTACCCGAATCATGGTCTCACTTTGGTGCTTTGCAAAATGCAGGTGCAGTTCATCGCCATCTTTGTGCATTCATTCCAACTGCTGTTCCGGCCAGACTGCAACTACCCGCGTGGCTTCATGTGGTGGATTGGCTTCCATGCCATCATGTTCTGGTTCCTCTTCTGGGACTTCTACAAGAACACCTACTTCGCCAAGAGGCTCAAGGGTGCCACCAGGAGTCTCACTTCCAACGGCACGTCATTCACCAAGGCCGCCAATGGCAAGCTCAACGGGGAGAAGAACGGAACCAATGGCTTCGTCAAGCACACTGCCAACGGCCGGCAAAAGAATGGTGGGTTTCTGGACGGCTACTGCCACCTCAATGGTCTCCACGACTGGGAGAGCAAGGACAAGAAGCACGAGTGATGCACCCCGCAGATTTTGTCCTCCATTGGCTGCATTCCCCACCTCCCGATGACTTCACCCTTGCACACACATCCTGCTGCAGCCCAGAAATCAAAAGAGGGAGGAGGTGGAGGCAGAGCTGTGGTGCCTCTCTGCGAGAGACATTGGCTGCTGCTACGGGATGATGACAGGCCCTGTGGTGATGTTGTGTACACAACAATGTGGTTGGCTGTCGCACGTGCTCTGCTGCTGTTTTCTTTATCTCATTGTTGTTTCTTTGCAAAAAGAAAATGCCAGGCATATTGCACTAGGCTAGCCTTTCTCTCATCCCTTTCCTCACCTTGTCAGAACATCCTTAGGGCCCTGTCGTCCTTCACCCACATCCAGAGCCGTGCGACGGGTACTTTTTCCGCAGAGTCTCCTGCGTTTGGCTGGGGTTGCTAGCAGGCCAGAGGACTAGTGAATTGTGCTAGGGAAAGAGAAATGCTAGCAGCAGTTGTATCTTATCTGCAGAAAGGCTCGTGTTGGAAATCTAGGGCCATCGTTTGAAGTAGGCCTGGCATGTAGCTTGTAGCTTCACTTAACCATGGTGGCATTCCTAGAGCCGGTCTAGCCTTAGCTGTCCTGTCCTCCTCCCCACTTGTTTTCGGGAATATTTCGCGAGGCTTATCCCCTGTGTACAACTCCGTGGCAGTCCCCAGCACTCAGGAAAGCAAATCAGAGCAAGCCAGCCTCCCAACCCCCTTCCGTCCCCAAGCCCGCCGAGATGCACCTTCGCAGGAGCGAGGGAGTCAGGTTTTGGCTCTACGCAAGCAAATGAAACAAAAAAGCAAGCAAGCAAAAATGCCTTCGAGAACAAGATCATTGTGTCATCTCTGCAGCGGGACCCATGCAAGGGTCCTCGTTTTGTCGTCCAGTCACCTCGTGCGTTTTTTTTTTTTTTCATTATTGTAAAAAGTGGGTGATACAGTGTGTGCATTTTCCCCCTCCTGTCGCGTGCAACTCCTGCCCATGCATATACTTGCACGAAGGCAGCGAGAAACCAGTGTCCTTCCTTTAGTTGCTTTTTCTGTTGTCATTGTTTGTGCAGAGGGCAGGAAAAACTATTTTGTGCTGTGCACAGACTCTGCCCACGTTTCGCTCATGCTCTTGACTGGAAGCGGGACTGATGTGTGCAAGCCCGAGAGACTCAAAATGGGAGTTGGGGATGTGGGGCAAGTGAAAAGCGGCTAGGACCTGCAAAAATGGAGGATCCTGCCTTTTCTTCTGTGCTGTGCTGGAAGTGCGGTGTGTGTGCGTGTGATGCGTGTGTGCACAATCTGTGTCATTTCCTGCATCTGTTGTTTCGCAACGTTTTTGTTTTTCTTTTCAATCGCCAAATAGTTTCGTTGTCACACGCACTGCTGCGAAGCCGTTTCGTCCTCGACTCGCCGGGACCAAAGGCGTGACGCTGCTTCAGTATCAGGTGTCATCAAGAGACCTCTCACGTGGTGGACTCTCCAACACCTCTCTGCCAAGAACAACTGATGGGTGTGGTCGTGTGTCTGTGTACTTAAAAAGAAGTGGGAAGGGACACTAGGATGACTAGAGATGCCGCGTTGTTTGTGGCGCCCGCATCCTCTAGCTCGTGCCCATTACACTACCTTTTTTTTTTTTTTTTTTTCTCTGTGCGTGACCTGCTCTATCACTGCTTTCAGTGGGTAACTTTTCTGCTCCTCCCCCATTTCTTTGTTCATTCTACCATTTTGATTCTACGTAGTTTATAGCACTAATTTTATACGTGCGTAACTGTCACGTCTGACACAATGGCTGGCACGCTGTGGCTGCTGGCACTAACATTGGATTAAGGGTTTGTGCTGCGATTGCATGGTGTGGAAGATGCAAATGGAAAACACAGAAGAAAAAAAAAACTTGCCTGTTATGCACTTGCAAATGGAACGGGGGAGTGAGGATTGCAGTCTTGTCTAGATTCTTTTTTCAACTTCAGCGAATAAATAGTTTTGTACACAGTGTATAAACAAAATGGCATAAGCCAAGGGCCTGAAAGAGTGACTATGCATCAAGGTGCATTCCTGTATGCATTTGAGTGTGTAAACTAGCTAAATTTGCTGCTATCGAAACCTGGCTGTGCCTCTTTAGTTTTCACCATTTTGAAATGGCATGTGTGAGAGTTTATCAAAATATTTTAAAATGCCCTTGCTAAATTGTTTTTCAGCCACGGTCTGTGAAGTATCTTGGCTGCATTTTTTCTGGTTGTAGACTGTTCACATTCAGCATGCTAAGGAACTGAGGGTCGCTTTGTTTTTGTAATAAAATGTGATTGTTTGTGGCTCTTAGAATGGTCTAGGGAGGCACTACTTTTAGCATTGTGCATTAAGGTTTGCGCTGCTTGCCTATTTAGACAACTGTTTAGGTGATGCAGTAGTAAGAGGGAGGGAAGAAAAAAACCTGAGGCCCCTGCTTCGGTATGCCTCAAGTATGCAAGGCCGTTAACAAAAAGCAAGTGTTGCAATAGCAAAGCAGGGAATGGAGGGGAGAGATTGGGCTGACTTTAGCCGCTGTTGCTGAAAGCCTGCCCCCCTTCATCCCTTTTTTCTTGAGGGAGATTAAACTGTTTTTGATAACAGCTGTGTCTGGAGTCCTTTCAATGGAGATAGACAGCATTTACAGCCTGGAACTCTAGAACAAGGCTGCAAATGCCCTGAAAGGAGGTCTTTCAGCCAATGAGATAGTTTGCCAGGACATTTCAATTAGTCCCTTAGCATCATTGAAATTTGATGCCACTGGGTTCTTTTGTGTTGCCCACTCTTTTATCTGACTACAAACTCTTGCCAAATGACAGTAGGAAAGTGCCGAATTTCCAATTACTGCAAAGACTACGAAGAAGTTCCGAGAATGAAGGCTGGCATATTACATTAATGGGGCAGGGCAAGTAGTGTGAAGGTGGGATAACCAATGGTTGCTCGGAATAAAAACTGGATTCAAAGGGAAGGAGAGCCTAGCAGGGGGCAGCGGAAAGTTAGGTGGGTGAATGAGGTTCGCAGAGGTGTAGTGGATGCAGCTAGCATAGGATTGGGTTATTTGGAGGAATATGAGAGTCCTTCAGTGGGTATTATCCAGCTAATGATGACACTGCATTTCTTTGCAGCATGCAACCACAAATAGGTATGCTTCAGCCCCTGAGGGCCAGCACAAGTTGTTCCAAGGCTTTTTTCTCATTGCTATCTCTTTGCTGCTACGTGCCAGCTTCAGTCGTATGACAAGGTTTGAATTCTTACCAGCACTACAACAAATGGCAAGGAAATCGTGACCGGCAGTTGTATACCAAAATTTGCCCTTCATCAGGCAGACCTCCACATTTAAACTGTTTGCTGCAGGCTAGATATGTACAAAATTGCTTAAGTGTATTGCATGCATTAAAATACAACAAATATGACTGCTCTGCGCCTAAAATGGTAACCTGTACATCAATAACGGCCATGGTCCCCTGAAAACAAATTACCTGTGCTGGCACAGAAGCTGCAAAAAAGGTGGATGCTTGGCATCCACCATCAAAGTTTACAGTCGAATCTCGATATAACAGACACTGATATGTGTACCTGCTAGGCGCCACTGCGGATGCTGCATGAGTGGTGGCTATTTCTGCATTCCGAGAGGGATGTCACACCGTAGGTAAAACTTAAAAGTTTCTATATAATTTCACAGTGCACTTGTGACGTCATTTCGAGGCAAAAAGTTGATAGCACCGTAACACAAATTGCAGAAGTATAAAACATTTCAGTTTTTAAAATGCCACGATATGTATGTGGGAGTGACCCTTTGCCGCCAGCACCGGACGGGAGCGTCACCCATTGAAACGCATGGAAAAAACTTTCTGATTGCGAAAGCAATACTACTCTAGGTTTCGAGCCTTCAGCGTAGCGAGGCGGTAGCCACTTTTTACCCACGTGACAGTAGGGTGAGAGCTGGGCTCCCAGCTCAAGCGGTCGGAGCCGCGGCTCAGTTGGCAGGAGCTGCCAACCTGCCAACTTTGGTCTCTCGTTTCACATGGGACAGATATCAGAATCAGCCTGCTAAGATCCTGGCATTCATGTTACCCGTATAGGCCACTAAGGCACGTTCATACGGCTTGGTTTAACCGGACATTATATGTGGGCTGAGGAAGAAACGCTCGGTCACTCGCAGCTAATGCTTTTGATCAATATTTGGATCAGCAGCATTGAACTCTTGTAATTGTTTTCTCTTTTCACTGTGTAGTTGGCGCGTGCTTTGAAGGTCCTTAGATAACACATAGGCATCCCAAGGATTCAGATTATGGGAGATTGGGAAATCCCACAAAAATCTCAAGAACGTAAATGAAACAAGAAATGACTTCTTCAGAACATCGCAAACAATACTGCTCTGGGACATGTTTGGTGTGTTTTGGGAGCTTATTGGGATATTGTTTAGGAAGCTTTCCTCATTATACACTACTAAATTTTTCATTGTTATTCTAGGCCTTGCCTCTTGCAGGGCCCTTGTAAGAAGCATGCAGTTAGGATGTCTTCCTAAAATGCTTTTGGTTCCCATTTCTCCAATACTGAGCTCGTGTTGGTGTGGTGGTGTTCTGGCTAAGAAGTGATGTATTCGATGTATGCCCACATGCTGAAGCAATTTTCGGGGGTTTCCAACACTGCTGCAGCCGGTAATGCAGCATTATCTGCATGCATAGTCCCGAGGTGTTTTTAGACACACAAGGAATGTTACATACTATGTATAATAGATATATTAGAAACTCGCATGCACTCCTAATTCTTACGCACACATTCATATGTTATAAAGCATAGGGCAGTCGGCATCTTGAGATAAGCACATTTGTGTATAAATCCCAAGCACTCCTCCACAAGGGCGTTTCGGTATGTGCAGGTGCTGGACTGCAGATCAGAAAAGTTATATAAAACGATCTTGTGAATTATTTATCTGCAGTACACTTAACCAGAGTCGCATGCAACATTCTGGCCTTCATTTCTTTGTCGACAATAAAAATAAAATGATGGAAAAAATACAGCGCAAAGAAGTACAAGGACAAAATGAAGGCACATGGGACACATGAGCGCTGACTTACAACAATTAATTCGAGCCTCGGAGCTGTATTTTTCCATCATGAATAACCAACACACCCAGACTGCTACGGTATTAAAAAATAAAATGTTCAGTTAGAGCTGTTCTGCATTCTTCAGAGTTGGGTGCCACGCTTTACCACAACATATGCCCTTTTCTTTGGCAACTTGATTCAAATTGGATCTTGACCTTCATATTGTGACAGGATGTAACGCAGCATATTGCGTGGCCTTCTACATATTTTTCAAAGGAACCAATTTCCATGTTTCGACTAATGCAGTTATTAGCCTAGATTTGCTGTTTATATGCTTTGAAAAACCACAATGGATATTAAGTTGCAACCTGCGAACACAGACTATGTTGGGGAAGCACTACCAAAATTTTAGATAGCAACTGTTGAGTATCATAGCAGGGACGGTGCTGATGCCAATTATTTCTAGCTATCAAGACTATGTCTGTCTTGTTTTTTGTTTTTGTCTTTTGTTATGTATGTTTAGGTCTATGTATGTCTTTTGTTTTTGCCATTAATAGTGAAATTGTGCGGCTCTTGTTCACTTGCTTTCACGCAATATGGTGCATGATTCCAAGCAACTGTTCTGGAATGTATTTAGCACAGTCCCAAAGTGGGGAGTAAATAGGACATGACATGGATATCCTCCTTTAGAGGTTAGAACACATTCCAGATGTGAGCTCACAGGGACACCCCGCAGATTACCCTGTCAGCATGTGGGAGAGGACTTAAATGGGACATTCCTGGGAGCTGGCATGTTGTCTGGGTCGTGACAAAGTATGCAAAGTAATTTCGAATCTACCTTCCCAAACAGCACAATAAATGCTTGGTCGGAAGCTGCACACATACCCTTAACAGACACCCTATCTGGTGTTTCCCCAAATCTCGCAAGCTTCTCCAGGAGTCCGAAGTACTGTCACGTGCACTACACTGCCAGTACAGTCACTGGAACTAGATAGCCAAGAATGTCCTATTTGAAAAGCAGTTCTCAAATAGCATACACACAAAAGAAAACAAATCGCAATGTTGCAGACGTGTCACCCTGACTGCTTCCGAAGTCCGCACATTACCCCACTTCAAAAAGCAATGATGTTCTGGCCAGTCAGTGGCCTGACAAGTTTCTTTTGAGGAGACAACTTGATAAAAGGCATTAAATTTTATAAATCCAGCCACATCTACATGAGAAAACTTGTGGGTGGAGTGAAGTAGTGGCACTGTTTGCCACAGGCGCATGGGAAGCGACATGCGGCAAATGAAACACGATAGCGTAGGCTACAAACTCGCATCTAAAGCCCCTCTTTAACCAAGCCATATGTATGTGCCTGGAGGTAACCTTGAATGCAACAGTCCTGGCAGGCTGATTCTGACATCACCCTCCCATATGAAAGGAGAGGCTCGGGTTGGCAGCTCCTGCCAAAAGTAATGTCGGGCAACTCCAGTCAGTATGCGGCCAAGTCAGCTGCAAGCTACCGCCTGCCAGTGCCATGCTCGTGATTTTTCGCTCACAATACAAACGCTGATGGCCATCTGCCAATGCCGGGTTTTCAGTGGACGAGGCCTTTAACGCTATCGCATTAAAATTGGGTCCAAAGTCTAAAGAAACGTTGAGAGGTAGTGAGCAATGGAGGGTAAAGCTCCCACTGAATGAAGACTATGTAGGATAACCATGATATATAAGAGGAAAATGGGGACAAAGCTGACAAACAACTACCGTTCCATAGCAGTGATCAGTGGTCTACAGGGTGATGATGCAGATTATAAAGGCCAGACCGCAGGCATGGGTAGAGAATGAGACAGTGCTAAGGAATCTGCAAAATGGGTTCCGGATCAAAGCAGATTAGAGGACGATCTATTCTCATTGACGCAGTGCATCGAAATAGCAGGAAGGAACACAATTCCAATTGACACAATGCATTGAAATAGCAGAAAGGAACAGCGACCTCTATCTTTCTTTTCCGGATATCAAAGGAGCCTATTATAGTGTTATACAATGGGGAAAAAAAGGTGTCGGAGCTTGTAAAGATAAAGAGGGGGCTTAGGCAAGCGTGTCTTCTGTCAACTTCATTATTTATGCTGTATCTGCAATGATTAGAGACTAAACTAAAGAGGAGTGAATGCTTCAACCTTTCCTTCTTCAAGCAAGGAGAATGGATCCAACAACCATTACCAGGGTTAAAGTATGCAGGTTATGTAGTACTAATGGCTGACAATAGGGAAGGTTCGCAGGGGTTGGTGGAAATCTGTGGTATAAAGGGAGACAGATTAGGTCAGAAGTTCAGTGATGAAAAATTAAAAGCCATGGTTTTTAATAACAGTGAGCATAGGATACAGGAGTAGTGCATGAATAAAACAGTACCTTGGTGAGTGGCTAATAAAGGAACTGAGTATCTAATGGAGCATGAAAAATATGTGATGGCTAAAGGCAGAGGGAATGCAGTGGTCGTGAATAATAGGGTCCTGTGGAATTACATAGATTTGAAGTGGTATGAGGGATTTGGAAAGGGGTGATGGTCCCTAGTCTGACTTCTACTGCAGTCATGTTTTATGAGGTCAGAGATTCAAGCAAGGTTGGAATTTAGGCAGCTTGGGGTAGGTAGGCTTGCTTTACAAAACTTGTATCCAAGCTGATGGTAGATAGCTTTTGGTAAGGGAAATAAGCGCACTAAAAGACACACATGGAAGGAAGAAAAGATAGGACTAACAATATCTCCAACTGCTACCAGTTCCTTCTTCCTTTGTTTTCTTTCCTAGCTGTCGAGTGCAAGACTTGGCTTAGGGTCTCTGCCCACCTGGCTAGCCGCAAAGCGATTAATGGCACACTGCTTAGTTACCCCCAACCATTCTGGATCCAACAGGACATGCAGCTGGTTGACATCGATAAGGATCTGGCACCACAGTTCTAACATCAAAAGCTTGCAAAAGTGGTTTAGAAAATTTTGTGGTGGACTCAAAACTTCCAACAGAGCACTCGCATTTGCCAGCACCACACCCTCATTGGTGTCAAGAGCAGTTGCGTGTCCTGTGCTATGCATTGGATCCAGTGTGGCTGGTTGAGACTAAGCGCCAAGGTTCACGCTTACGGAAGATACACCGATGTGGAGGGTTCCTGCAGTCAGCCCACGTTCATGCCCAGAAGTATTGGCCACGATGGTTGCAGCCTTTCAGTGACCATCAGGAGCTCATGTCAGCTGCCACGGAGGTGTTGGTGAAAATGACAATAGGTGTCCCTCTGATGTACCAGTTTCCACGACACCACTGTAATGCGGGGAAGTCGCCTTAGCAGGTGCCTGGCTTGCCACCGTTTTGTGCCAACGATGCTGTGCAGGGAAGCGAGCCTAACTAAAACTTCACTTTTTGCAGTTTGCAGCCTTCAAACCAGCGCTACAACCTTCAATAAGGGCTCCCCACGTCTATAGTGAGGATTGCCCGAGTCGCAGTCCCTTCACAGACTAAGCTGAGCTTCTTTACCGCTGAATATCACCGAAACATGAGGTGTCCTCTGTGGTGTCCCGAGGGCTTTTACAGCTGCAGGTGTACAGTCCAATGCAGATCACTTTGGCGAGAAAAATTGAATTTAAAGAACTGTTCAGCTTTATACCTCTTTCTAACTGTCCGCTGCATCACAATACTTCTGAAAGTAATTTTCAATTAGAATGCAAGTTTTCTGACATGCCAAAATGACTGAAGTATGAGTATGAATACATACCACATTTGAAGTCTTTTTATGAAGCTATCCGTACCAATGTTTAATGCCTCCTTCTACAAAAATCAAAACAGCTTAAAAAGTAATGTCAATCAGCTTCTAGAGCAATCAAGAGTGCAATTTTACCATTTGTATGCAAGTGAGACGTGCAGGCAGCTCGTGGCATATAAAGGATAAACGTTCACTAACGAAACACAGAACACTGAAATGTGGTAGTCAGGATTCAACCTTTGGCAGAGCAGCCAGAAGCCGAAAACTACAAAGCTGCTGACGAGTGTTGACACCCTTACAGCATTCAAGCACTTTTTAAAAGCACTAGCCTCACCCCTTTCAAGTAGGAGCAGCACAATGTATCTGAACAAAGGCCACATCACATAATGTGTGCAAGCTGAATGGTTCCTACAATGAACCACTGCACAAAGAATGGAACTGCCAAGTAGATTGTGAAGCGGCTTTTCAATCAACTGAAACTTCCATTAAATTTGACTGGCCCATACAAACACTGTTCCACCTTTATTGTGGTGTTAAAAATGTAGCGGACTACTGGCAGTAAGAGAAGCACCAGAGGATTATTGTCCAGGATTTCCCTTTTATGTCAAGTGTCTAAGGAGATCACTACAGTGATTAAAAAAGCCCGGCATTACAGTTTGCAATACTATACTATAAAAGGCTGCATAGAAGAAACTATGTTCAGACCAGGTGTGGAGGAGTTTAGAACCTCAAGACAAATGACCAAGAAAGGAGCTACCATGCTAAATAATGTAGGAATGCACATGAATCCCTTGTTCCATGATAATGGGCGCGCATAATTAACATGTGAGACTATGCGGGCTGTTAGAGAGGATGGTAGGGGAGGGCACACTGGCCACCCCCCTCTGGGCCTCCCAGTCTCCAGCATCGACACCTCGCGGCTTTCCTTCTCTCTTCCCGGCCTACCCGGGATACCTCCTCTTCCCGAGACTAAGAGCGCGCCTGTTGCAACTCTTTCGGGTGTCTTTGGGTGGTTGGTCGTGCACACGCACGGTTCTGTTTTTCGCCGGGGAGACCGCCACCGTCAACTTTGTCGTCCGGTCATCGTACGCACTTACCACTGCGGGCCATGACCGCGAAGCCACGCCAGGTGAGCAGAACACTCCTCTTACCTCCTTGCGGGAGCCTCCCCATTCGGTGGTTTTTATTTCACCCCCATATGCAAGCGGGACGTTCGCTCGCTATGGCGGTTGCATTTGAGTGTTGTGCTTTGCCATGCACTAGGGAACAATAAAGCCTGTTCGAGCATGTAATTCGGTGTTTGTCCTTTCTGGCCCAAACCCGCCGCAGTGGCGACTTCTCGCACCATAGGTCACAGCTCTGTCTGTTAGGGCTGGCACGCCGGGGCTATAGTATAGACTGTAGCGTCTAGCCCCCCATTGCGCATTATTCCAAGAGTAACCTCCATATTCTTGGTGCCCCAACGTGGGGCCAGAGGTGTGACAAATCAAGCGTCTGTGTGTATCCTACTACCGACACGCAGGCTAGCCATGGCAGTGAGCAGGACTGAGTTTCAGTCTCTTCTAATACTGCAATGGTGATTGCACAAAGGTAACAAAGCAAAACCACTGTAACCTTTTACTATCGTGACAGCTCAGGAGCTGACACTAGCCACTGTGATCTGGCAATTTCCTGCGAGAGCAGGAGGTCACACGACTCCACTGCTCTGCAGCAGGGCGATGCGCATACATTGGGGTGATAGGCATTTACAGAGCAACGTCATGGCTGCCTGCAATGGCTCAATTTACAAAACTGTTTTCTCGGTTAAAACAAAAAGCACCTTGATTAAACTTTCAGAAATAAATGGCACTGAAAGGCGCTGTTCCATCTTTCGTATTTTTACTAGGACCACTTCATTACACAATTGACAGCAGAATATGCCTCAAAAAGCTTCTAAAATTTATAATTTATTTGCGGATGCATATTACGTTTCATTCTTCCCGACAGTGCGCACACCTGCCATGTCAACATCGAATCCCACTGACGCGTGCACATGGGCGGTATGTGCAGAAGCTGATGACAGTAGCAGATCGCGCTGTGCTACAACTCCCTATTATCGACATATAAATGAAACATGGGAGGGGCAATGTTCATGATAGGTAGAGCTGATTTTTCGCAGAAAAGTGGCTTTTCAAGTTCATTGATTTTTCGGATGGTTTGATTATTCTGACCATTTCCCGGGTCCTGCTGAGCCCGAAAATACGGTCGGCGAATGTACTGATGACAGTTAATTCCCTAGCACACCCTTGCCTGCAGCTTTTGAAGATATTTCCTCACCCTCTACTAATGACGCCTGGTTGTCAGTGGGTTATCGAAAGCTGCGCCTCCTCTCGGAAGCCTTGATGCAAAGATTTCTTCCTACAGCAGTGACCAATGCCTGTACAAGACTGCAGAGGTTCTGCACAGGAGTAAAATGGGGCAGCTTTACTAGAATGCATCTCTCTCTTTATTACACAGTTCTAACACTTGTACACGCATGACGAAGTGCCCCTCACACGAGATGACACTCACTCGAGCAGCAGTGGTTTGTTTTTTTTGGCGAGGCGCTCCTCCCTGGCTTTCAGTCTCCTTTCTCTCTCGTATTCCTTGTAGCGGATCATGTAGCTGAAAGCACAAACAAGACTCAGACCAACGAGTGCGACACTCCTGAGAAGCCTAAACTGCGAATGATTTCGCAGGACATGCCATTACATCGAGGCCTCTGTCCCAAATCTGGCAGCGAAAATTATGCGATGTAGCCCATGCAGCGGTATCCTTGTACAGACCAGTGCTACAATGAAGGGACTCCCAAACTAGCTTGAAAAGAGAGGCAGCAAAAGAAGGTACTCACTCATCGTACATGCAGGCCTGGTATTCATGCTTTTCGTGGCCACAGGCAGTCACAAATGGAAGCTTTGCCTTCATGCAGGCACGCAGCTCTATCAACTTGTGTGCACAGAAGTTTCTGTGCTCCAAGGGGATATTTGCCGACTCCATTTCTGCCTCAGTGGCCACCATTTCTGCACACAAGAAGAGCACAAATAAAGCATGTCCACATATAACTGGCTAGCCCAGAACTGTTAAAATATAACAATGTGTATTTTATCTATATATATATATTTTTTTTCATATGAAGTGGTTGGTTAAAGCAATGCTACAAGGAGGGTATGTGCAGCTCCGCTGTTTATAATAAAAGTGAAAATAGCAAAAAAAGAATATATATATATATATATATATATATATATATATATATATATATATATATATATATATATATATAATTAGAATATGATACGAATGCAACAGCTATATCAATCATGTATTAGAGGGCAATATTGCATGTTTGGTAAAAGGTTTAGAACTGCAATTTTTCCACACTTCTAGCAATAAATGCTCCACAGGCATTGTTTCCTTCTGTTTTCCTAGATGCATTGCTAGTCAAACACATACAAGGCGTTAACATACTCAAAAGTTCTCAAGAACACAATACTACTAAAGGTTTCCTAGAAAATACCTTTCTTTTATTGTGAAAGGAATACTACTCGCACTTTCAAGCCTTCACATGACATGGCCGCAGTTACGTCACACCCCACATGACACACGGGCTGGCAGGAGCTGCCAACTTGAATCTCTCGTTACACATGGGACGGTTATGTCAGAATCAGCCTGCTAGGACCTTGGCATTCACGCTACCCCTATAGGCCACTAAGGCACGTTCATATGGGTTGGTTAAAGCGGGGCTTTATATGTGGGCTGAGGAAGAAGAAAAAGAGAAGAAAAACGCTCGGTAACCCGCAGCTAATGCTTTCGCTTAATATTTGGTTCAGCAGCATTGAACCCTTGTAATTTTTTTTAAGATAGCACCTAGTAGCTTCCCTCATCTGTACACCTGTTATTAGGCAAACTTTTCAAACTCTTAGGCAATTAAGAATGTTTTCAAAACATGCATGTATGTGGACAAAGTGGTCAAAATAGAGTGCATTTTAAATGCAGGCTCTCGCATTTGTGATGACAACAACCTATACAGTATGAAAAACTGCATGCATGAAACTGAGCAATTGCATGTTTCAGTTTCTCTCCTCCAGAAAAGAGAAATATGCCTCCAGCGTATTTGCACACCTGCATAATTTGACACTATCAAAGCATAAACGAAAAACATCCCACAAAAAATCAGCATAGAAACATGTTAGCCAACGGCACTGCTGACTTTCAGCTATCTGTTTCCCACCTAAGCCCCATAATGAAATAGCAGTGCAATGGCGATGACCAGTTGACTTGATGGATTGCCAAGGCTAGCCGTACCGCAAATGAAGGCATTCAGTGCATAAACCAGGCGTCAATAGCTCTCACATGAAAGAAGCTAGTATTTTCTTAAAGGTATGTGCTCACAGTGTGTGGGTGACGAACGGTGCACTGTTTTGCCCATTTTGATCAAAATCCTAGAGACATGTGCAGCGTATGCATTCTTCCTCCAATTTACGTATGTGATTTTGTATGGCTGGAACTGTAAGTTGGCGCAAGGACCGTATTTATGCAACGATCACATCACAAACCTGCAACAAATTCGTTACAAACCAGCCACTTGGCCCCGCTCCTTCCTATTGGTCGATTCCGGCTGGTGGACATATTGAGCAATAGAACCAGGGCAGACCGATAGGTTTGTGACTTTCTGCGATGCGACCATTGCATAATTCCGCCCCAGGTGTTGCCTCAGGTGCCCTTCCATTCACATCATACCATTTTTGTGAAATTAACGTATGCCCCGCCGGGGTGGCACAGCGGTTATGACGCTCGAATACTAATCCCAAGGACGTGAGATTGAATCTCGGCCTCGACGGCCACTTTTCGATGGAGGCGAAAAGCAAGGCACCCGTGTGCTGTGCGATGTCAGTACGCGTTAAAGAACCCCAGGTGGTCAAAATTTCCGCAGTCCTCCACCACGGCATCTCTCATAGCCTGAGTCGCGTTGGTGCATTAAATCTCACAAACCAAACCAAATTAACGTATATCAGCTTGCCCAGCTGACTACCTTAAGGCAAGAGGCTGCTCTGCAAATCTGACCAAAACCAAATGAAATGTGAAAGATGCAAGCAAAGTAAAAGAACACAAAACAAGTTCTAACATTCAACTAATCTTCATTACTAACACAACAAAGTATGCTCATTGTGTCTCTCCATTCTATTTGCATCTTCCGCGTTATATCACGACAATGCAACTCCCACATTGTTTTGGTATCGTGATGACGAAACGAACAGATAAAGTTCTCTTCCCTTGCCCACTGAGCTTAGTTGATAAAAGATGAAATTCAGAGCGGTTTGGTGAGCGTGCTTTCAGCAGCAAGAGGCTGGGAAAAGCAATGCCAGTGCAATTTGCAGCAGCATGCCTGCCATGCCAAACACTCAACAGAGCTTTTGTCTTTCAGACCATCTCACAATCCATCTCTATCCAGAAGTAACATTCAATGGTACTAAAGCTATCAATGGGATGTTCCCAATGCTCCACACCTTTCAGGAAGGTGTTGATACTACCACTAGGAGACTTACTGCACTCGGTGATACTTTCTTTATTCCTAATAAGTCAGATGTGGTTGGGTTAAGTTCATTGTCCTTCATGAGCCTCTGTCGTCACAGCTATACACACACACACACACACACACACACACACACACACACACACACACACACACACACACACACACACACACACACACACACACACACACACACACACACACACACACACACACACACACACACACACACACACACACACACACACACACACACACACACACACACACACACACACACACACACCGTCTTCGTTTTGGTCGTTCAACAAAGCTATGAGAATGTTTTTAGAGCATCAAAATTGTTTTCACTGAGTGCACTGATAATCTATTCCAGCCAAATTTGTCGCATTCTACTGCAAACAGAAAAGCCTTGAAGGAGAAACGAGTCATGTGCAAGCTTTGGGCCTACGTCAAAACGCGCAGCCAATTTTGTACTCTCATATGAACAACGTATGCTTAAAACCAAATACAGAGCAGGCGAGCACACGGCCGAGAAGATGCGATAATAAATTGGGGCGACTAAACTGAATGCAGAACGAAGCACTGCGGTCAGCGAACTCAGTCAGGATGCACCCTTCAAGATGTTGCAGAAACGTAAACACACAGCAGCAAAGATGGACAAAAAAGAGACGGCATGCAGACGATCGCTTTACCTCTGGGCTTCCTGCCGTTGGGAAACCCTAACGTGGGGTCGTGTTGGGGTCGAAAAACCTGTTTTTCTGGTTCCATTATTGTCATCCACGCAGTGTCATTCTGGGTGCTCAGTCTACCGTACCACTGCCCCATTAGTATTAATTTCCCCCCAGACAATCCTAATCAACTGGTTTCCAAAAACCGCGTCCTCACCAACCGACGTGCTATGCTGCGCTAGCTGCGCTGTGCGGTGCCCTTTGGGTTGGCCACATTTGGCTATTTGCTGGCCTCAGGCTTGTCCCTTCACATAGCTCTATTGGCTCTATGCCTTCACACCTTGCGCCATAGAATTACTGTACTGCATTGCACTATATAACCTTGAACTGGGGCAAAAAATATAATTCCTAATCATGTTAATATAATTTCTCAAAAGTGTGTTGTGTTTATAAAAAATAAACGATCACAGAGATCGCAAGTGGAGTAATGTTATCATCATCAGCATTGAATAAATGAGTTATGTTGCGCGCAAACTTAAAATGCCTTTTAAAGTTTCAGGACGGGAATGCGGTGCGGTTCTCACGTTGCCTGAAAATGGATCAGTACGAGAAGCTCGAAATCGTCGGAAGAGGGGCCTACGGGTATGTCGACGCCATCGTATTGTAGTTTTGTAGCTGTGGCGGAGCATTTGCCATTGCTCTTTGCCATTTTTGTCCTAGCTCCTGGCGTTTGGCTGTGCAGGGTCGTAACGCTGTGCCACAAAAAGTCTACGGGGCGAAAGGTGGTTATCAAGCACATTCCCGTGCAGCAGATGTCGACGGAAGAGAAGCAGGGTTCACTGACCGAGGCCAAGGTGCTGGCAATGCTTGGCCACCCCAACGTCATTGCCTACTACGACAGCTTTCTCGATGAAAAGAGCCTGGCCATTGTTATGGAGTATGCGCCAGGTTTGTGACACAGCGAGCGGGACGCATGCATTAAACCTTGACTTGAGAAAGCTGAAGCCAGCTGCAGAAGCATTCCCAGTCACGATTCCGGTCACTCAAAAGTTGTGGGGGTTTAAGCGTGGCTTGAACCTAGTGATACAGCGAAAGCTGTGCGTGTCGCAGCGATAACCTCTCGCTTTTCCATCCGCGTTTCTTTTTCTATAATTTTTATTTAAATTAGGTTTTGGGGAAAGGAAGGAGCCGTGTACTTTTGAGTGGACGCCACTCTGTCACACCGAAAGAAGAGGCATTATTTTGGCGGAAGGCTGTTGCAAACAGCATCAGATGACTCTACCAGTGCCATCGCTGAAGCAGCGGCGTGCCACCGCCGCATATAATGTGAACATTAGACTTGTGATCGAATCAGGCAAATGCCCCACGCAACCTTAGCGTTACAAAAATACTGATGAACAAATGCCATTTCATTGCGAAATTTGAGCTGCTGGGATTCAGCGGTTTATTTATTTCAAAATACTGCAGGCCAGAGTTGGCCCAAGCAGGAGGGGCATAGAAAACAAATCGCAACACTGCGTGAAACCATTTCATGTGACACACAGCAAAGACAAATAAAAATACATGCTGAAAAATTTAATATAGGATAGTCACTCCCTTTCTAGTGAAACAAGAGTCTTTTTAGCACCTGTTCCACGTTAGGAGAGTTAAAAATCGATTCAGGGAGTGCGTTCCAATCTGCTATTGTTTGAAGAAAGAAACTGTGCTTAAATGCATTTGTTTTAGCAAAAATTGGCTGTAAAGTATGCTCCCTACTATGGCAGGTCATTCGAGCAGTGGAGTGCCTGAGGAATGAAGGGGAGAAATGCTAAGCTTACCTGCAATAATTTTATGGAAGAAAGGAATACGATTTAGTTTTCTGCGCGTACGAAGCAACGCATTGTTATTGTCTTTTATGAGCTGGTGTTGGGGAGTCAGACCTCCTATATTTATGAAAGATGAAATGTACCGCCTTCCTCTGAATGAGCTCTAGCTGATATCTTTCTTGGTGTGAGGATCTCAAATTTCAGAAGCATATTCAAGTTTGGACCTGACAGAAGTTTTGTAAGCCAAAAGCTTAATATTGCTAGGAATATGTTTTAATTTACGCCTCAAATAACAAAGCTTTGAGAAAGCGGCTGAACAGATCTCAAAAATATGAGTGTCCCAGGTTAATCGGTTGTTCCTAGATATTTATATTGTGAGACCTCTCTAATGTGACTGTGGTGAAGACGATATTGGTAATTACTAACATTTTTTTTTTCTCGTAACTCGGAGAAGTACACTCTTGTCAATGTTTAAATCCATGTTCCATTCTTCACACTAGTGACATGTTTTGAGCAAAGATTCTTGAAGCAATTGATGATCTCCAATTGATGCTATTTCTTTATATACAACGCAGTCATCTGGGAACAATTTTATTGACACATACGGAGGAATGCTATCTGCTAAATCTTTTATATATATATATATATAAAACAGCAAAGGTCCCAACACACTATCCTGAGAAACACCGGAAGTAACAGGAAGCGATTCAGAAAGAGTACCATTCACATCAACACACTGAGTTCTACCGCTTAAATATGCTCTGACTCATTCAATAAGATACAACGGAATACTCAGTAACTGCAATTTATAAAGAAGCTTTGAATGTGGCACCTTATCAAACGCTTTTGCCATATCCAAAAAAAGTACATCGATCTGTCCCAAGTTATCCAGCACTCTATGAATAGTCTTAATCAGTTGAGTGATGGTAGACATACCTTTCCTGAATCTGTGCTGAAAAGGTGACAGAATATTTCTTTCATTTAAAAAGTCAATTATAAAGCGGGCCACGATGTGCTCTAGAAGCTTACAGGATGTAGATATAATTTATACCGGTCGGTAATTAGTCACGAGTAACTTGTCCCCTTTTTTATGAATCGGCACGACACGAGCATTCTTCCAATCTTCTGGCAACTCACTGGTTTGTAGAGATAATGTGAAAAGTTCAGCCAGATGTTCCGAAATCTGGAGCGCGTAACGCTTTAAAAATGCATTTCGAATGCCGTCCAGACCATGGCCCTTCCGAATATTTATTTTACGCAGCAAAGAAAGAACCCCTTCTGTGGAAATAACAGGGACTTATTAGGATGGATGGATCGCTTAGGTGCATCAACAAACATATCTGAAAGGCTCCCGAAAACAATTTGAAAGTACCTGTTAAAGAGCTGAGCTATTTCTTTCACATCAGTGACAAGGCTCCCATCCAGTTCTAATTTCTTTTAAGGCTTCGTTTTGTTGACCAAGGTGTCGGCAAAATTTGCTCGGATCTGATTTTATGAATGAAGGAAGGGTAACCCTAAAGTAACGAGATTTTGATGTAGGCAGTGCCTGTGCTAGTTCATGTTTTAATTTCTGCAAATACTGAGAAGATAAGGAATGATGTTGCCTAGGACGTTTAAGCCTCCGCTTCATATGAATAATATCACAACTCACCCAGGGGTTTCGACGCATATTTCAAATTTTTCGCCGAGGTACAAAATGTGCGGTAGAATATAAAATGCCCTTCTTGAGACGTTTCTATAAACTGTGTGTGCCATATATATTGGTACACAGGAACACATCATCCAAATAATCAATAATAGATGTGTCGTAAGAGCAATCGAAATCATTGATGTAGACAACAGACAAATTTCTATTGCATTTAACGTGATGAGTAGGACAAGAAAAAAATAACAAATGGTGATCCAAAATACCAGGTTTAACTTTCAATTCACCATTAGAGAACACACTGCTAGCTGAGAGAAGCATTCTACGACACGCGTGCAGTTGTGCAACATGCTGTATTATGCAGTCCGACATCAGCGCTGTGAGCGAAAAAGTTGTGAGAGCACTGCAGAATCTGCAGTGGAGAAATGTGAAAGCCCGAGCATTGCTGCTGCTCGCGTTTCATAGCGCACCCCTTAATTTGTCAAACACAACCAGCCGTTGAAGGCATCAAAGTTCACCGGCACTGTATAATTGGCCTACAGGAAAGGAAAAGCGCAGTATCTGTCACTCGCAGAAAAATCTCACCAATGCTACATCTTCACCATGAACCTAGCGCGTCTGGCTGGTGGTGGTTGGCAGGTGACATGGCCGGGCACTGTTTGGTTTGCAGGTTGTGTGACTTCATATTACCATGATGGCAGACCAACCGCTCCTGTGAGATGAGAATCAGACTGGGCTATCGCTTAAGTAATAGTACTTTATTCATTGTGCATTGTGCCAAGACATGAAAAAGGCTCACACCAGGTTGGCTTGCTGGCCCTGACCTACGAAGTGCTAATGGGTGAGATAAGAGGCTTAGTTGAAGGTATTCGTGGTTGAGCAAATAGCAAAAAGCATGTATACACAAAACAATGTTCCGCAATGGGAGACCCCCAAAATATTTATAAAACTTCATTCAAATCAGCCCTTAAATGCTTGTTGTGACTGGGGCACTGACGACTCTTTTGTTTTCCTGGAATAATCCTCACGTGAGTACAGTATTTGTTTCGCTTTAGAGATTTGAAGAGAATTTTGATTTATACTAATATCTGACTGTACAGCAGGGTAAATGACTTAAATTATATTAGCATTCAGTGAATGAGTAAATCGAGTGGGATGACCCACAGCGATTTTTATGGAAATAGTATTAACAAGAACATTTGATGCAATGTGCACTGTGCTCATAGCCATGAAAGCCAAGTGCTACACATGAAATATGCAGCATTGCAAATGGCAAATCTAAAATGTGAAAAATTCAACGTTTCCTATGGCAAGAAATCAGACAGGTGAAACATGACTATACTACATGTTCTTCTACACTTTTGTGCAGCTGTTCTATTTCCTTCTTTTGTTGATTAGGCATTGGCCCACTGCAGTTTTATCCACTGTATACTTCATTTCAAACATCGGAGGCAATGCTGTGAAGGCTATGCAAGCAAGGTATCTCAAAATAACAGCTTGAGGGGCACGTTGGTGCTGCATAATACCCAGAAATGTGGCGCAACAAACACAATCACATGCGTGTAGTGTTTGTACCGCCCAAAATTCCGGCTTGTGAGCTTCTGTCTTTGAACAGAAAGATAGCAGATAAAGCTGGTGAAGAGTGCGCCTGTGTTGTGTTTCTTCGCGTGTGATTGTGTTTGTTGCGCCACATTTCTGGGTGCTATGCAAGCAGTTTGCAGAAAAAAAAATGAGAGCGACTGACTACTCCGCACTGTTTCGAGGCAGATGTCACTTCTCAGTGGGCACTTCAAGCATGTCACTGTAGAAGACATGTGCCATAGCAGATATGACATGCCGTTGAGCACAATACGCCTTTCCCCTAACGCAGTTCATGCTTGACGAGGGGATCGACTTTGATGAACAAAAATGACGAACACAAAATACAAATTCACAGACCTCTATCGCTTTGCAAGCAGTGCAAGCCAGCAAGCTTCTTTTATAAGCTGAGAAAAGATATACGCGTTAAACCTGTGGGCAAAGCATTCATAATTTTCTGTTTACCACAAGCAATGCACTATTTTGGTGGCGGATGCACTCTGTGCAAACAAGAGCCCTAGCTTTGATAACATTGCCTCGGACGTGCCAACATAGTATAGTGACGTCAGAAAACAGCAATAGAATTGGCAGAATGTGAGCACATTATACAGTGACTTGCATAATTGGGTGTCCCATTCGACATCATCTGTTTCAGGACTAGTTGCATGTTTTCAAAGTGGAATCATTTTTAGCGCAACATTAAGGGGGACAAGACAGGCACTAAAAAGGGTTCCACTCGCAGATACAGGTCACAAAGTGGATTCAACATCGGCACTTGGCTAGATTCTGCAGAATCGACAAAAAGCTGCTCTAGGTAGCGTGCAGTTTTCGCACTGGTAAGCCGAGGAGCCACTATGACAGGCTGTGCCATCTCACGGACAGCGAGGCAAACGACATCCCATGTTGGTGGTTAGATGAGTAGCACGCTACTGATGTCACATTTTCTTCGCAGTGATTTTTAATAATAGAAGTCACTGCCCTTATTTCTAGCATTAATTTTGATGAGAAGATGAACCGCATCTTCGAAGCAAGCTCACTACCTACCCAGCCATTGATCCGAAATATTTGTTGCCTTGCCATCTGTCGGATGGCACAGCCCACCAGATCGGCTGCTCAGGTTGCCTCTGTAAAAAGTGTGCATATTGCCCAGAGCAGTTTGTCGTCGATTCCAGAAAAGCTACGCAAGTACCAATGCTAAATCGCTTACAAAATAATGCAAAGCATAAAATGCTACTTTTAAACTATATTTTTGCTTGAATATAGCAGTAGGTTTGCACAGGACCTTTAAAACTGGGCTCCCAAATATGCAAAACCTTGCATATCCTCTTACGCAGTTGCAAGTCGCTGCTTTCATCCTTTTTGCACAGTTAGTTGGGGGACTATCAGCAATGCAAGTGAGTCGGGACACAGCGTTTTGGTGGAATACAGTACAGAGTTACAAGACTACCTAATAGTGGCATGAAAAAACCACATCACGCAACTTTCAAAAAGGTGCCGGGAGTTCTAACTATGTGCAAATATTAGTACCTTGTGGAGAAGAGTTCCATGCTGGCCAACTCCGGGGCTCTGACACTGTGTTGCAGGTGGTACTTTATACGAATACCTCAAGCAGAGAGGCCGTGCTCTCCTTCCAGAGAAGGTGATGTAGCACACTTGCTTGCTCATTTTGAGGCTTATATGTATTTTCGTTCAAGCACAGTCTGAACTTTGCAGCATGACAAACATTCTCTGTCACCAGGAAGTGCTGAACTACTTTGGACAAATTGTGCTGGCTCTCGAGCATGTCCACTCCAAGCAGATCCTGCACAGGGACCTCAAGACTCAAAACCTCCTGCTGAGTCAGAGCAAAACTATAATCAAAGTCGGTGACTTCGGCATCTCCAAAATCCTCACCAGCAAAAGCAAGGCAGAAAGTGTGAGGGTTCTTGTTATTGTTGCAAGTGAGCTGATTACGCATGTATGGAGAAACACAAGTGCTGACCATCAACTAGTGCCTGTGCTGTCTTCTCTTTCTGTTTGCATTCCTTTGGCACAGTATACCATGAATCCATAGAAACTTTCCCAGTTGGCTGCACATACTAGTATTGCCAACATAGAACACAGCGTCTTGGATGGCACACATTAATAATAATCGCTGTCAACTAGTTTGTTCATTCTGGCTTTCAAGAAAAAAAACTGTTGCACTGCATTGAAATTCACTTATAACAATACCAGTTAGAACAGTATATCGGATATAAAAATATACTACCTTGGCATTGTCAGCTTTCACATTTTCTATGGTGTCGTAAAATGCTGTCATAGCACAGTATTAATTATAAAATAGCATGTAAAATCTCATAACTAGTAGCCAATCTTAAAAGAGGCAAAAACACGGGAACACTACAACCACACTAGCCAAATAAACTGCGCTTACAGTGCAAAAGTGTGCGCATAAGGAGCTGACCCGCAAATTGACTCGATGCTCTGAAAGTGAAAACTGCTTATGGTTACGCACACAGATGTCTTGCATGGCAGGGATGTTTACAAGCCATGGAAGCACATGGTAGGAGAAAAGGCAGACTTTCCAGGGTCTACTTCGGTACAGCAGTCCATTATTAACATTTTTGATGATGTGTCTCATTGAAAATGTGCCGAGATACAGGTGCTGATGCATTACGCCATAGGCCACACGTGCCATGCGGAACTCCATCTCTCAATGAGGCACAGTTTTATTTCTTATTACTTTCTGCTGTCAATGTTCTCTCTGTACTGCAAGCCCATCAGGTTTGCTGTCAAGAATCACTACAGGAAAACGGGCTCTGTTCGGAGTGCCAGCAACTCAAAGGTTCGCAAAGCTCTCAGTGATATAATGATGACGGCAGCGTGTCAAAACTTGAATAATTCTTGCATGCAGACAATGTAGTCATGAAAAATGATTTCACCGATGAGGCGATCACTTCAGCTGTCACCAGCTGAAAATCCGGAACTCGGATATGTGCATTAGTTAGGCACCCTGTGGAGAGATGTGAACAAAATATGTCATGAAAGAGGCAATGCTGGCTGACACTGGATTCTTCCTACAAAGAAATCGACATTATAAGCCATTTTCCCATCAACAAATGCTCTAAAGTTTGTTTCTTTTTTACGTGACTCAGTTATAGCAATTATTGGCTATAACATGATATTTCCTTGGCACATCAATATTGTTATAAGTGGGTTGGATGTATATCAGTTCCTGAAAGCATTTAGGGTAATAAGCAACACAGCTTTTCAAATGTTGCCATAAAATGTGCCTTTTACTAACATTACTCATGACATGTGACTGAAAAATTGGCAATATTTAACTTCTCTGCTTGGTGGTCAGAAATGCAAATTAATGCAGTCGTGTGATGGCATAAATACCGATCCAGAAAAATGTGATTGCCTTCAATGACAAACTCTGATTAAATAAACTCTTAATTCCAGCTGGTTGGCACTCCAAACAACCTCTCACCAGAAATATGCGTAGGGAAGCCGTACGTACTTACTTCTATTTTCTTCTTGTTGAACAGCAGAATTTCTGGCTTTACATGGCATGTTCACGTGCATGCAAGGGAGTGCTTTGCCCAGTGTGGAATCATTACAGCTACAACCAAAAGAGTGACATATGGGCATTGGGGTGCATCCTGTACGAGCTGCTGACACTGAGACCTCCATTTGAGGGCAACGTGAGTCTGCCATTTTTACACTTTGCTGTGACTGCACATTAGGCTCAGAGAAATGTCATATCCCTTATTTTTTACACCTACCACCAGAGGTCAGTAAAAACTAATGTGCTGCACATAATCGAGTGTGTTCAAATTGTGCAAAAACTTCTTTACACAGCAGTAGTTGCCATTACAAATGCTCCTGTAAAATCCCACCTTTTTAGCTTTGCCCATGGTCAGCCTTATGTTATGACAAAAAAAAAAAAAAAAAAAAAAAGCAAACAACCACTCCAAGCGATTGCTTTCCCAACCCTTTCGACGTTTAGTGTCCCAGGATACCTGGACTTCCTAGGTGGTGCTGCAACTGTTCCACAGCACACCGAAATAACTGCCGTTGTCAGCTGCTTAGTTTGCGATAAACGACCAATATTCTGCATGATTAGGGGTGTGCATATGTCAGATAACATTCCTTGCCAAGGCACCTTCAACATAGCCTAATGTTTTGGTGCACGCTCTGCGTAGTTTCGACAGAATGTGCAAGCTGATCCTTGTAAGTGCACGCAAAGGGCGTGAAAAGGCCCTATCGGAGCACCTATAAAGTATTGTTCTCACTAGGCGATGTCACAGCACAGCGATTGATGCAACAAACTTTGTCGCAGGTTGTTTGGAGGTTCGCTGAGTGCTGTTTATCATACCAGTATACCATGACCCATTAGTCCAAGACCTGTCATTTCAGCTAGACTTCTGAACAACATTATGTGCTGCATTTTTGCATGTTGTATGGGCGCCTTTACCTAGAAAGTACCACTGCGTCAAAGCTCAAAGATCTTGTATCTTCGTAGAGCTTTAACCATGGGAATTGGGATTTGAAAATGGCTGGTTCAGAGTGGTATCCACAAAAGTTCTTGGAGTGCACAACCTCTGAATGCTCTGGCGCTGCTGGGTAAAATTGGGAAATGGGACTTGGAACTGACTGGTACTACAAATACCCGCACAAGATTTTGGAGTTAATAAATCCACGAGAGAGATTTATTTTTTCACCACCTGCAGGCAATAACGCTTCTGAATGCACTGCGCTGGTCCAACAAACTTTGTCGCAGGTTGTTTGGAGGTTCCCTGAGTGCTGTTTATCATACCAGTATACCATGACCCATTAGTCCAAGACCTGTCATTTCAGCTAGACTTCTGAACAACATTATGTGCTGCATTTTTGCATGTTGTATGGGCGCCTTTACCTAGAAAGTACCACTGCGTCAAAGCTCAAAGATCTTGTATCTTCGTAGAGCTTTAACCATGGGAATTGGGATTTGAAAATGGCTGGTTCAGAGTGGTATCCACAAAAGTTCTTGGAGTGCACAACCTCTGAATGCTCTGGCGCTGCTGGGTAAAATTGGGAAATGGGACTTGGAACTGACTGGTACTACAAATACCCGCACAAGATTTTGGAGTTAATAAATCCACGAGAGATATTTATTTTTTCACCACCTGCAGGCAATAACGCTTCTGAATGCACTGCGCTGGTCATTCAGGGAAGAGCAGAGAATACCTTTTATTCTGTGGCTTCTTCATAATCTCCATGTTGTCAAAAAAATGTTCTGTTTGCCTTCAGAAGCTCCATCCCCACTGACACAGGCAATCTTGATTGCTGTCCAAATACTCAATTAAAGGCATTTGTCATTCTGCTACAGAGCAAAGAAGTGACAATATGCTTTGCCATGCAGCACAGAGCTCTGAAAGATTGAGGACAGCAGAAACCTGCATAAGTGACCAGACCACTTAGAAAACTTTTCCTGTGATGAGCATTGCTGCTTCCCACGGCAGACTTGAGTGTGCCTCTTGGCGTGGAGACTAAAAGTGTATTTTGAAAGGCGTGGTTGATTTTCACTGAGGACGAATATCATTATGACATTTCTAGAAGAAATAGGCTGTCCATTCAAAGGAGCAAAACCAGTGAAAGTTTCAAAAACTAAATTTTACCAAATGGAAAGTGGTTAGAACTAGTACTATGGTCCCAGTTGTTTTTCAGTGCCCATTTTGAAGTTTCAAGTGTTCTCTTTCTTCTGACTGCATACAAGTAATACTAGAAAGGAGCAAACAAATCTGAAAGCAAATAAATTCATGTCCTAAAAGACCACCAAAAAGGAAAACAAATTTATTGTAAATTTTTCACTATCCTTCTGGTGCTAAGTGTATGTAACTGCAAAGTGAGAATGCTGATAAGCATGCACACGCAATTTACAACTTTAATGTGATAAAAGAAGTGCACTGAAAGTATTTTAGGTTTTTGCGCAGCATGCTTTTCTTGTTTTGTTACCTTTATCTCGCGTAGGATGTTTTGCGGTTCCATCTGCATAGTAGTAATACTCATGATACATTAAAACCTGACTTTTTTTCAGCGTTCCCTGTGCACTTGTTCCTCACTGGATGAGTTTTCAATTGTTACGTGATTAAAAACGCATTGACTTTCTTAACTACAGTTTAGTTGCCTACAGCAAGCAATTTCGAGTTCTCTAATTAGCGTACTACTGTAGTGCCAACCATGCATCATAGGCAGTCTGAAACCTACCAACTCTATGTCAGTGTTTTTCAAAGTCTCATTACAGCACATAACATGTGAAAGCAAATAAAGCGAAATTGTTTTTGTTCATTCCAGTTTAATGTAACGAGGTTCTGCTTACAGTGCTTACCATCGCTGCTACCATGGACAAGGTTCAGTGATGCACTATACTGCCCGAAACTTTCGTGATACTATTTTGCTTTCTGCCACTGACTATCATGCTGTCGTACTTCACACAGCATGTCCCGAACCTAGTGATCAAAATCATCCGCGGCGAGTATGAGCCCGTGCCTACTCACTACAGTGTCGAGCTTCGTCGTCTCCTCGAGAAGCTTCTACAAAAGGCACCTTCGATGCGGCCATCTATCAACCAGATCCTAGCAGAGCCAATTCTACTGCACATTATCTGCAACCTCTACCTCAGTGTTGGCTCTCTGCCCTGTGTTGCCCAGTAAGTAGCAACCACAAGGATGTGCATGCACGCTTTTAAGCAGCACAATTGACAGGCTGCAGCTGTTCATGTGCTGTTCTAGGAGGGTTATGTATATCCAGTGTTTTGAGCCAGAAAGCTCATGTCCACAGCCACACTAAGATAGATCTGGAGATGAGTGCCAGCTAGGTGCTTCCCATGGTGTAGGACACAGGGGGCTGGTTTAGCAGGAAAGACAGTGGCATGGTGTCGGTGATTGAAGGGGGGTGGGACATTATTTGCCCAAGAGAGTAATGTGAAAACCACTCTGAACCATGTTGCTTTGACTGGAAAACAAAAAGGCCCCCAGATGTGCATGATGAAAATGGAAATATTGAAAGGCTTAACAAAGAACTGTGCTTTTTCTCCAGGAAAGATCGTCTGTCCTCAACACTATCCCTTGCTAGCATTGGACGATGCTCCCATTACAGCTCAGGTATGACCATTATGTCCTTGCTTAAATTAGATACACTGGTACATGTACTGTACAAAGCAGGGCTAGTTTTGTACTTTGCCTTTAAAAAGGGTACATGTGCATTAAAAAAATGGAAATTTTCTTTAAACACTAAAGCTGTAATTGTTATTTTGACTGAGAAACCATGATTATTTCTCAGTGAAGTGCAAAAAATCATTGAAAAACTGGGTTGAAACACTCGCGGCGCTTATAATAGCTGCAGATCCAAACCATTTTCACATGAATTATGTGTAAAATGACGGTGTTGTCCCACAATCATGGTTGTGTGGTTGTGCAAGCTGTTATGTCTAATGCTTTGACTTCTCAAGGCCGGATTTGCCATATCATTCCCAGGAAGTATAAGAAATATACTTTCACCGCTAGCGCCAAGCTCTTTCGCAGGACCTTTGTAAACCTACAGTTACATTTTTCTCAGCTCTTTCCTGGAGTTCTGGTTTAGGCTTGCTGGTGAGAATGTATATTAAGAGGCAGCGCGAATAGACGGGGACGAACATCGTGTGGCCGTGTGTACATTGGCCAAAGTGGCCTCAATGAGAGATTGATTGAACACCGACGTCTAGTACATAACGAAGCCAGTGGCCATCTGGATGAGCACTGTGAAACAAATTATGCAAAGCGTCTAAGAAGTTTGAGTCACTGTTTGCAAAAATGATAGACAAAGCATAGGCTCGGACAGAAATCGGAAGGGTCATCATTGAGGCACTGGTGATTGCAAAGTCTGGAGACCAGTGTGTCAGCACCCCTTCTGTTTTACTGATTGACAAGGAATTCAGTTTCTTAAAACAGTTTTAAATGTGATCCTGCTTCTGCTTCGATGTATTGACACGTATTTCAAAAAAGTTTGCAGATAAAGGTTTAACATGCTTTTAGGACAATAGAAGGATGATGTTTTGTTTGATAATTTTTGTTACGCTTGGTCTCGTGTCTTGTGGGTTGTGTATAAAAGCTGCTCCCTGCTTTCAGTAAACTGCTGGTAGTTCAGTACCAGTCCTGTTGTCTTGTGTTCGTCCTTGTCTATTTTTTGCTGCCTCATATTAAGGCTTTCCTGCCCAACATTTTGTGCATTTAATTTAATTGCATTGAAACAAACTTGCCATGCATAATCCTTAGTGCCCTGCCGGGGTGACGCAGTGGTTACGGCGCTTGACTATTGTTCCCAAGTATGCGGGATCGAATCCCGGCCTCGGCGGCCGCTTTTCGATGGAGGCGAGAAGCAAGGCGCCCATGTGCTGTGTGATGTTAGTGCACGTTAAAGAACCCCAGGTGGTCAAAATTTCCAGAGTCCTCCACTACGACGTTTCTCATAGCCTGAGTTGCCTTGGGACGTTAAACTTCTCAAATCAACCAATCAATCAATCATATTCCTTGGTGCATGTAGAATGCAACTTTAGTGTTTTAGTGCTACCAGAGAGCAAATTATAATTAGCCCTGTATACGTGGACACGACAGCACCAGGTCGAGTCATCGTCGAGTAAGCGAGGTCACCATTACTCGACCCGGTTGGTGTCTACATGAACTCGCTTTCTAGCGAGTAAGCATCGCAGTGGCACGTAATGTCGAGATTTGAAGTTTTGTGCAAATTTTTACTTGCATTTAATTTTGTTGCCATTTGCTATCGAGAGCTTCAACTATTATTTTTTATCGCTGATGAGGGCTAAAAAGCATTCAACTTTGGCGACGCTCCTCGCCACTCCGGAGGCTTTTTGATCTCGGAGTTCGCCATAACTCGACTCCCTGGCTTGACAGCATTTAGATGCTTTTAGACAAGTGGGTCAAGCGAGTTAACCTACTCCCTGCAAGCGAGTTAACGCGACCGGCTTCGCGCCTATTTTACTTGACCCGACCGCGTATACATGAACCCGACAGCTGGTTTTTTACTCACTTGACAGGCTTACTCGACCCCACTCTGTCGAGTCCATATATACAGGGCTATTGTTAACATATTAGAAACCTTGGTTAAAGCTCTTGCGATGGCTATGAGAGGTTGACCTATATTCAAGTGCATGATGTGCCAAACCTTTGCATTGCCTTGAATCAGGCTTTGCACGCTTTTCCACTCTTCCAAGAAGTACTAACTTTAACTTTAAAAAAATATATATTTTCACATTTTGACTGCCAATATCCACCATTTTGACTGGACTTCTAGATAACTTTCAATCACGTTTTTCTCGCCTTGTTGGTTTAAGCCAAACATGGCTTCTGTGCACAGCATTTCATGTGCTTATTTTAGTTGCATATATAGCCTTTAAAGTGCAGAATGCAACTACCAAGGTTTTGCTGCAGTTAGCATTATTTTTAAGACCCCATTTCTTTTTAAATATTCAAGTACCAGCCACTAACAATGATACACCAGCTATCTCAAAATGGTGCATCTTAAAGGGAACAGTGAAGCATTAGTGACAAGAACTATTTTAAATAATTTTCTCTGCTCTGTCAAGGCTGCACAGGGATGCACTGCTTTTCACTCATGCATGGTATTTAGGGCAGGAACCGCCTTAAAGCTGGGAACAGATTTAGAAAGAAGAGATCAAGCTCTGTAAGTGGTGAGGCTTTCATTCGCCTACCTTTAATACGAAGGAGTTTCCGAGGCTCATTTAAACTGAGATTCTGCACTTGATGAATTTACTCTGCTGTGGATTTAATTTGCACAAAATATCATCATTTTTTATTATCATTTATTGGCCCTGAAATACCCCTTGAAGGGGGTATTACAAAAGGGGGGGGGGGGACATCAGAATAATGCAAATGGTCATTAACATACAGTGAGTATCAGTCATATCAGAGCAGGATAGAAGAGGAAAAAGTACAGAAACCCTGCAGATTGGCGTGGGCATTTACAAAATGACAGCAAAAAGGTAATGCGTGAATATAAGAACAATTCACTTCAGGTTTTCAGGTACTACACTGTCAGCAACTGCCGGAACTTACATGGATTGCATTCTATAACAATACATTCTGGTAATCCCATTCTTCAATGGGCTAGTTGGTGTACAGATTCTGGCATAGTGGCGAGCGCACAAGGAAGATGCACACAGAAGGTAATGGAACAAGATACGCGCTAGACTTGAAACGGAATTTTGCTCCGGAAAGGACGTATTTATATGTGTTTTTTACTTGTTGAATGCGTTAGAGGATCCGTGCAGGCGGAGAATGCTCATGGAGTTGAAAAGACTGTGCAAAGTTTAGAGGGCTTGGAGCAGAAGGGAGTCCCGAAGTGTAGGAAAACTAGTACAGGTTATGGAAAAAAAAACAGGCGATTTTCTACCTGTGTACCTGAGGCTCGATGTCTAGAGGTAATTTTATGCTGCTAATGCTGGAGTGGGTATCGTAGTCAGATGAAATAAAATGGTCTGCACAATTTTGGACAGCTTCTAGATTATCAGTTAAGTTTAATTAATTAATTAATTAATTAAAGATGTTAAAGTTGCTGTAAAGATTCATTACGTCTGTTTTTCTATGTTCCATGTTTATTGCCTTTGTCATGCAGATTGATCACTTTGTTTGCTAAGCATGAGGCAACACAGCAGCCATGGCCATATGCAAAGTGTTCTTGCAATTTGACACTGCCACTTGGCATGCTTGTGCGCTCTATACTGTGTACAGTTAAGAGTAATAGTAGTGCTATTTAAAGGGCCCATTAAAAGCTATTTACTAAAACTATAAAATGCGCACGAGCAATAGGTGTCCTATCAGTCGTCACAGCAACGCAAAAATATTTAAGCTAGCTTCATTAGCACTGTAGATATGGGCAATCGAAAATGATGCTCCTCCTCTCTTCCCTCAACTCAGTCCACGCTGGCGTGCAAGAAAAAAAGAAGTAAACAAGTCTACAGCACCCCGTCATGCCTCAGCAAATCCATATGACATCACATAGGGGGTTTGCTCACAGTGCACGCGGGGATGTGCCACCCCCAATCGGTTGCAAGCCGCCGCCAGGAGCACTTTTTGACAATTATTTGTAACTTATACACACCATGCAAAGCTTTCAAATTTGACTAAAGTGCTCATAAAGGGCACCTCTATGGATTTCCTGCATTAGAATATTACCGCGAGTAGCATTTAGGGGGCCCTTTAACAAGCAGTGTTAACAGTAAAGCTCATTCGTGCTTGTACGTTATCCATCCTGAAATTTTCCAGGAGATCTTTCAACCTCGCTGCTTGTTTGGGAGAGTGGCAGGGTGGCAGCAACGACGTTAGACATGCCTGATGGGCACAGCCACATCAGTGAAGTGGCTGTTGGGCTGAATGCAGTCGTGGGCATCACTGCACAAGGAAGCGCCATTACTTGGAACATGGTGCTGCTGGAATCATTAATTTCAGATAAGCTGTTTCTTTTTTAGTACTGCACATAGAAAGTGTGTGGCAAGTTGAACTGGTTCTGGAGCTCAGAAAAAACAGTGTATGCATGTAGTAAAAGATTTTCTTTTTTTTTTTTTTACTGTCATTCCACTACTTAGTGATAAAAGCAAATAAAATGACATTGCAATTTAATTTCTTCAGTTTAATTCTGCTCATAAGAATGTTTATAGACAGGGCATAATTTGCTTAAAATGCAGTTGCAATTGCTTGATTTAAACTTAAAAAAGAGAGGAAGGGGGAAGGCAATGTTAGCAATTTTCTGTCATGAAGAGAAAGAGGTACTTATGTTCAAACAAGCTCGCATTGAACATCGTCACTGCCCTTTTGATTTCAGGCAGGGAAAAAGACCTACAAACCGAAAGTTGTGAAGGACCACCACAACGATCACATTATACGCGCCAGCTGTGGGACTGATTTCATTGTTTTGCTGTCAGGTAACCTATCAACTCACCTCATTTACTTAGTTAGTTGAATTAACCAAAAGGTTACGAATGTCCTTTACAGTTCTTGCCATCAGCTCTCTTAAGCTTTCTTTCTTAGACCTTTTGCATATACGCATCGTATCATAGCCTAAGCTCTCGGTCTACTGTGCACTACTGAAATTCTATTAGTGTGAGGTTTCAACCCGCAACAAAAATGTGAGGATTCTCAACATAGGTTTTATACATAGCAGCCTTTTTCACTGTTCCTGTCTAATAGCCATTAAAAAAAAAGAAACGAAAATTAAAAAGCACTGCAGAATCTGTATTGGAGATATGCGAAAGCACGGATACTGCTGTTAATTGCTTAATTCACTTCTTGTTTACCCATTTTAGTCTTTGGTACTTTCAAATTGCACGCCAATCCCTTCCTATGCCCTTTTTCGGCTCTACTTCCTGTTGCGTGATGTCACCCTAATTGAATACCTTAATTAACTACATCAGTCTTTGGTACTTTCAAATTGCGCGCCAGTCCCTTCCTATGCACATTTTTGGCTCGACTTCAGGTTGCCTGATGTCACATGCTTGACGTCACCTTATTTGACTGATTTAATTAACTATTTTAGTATTTGATACATTCAAATGTGGCGCCAAGCCATTGGCTAATGAGACCATTTTCGCCTTTACTTTCACATGTTTTGCCTCTAATTAATTACTTAATTAACTTATAGCACTAATTATTTTTGGACACAACATTGTCACCCTCTATCGATTGACTCCACTCATTAACCTCTACCACTTCTCAATTGCTCACAACTGCTGCGGACACAATTTTGCTGACGCGGTCTGCGTACAGAAATCTGTGAACATAGCGAAGTAATGCTTTTGCATTAAAAGGTATGATACATAATGATAAACTAAGTCTCCAGACAAGCCAGGGAACTTTAACTTATTTTGTAGCAGTACTCTCTACAGAACTGTAAAATATAAAGTACATCTGAAAGGCAACATAGAGTGTTTAGAGTGGCATGAATCGTCTGTCTAGGCAAATGTAAATTTGACCTTTCCCATTACTACTTTGATTAATGCCCATTTCTCACAGAACGCAAGATTCTCCTGTCTTGTGGGTGTGGTGATTCCGGTAGCCTCGGTCATGGAGACCATTCTGACATTTATAGCGTACGTCTAACACGAATCAAACTCATACTTAATCTCGCTTACATGTAAGGTAACTCATTGGGCATTAATACTTCAGATTTTTCTTTTTTTCAGAAGCCGAAAATAGTGGAAGCTTTGCTCGGCCACGAAATATGCGACATGGCTTGTGCAGCATCACACGTCATAGCTATCGATGAAAAGCATGAAGTCTTCGCATGGGGAGATGCCAGACATGGTATCTGCTTTTTGTTGCTTATCCTTTTAGTGTTTTAACGCGAGATGCTATAGCTGCCACCTCGCGAGCTTGGCATATCTCATTATTGATATAAACAGCGCGAACACGAAAACAAGGGCCAAGAAACACGAAAGCCACAGCGCATGTACTGTGGCTTTCGTGTTTCTTGTCCCTTGTTTTCGTGTTCGCGCTGTTTATATCAATAATGAATAAGTACCAACTCGCCCAACAAAGTATCTTGGTATGGCATATCTCAGCCTTGTGAATGTGACATATGTCATGGCGCAATTCAATGCTAATTTGACAGCAGCCAACTACGTCTACATGGTCGAAGAGGCAAATTTCTTTTTTATTTGGCTTCATTCTTTGTTCAGCTTTATTATTTTCAGCTTTTTGCAGTCTGTTTAGGGGAGATTCAGCTCTGGTTGGGGCTTGGAACATACAGAGCAATAATGCTGCATGCAGACTGACTTGGTGTGCACGCATTGTCACAATACTACATAGCACTACAGAGTGGCACTGTATTCTAGTGTGCGAATCTTCGTCTTTTTCCTACATGCACTAAAAATTAAAAGTAAGAAGGTAACCTATTTGAAAAATGTGAGCATTCACATGTGCCTCCTTCTGTTCACTTCTTCCACAGGTATGCTAGGGGTCGAGCTTTCGGCTTCAACAGACCTTCCGGTGAAAGTAGAGCTTCCAAGGGGTGTCTTTCCCGTGCACTGCTTCTGCACTGCAGACAGCAGCTTCCTCATCACGGACGCAGGCGAGCTGTGGGTGTGCGGCAGCAACAGGTCCACACGCTAAGGAACACTTTGAGTCAAATTTCATTTCTTGGTCTTTTGTGGCCCTGTCCTGTTGATGTCCTTCACTTGGTAGCAACAGATGAAAAGACATAGGCTGAAAAATTTGGAATTGAAAATAAATGCTTTTAACTGCTATTTGATTCAAGCTCATGGCATTGAAAATGACATTAAAGAGAGTTACTGACTTCGTGGGTATTGCCCGCGGATGAATAGTGGTACGATATAGCCCCAGAGGAAATAACAAGAAGAATAACATTGGGTTGGATTGTATTTGGCAAGCACTCGCAGATTATGACTAGCAGCTTACTGGTATCGCTCAAGAGGAAAGTATACAACAGTTGCATCTTACCTGTACTCACCTATGGGGCTGAAACGTGGAGGCTAACCAAGAGGGTTCTACTTAAGTTGAGGACAATGCAGAGGGCTATGGAACGAAAAATGGTAGGGGTAATATTAAGAGATAGGAAGCGTGCAGAGTGGGTCAGAGAAATAACTCAAGTTACCGGCATTCTAGCGGAAATTAAGAAGAAGAAGTGGACATGGGCAGGACATGTAGTGCAAAGAGAGGATAACCGATGGTCGCTTAAGGTAACAAACTGGATTCCAAGGAAAGGAAAGCTTAGCAGGGGGCGGCAGAAAGTTAGGTGGGCGGATGAGGTTAAGAAGTTTGCAGCTAGCACAGAACCGGGTTAATTGGAGAAATATGGGAGAGGCCTTCGCCCTGCAGTGGGTATAGGCAGGCTGATGATGATGATGATAACCCCAGAGATCTGTCAATGGCAAAGTACTCGATGTCAACGTTGTCTGCTAGCGAATGCGTTCAGAGATAATGATAACCTTACCTCTAGGCACTTTCTAGTTTATAAAAGCTCCATTTTCAGTTAAAGTAGCCTGTTTGTTATTGCAATGCAGTAATCAGTTGATACAGGTTAACTTCTGCTTACCCCCATTTTCCCTGTTATGCATCCTATTCTGTTTGATGGTCTCTGAACGTTGTTGCAAGGCCAACAAGAGCCGTTCTACTCCTTTCAAGCATGCAGTTAGTAAACAATGTGCAAAAGGTTTCGACTGATAAATCAAACAAAATGTGGTGTCAATTTCGCACGTGTTTTTGCTGCTGAGGCAGCCAGTGCCATTCTAAAAAACGTCTGAAGTTACAGGTGTTCAACAAGCAGCCTCTAGAGTATAGACTTGGCCTTAGTATGATTATAATGACAACATCAAGCCCAACACAATGTCACTTTTTTTTTCGCTTGGCTCCACTTGTCATCATTTGTTTACCCTTAAAACTCTTAGTTTAGGACATTGCATAAGGGGAGCGGGGGTGGTGAAGCCATTACATAACACATTTTTTAGTAATATCAACCCGAAATACAAAGTACAGGATTCTTGTTATAGAAACAAATAAAAAACAAAAAAACAATATATCAACATGAAAGAGGCAACAACTTCCAGAGGGAGAAAAAGAAAACAAGATATCATACATAGCACTCAGAAACACAGAAAATACCTCAGCACTTGAAATGTGCTGTTAATAATTGCCTGGGTTTTGGGTAGAAAAGATTTGTTGAACGAGTTTGCGGAGTTGTGTAAGCGCTGCAAACTTAGTCATGAGGTGCAAAGTGGCAGGTGCAAGGCAGTGTTTCTTAGCTGTTGAAAAGTGTAATACATTTGTGGAGTAAACAAAGCTGTGAAATCGTACGCCGAAATGCCAGGGCTTGAAGATTGAGGGATGCCTTGATAAGGGTCATACTGTGTCATATGTCACACTGTGATGTGATAAAACGGGTTGTGCGATTTTCGATGGCGTTAAGCTGATTGGTTAGATAGTTTTGATGAGGATTCCAGATAACTGAGGCATATTTGAGTTTAGAATGGATGAATTTTTCATAGGCGAGTTCATGGATAGAATGGGGTGAAAAAGCGAGGGATCGTTTGATAAATCCAAGCAACTCAAAAGCTTCTGTACAAACTTTATTAATATGCTCAGACCAGGTTAGTTTGTCGTTCACGATTCCAAGATACCTGTATTATTCGCTTCAGAGAGTGGTATAGAATTTAATGAATGGACAGCTGAGGTTACTACGTTTTCTTGATACATGCATGAACTTGCATTTAGAAATGTTAATCTGTATTAGTCACGACATATTCCATGCTTCTATGAGGTCTAAGTTGCGTTGAAGCATATTGATTGTCTTTAGTATGCGGCGGTAAAGGACACAATCGTCTGCAAAGAGGCGGATACCGTGTGATACGGCACTAGGAATATTGTTTATAAATATCAGAAAAAGGAGTGGTACAAGCACCGATCTCTGAAAGATACCAGAGATGACTTTAGTACTTTTTGATTTGTGGTTGCCAATAACTTTATGTTGTGAGTGGCCACAGAGAAAGCAGTCAATCCATGATAAGAATAAGAGATCAGTGTGGAGGCACGAGGGTTTGGCCATGGAACGCCGATGCGGAACACGATTGAAGGCTTTAGAAAAGTCTAGGCAGATGATGTCAGTTTGGAAAGAAGAATCTACGTTTAAGTGAAGATCTGTGGTGAATTTGAAAAGTTGGAACTCGCATGAATGACCTAACTTATAACCGTGCCATTTTTCATAAAGGAAAGCATTAATGTCGAGGTGTGATGCGATCTGCGAGTATAAAGTGTGCTCCACTAGTTTGCATGAAGTGATATTAATGAAATTGGTGGCAATTCGAAGTATAGAATCGACTGCCTACCTTGAAATACTGGTGTCACTTTACTAGTACACCAATAATTTATATCACCGTTTGAAAATAATTTCCAGGGTACAGCTAGAAAGGCTCACAGTTCCCTTCACAATTTTGGCAGCTATGACAACTTAAGGTTGTCGGTGGGTTTGCCGATACCCTTATGGGCTATAAAAATTAGTGGCAGTATTGAGGGAATATGAAGTGTAGGTTCATACATGAACGCAAAGGAAAGATGTGAATTCATGACATCTGCATGCTTATCGTAAGGGACATGTAGGCCATCTTCATTAGCCAACCAAATGTTTTTAGTGCGGCTTTTGCTTGGAGTTACCAAAATCCAGAATTTCTTGGCGGTAAGGAATCTTTTTACAAGATCTTTGTAAAAAAATTTCTTTTTTAGAATGTCGTAATAGGCTAATGTATTCATGTAGGTACTTGTTCTACTTTTCCCATTTTTCAACTGAATTAGTGTGCTTGGCCACACAGAAGAGGTGCTCCTTTTTGTTTGCTAATCGTCATAGGGCGTTGCTATACCTTATTATATTCACCGGGCTTATTATAATTACCGGTTTCAACAAGGGATAAGCTTTTATTCTTGTAGAGCAACCAGTTTTGTTCTACTGATCTAGCATGTGCAGTTTGATGGAAGAAGTGGGAAAAATCTCTCTCTTGAATAATAGTGCAGAAATTGACTTTATTATAGTCATATATAGTTGCTTGGTGAGGAAGGGAACTGAAAAATTGAAAACAAGCACTTCATGATCACTTAGACTAGTGATGCTTGTTAACGACTCGTTTAACTCGAGATTATAAGCGAGAATGAGATTGAGAATGTCACCACTATGAGTTGGCACTTTAACTGTGCCAACTCATAGTGGGGTTAAACGTGAGGACCAAGTCAATAAAATTGTTCAACAAATCGGAAGGTGCTGAAATGTTTTCCCAGTCAGTATCTAAAAAGTTACGTCTCCACAAAGCAGGAAGTTGATGTGGGCAAAGCAGGAGTGTGGAGGACGGAGTGAAGGTTGGTAAGAAAGGGTCACAATTAGGAGGCTAATAACAAGCAACAATCTGATTTGTACAGGTTGGAAGGGCTAGTTTAATGCAAAGTATCTCATTAGAACAATTAGGATCGACAAGGGATGTATGCAATTTTGATATGTGAAAATAAGGACACCACCACCCCTTCTCGCTCTGTCACACTTGTAAGCAAAAAAAAAAAAAAAATATTTCATTGCCTGTGGTACTTGATGCCTGTGGTCAGCCAAGACCCGATAAAAATAGCATTATCAGTAGAACTGCCTTCAAGGAGGGATCATACTCCTTCTTTATTTGGGAGTTAACTGCGGATATTTGTTAATAATAGCGTCACCATCTAAGAAGCCTGTGCACTCCTGTAAGCCAATGAAAATTGATGAGGATTGGCCTGTAGAGGGTGGAAAGCAGGTGGTGGTGATGGCTATGACGGCGGCAGCTCTGTAAAAGAATCGGTTGTGTCACTGTATCAATCATGAGTTCTGTGAAACATACCTTGAACACAGCGTTAGTTTGTTGAGCATATACAAAAACATTTTTCGGGACAATCTGACCTTGGTGAACAGTAAACTCCAAAAAATGACTGATTTGCTTTTGGAACATGCAGATTTTGCACTTATGGGGCGATTCTTTATTTCCATGTAGCATCCCATTCGGTTTGCACGCTCAGTATCAGCAGGATCAATTAATGCACTAAGTTTCTCACACCAGAAGGAAACTACATATTCTTCAGGTCATGCCATTTCGTCCTTTACATCCGGAATTCTAAAAAAGATAAGGTTCGACCTACAAAGGCAGTTCTCTGTGTCATCACATTTTTCGGTGAGCTGTTTGATTTCAAATGAAAGCTTAGTTCTGTTCTAAATTGCAATAATGTGTGGGCAGGGCTTTTCAAGTGATCACTCCCAACATTTCTTTCCAAATCATCAACATGCAGAGGCAGATGAGTAACAATTTCTTCTATGTTACGCTGGGTACCTCAAATAGCTGGCACCTCAGCTATTATTGTGGCATTGTTCGAGACGTGCAGTGGCTTCAAAAATAGACTCTAGTGATACAGACGACCCAGGGTTAAGTTCCGTGTTACCTGCCAGAACAAGCATAAAAAAAAAAAGGATTGCATTAAAGTAATAGAAACATAGCAGGCGACACTGCGAGTAAGAATAGGTCATTTGAGCAGAACAGTGCCGAGAACGGCAGGTAACTAACCTACGCCAGAAGGGGCGAAATCATGATAGAGTTCTAAGCAGTGAAGTGACCCAAGTGGCTGCAGAGCGGCTGCTTCTCTTCTAGTCGATACATATCTGCCAGGTATCATACTTGACAAGGAATGGGAATGACGGAGGAAGGCAGGCTGCAAGTTCTTTGTGGGTGGTGACGAAAAGGTTCGAAGGTAAGTCAATAAAATTGAAGAATCCAGGGGTACTGTTGAGGAAGGAAGTCAGTGGCGTAATGCAAAATAGAAGCGTACTCAAGAGGAGGCGAAATTCTGACCGAGTTTTGAGTGGTGAAGTGCTCCCAGAGTACCAAGTGCGCTGCAAAAGATAGCAAACCTATTTTGAGCTTGCTTGCATTCTGCCGTGGCAACATTTGTGTCATCATCTCTCCACCACTGCTCAACTTGCTTTATTGCAGGAACAGCAAACTAGGCATTGGAAATCGTGGCATGGATGTTGCAGAATTCACTAGGCTTCCCCGGCACCTGTTTGCAGGCCATCGCGTGATTTGTGTGGCTGGAAATGAGGACAGCACCATTGTTCTAAATGGTGAGAAGATGAAGTTGTGGCTCCTTAGAATTGGACAGCAAAGTGCACATTATCAGGTGTATGAAACCTGGCAGCGACATTGCTGGTTGCAGAACTCCCTTTAAAAGGCATTTGCCTCTCTTTCTTGATTTGCATCCAAATGTAGCAGAACAGGTCTCTTTTATTAACCTTGTTTTCTTGTAATAGTTTATGCCTTCCACTGTGAGTAGAACGATGCAAGGGCAAACAGAATGACCAAAAAGAAATTAATCACTACTGACTTCCCCTTTCTGGATTTATGGCAGTTTAAATATGATTGCATCAACGTTTCACTTTCAAGTTTAGGAGTGGCAAGTTGTTATTTATCATTCATAGGACTTCTCAGTCAAGTTCAACTGCTCAAGAATCTTTCAGTGCCTTGTGATACTGCAAGCTCAAAAAGCAATATACCATTTTCTTATTATTGAATTTTGACCAGGAGTGCAAGTTTGTTCCTTGGTGGTATTCCGTGGTGTTGGCTGCACAGAAAGAAAGGGTGATGAGAGAAATTGAGAGAACGGCATGGTTTTACCCAGCTCGAAATGAAGAAGCTTCTGTACAGTAATGCTTACGAATTGATATAGTCATGAACATGCGACTTCCGACGAGAATGCATACCATGCTGTGGGCCTTTAATAGCTTTAACACTTACCAGCTATTCTGCACTCATGACTGCTCTGCAGATGTTGGTATGGTCTTCCTCCTCGGCACACAACCAAGCTTGGCTGCTGCTGCCACCAGCAACGGCACACAGGTCAGGATGGTCTCCCTTGAGACACAAGCTACACACATCGGATGTACAGGGGATCTGTTCGTGGCCATCCTTAAAGGTTCGTCAGCACTACATACAATTTTTCCCACCAATGTCTACTGAACACCACATCACTAACAGTCCATTTCAGCACGTTCCTCCCCGCATGAACTGCACGCTTATCTGTGGTCAAATTTTGCAGAAAAATGGCATTTGGTAGTGCATTTTTTTTTTATGCTGTATCAGAGCGTAGTACATATTTGAGGGCAACTCTACAGGTTTTTCGACATTTGTATATTCTCGTAAAAATTTTACTGTAGTGTTTCCTCTCCACCCTGGTGCATTCTGCCAAATTTAGACGCCGTGCGATAATTAATTCGCACGCAACTAGATTTTAGAATGTACAGTTTTTGTGGCCTCCATTCAGACGATATCTATGGGCAACACTGCGTTTGTGACCGTCCCAAACATTATACTTTCTTTAATGTCCTCTCCCCGCGTGATCATGAAAATTTGAGACCTGTTTTAGGCTATCTCGGACATTTTATGCACTGCGCCATGATTTCCATACTTTATTTTCGCCATCCAATGCGCATTTTCGCGATACTGTATGCGACATCGCCTTTTCGTCAACTGGAACGTCATTTCTGGCCATGAAACCAGTTTCAGTTTTGATTTGCTATTCTTTCTTTTTAAAAGTACTAGTTTTACTTGGAATTTCGAAAAACTTGTTTTTGTGTCGGAATGAGGGCACACCGAGGAATGTATTGAATCAAAAGCTAAAAAGATAAAAAACCATCGAAGTTCCTCTTTAAGTGCAGTAGCGTGTTTAATTGCTTCAAGTGGAATTGACTAAAAATCTGCATTGTCTATGTTGATGGCACGCAACAAAAAAAATGACAAAGATTCAACACTGCTGAACCAAATATTGAGCGAAAACATTAGCTGCGAGTGACCGAGCATTCTTCTTCTTTTTTTCTTCTTCCTCAGCCCACATATAAAGCCCCGCTTTAACCAACCCATATGAACGTGCCTTAGTGGCCTATAGGGGTAACGTGAACGCCAGGGTCCTAGCAGGCTGATTCCGACATAACCATCCCATGTGAAACAAGAGACCCAAATCGGCAGCTCCTGCCAGCCCATGTGTCACGTGGGGTGTGACATCACAGCGTCACGTGGGTAAGACGTAACTGCGGCTGGGTCATGCGAAGGCTTGAAATTGCGAGTAGTAGTGGTTTAGTCTTGGTTAGACCAGTAAATCTGCTTGAAAGACACAGTAGACTGTCCGGCTCGCTCTCCATTCTGGCTCGGACTGACGAGCCCGGGCAAGCGCAACTCCTTTATATTGCTCTCCACCACGCTACAGTCAGCAGTTTAGCTAGGGACGACACACCATAATAGACACCAACACTTGTACGTCAAAAGTCAACCCAAAATTTCACCTGGGTGACCCTGGTTGGGCAGGGGGCATGCTATGCTATGCATGGCTTTGCTGTGCGTAGACTGTTGCTATGTCAAGAACACCCTTAAAATAAGGCATTGCACGAGATTTGCGATCAGGTTTCACTGTGAGAGGTACTTAGAGACAGCAAGGTCGCACTGCCACACCTTGTTTGGTGGCAGCAGCATGAAAGTAAAGCAACATGAAACAGGTTGCTGCTTCTCTTCCTCAGCAGAAAAACATGGCTTTGCTGGCACAGCTGTGTTTTTTGCTTTGGCATCATCATTGAAGTTTTATGTGGAAGTTATTTCAATAAGAAAAAGGATAAAATAATGAACTCTTATGACTTTCGTTACAGCTGTTGTGTGCTACCCAACACTGGCAAGTGCAACTGTAACACTGCTCCATATTTAAATGGGAGCAGGAACAATATAGCAATGTCCTCTTAGTGAACGTACAGGCCCTGCATGTTGAGCATGGTCCTATGGAGGCAAGTGCTTGAGAATTACAGAGTTTAATCCCATTTTTGTTCAGAGTAAACAGTGCATTTATTGCCGACAAAGTGGAAACCGCCCAACTAAGCTTGTGACATCAAGGGACTCTGTGATCACCACTCGTGAGAGAATGGCAATGTAATATTTCCTCAAAGATCAGTATAGAATAAACTGTCTTCATACCACCCATTAGAGTTTGCTTGTGAAAACAGCCAGTATGCAGTGCTGACACGTCTTTTGTTTTTTTGTTTTTTCTAGCTCACAAAAGTTCCATTCCTAGTGCAAAAAACCTCTGTCATGCTTATGTTTCAGTTATACGCATGATTTCACCCACTCCTCCATATGCAGCGGTGGAAGCGCTGCTCAATTTGCTCCATTCTGCTTTTCGTGCTCCAAAATTGCTCCAAACGGCTGCCACGATGTTTTGCTATCAAATGCAGCTGAACACAGGAATGATGGCAGCACACTGGTGCCAGAGGTGCAATGCTTCTTGCGCTGGGCTTGATACAAATTTTTTGAAACCTATGGGGAGCACGACGTGTAACAAATATTTGGTGGCATGTAAACTTAATATGGGCCACAAGCAGTTGAAGGGTTTGAAAACATTACGGCGCACTAGAAAGAATATGACACCACATGCGCACCACGGCAGGTTGAAGATGCGATGTCAGCACTCAGCACATATACTTGAGCATAGGAGGGAGTCAAACCCATAACAGGGCCCACTGTACAAGAGAGGTACTTTAGAATGACGGCTTATGGGGTCAGTTGGTTCATGACTAGATGACACAAAAATGAATACAACACCATATTCTTTCTTGTGTTGTCCTCTTTGTGCCGTAGCAATTTCAAGTCATGAACCAACTCGCCACAAAGGCAGTCATTCTAAAATGATTGAAGGGAATTGCAAAGAAATGCTCTGTGCATGTGACATAGCATCTCCTCCCAGCCTTTTGAATTGCTAGTACTATATAGAGAGAAGCGAGAGTGGCAAGCGAAACAGACAACGTAAACTACCACGAGCGGTTAGGAAAGTTGTTCGGCTGCAAAAGATACACAAGTTGTTCTAATGATTTTGCCAAGCCTGCACTCTATTTAACAGGGTGATGGTTTGGGCTAGGGGTTAAGCATTGTGTTCCATAGCGCAGCAAGAACACAAGGGACAGACACGAGCGCTGACTTCCACTGATGCTTTAATTGGCACTCACAAAATTTATACATGAAGATAAAACAGCATGTGTGAAATTAGACAACATACTTTACAAACAAAAAGAAATACCTAAAAACATGAGAACACATGTTACTGGTTCGCACACTGCCCTGAATCTAATGGCAAATTCGAGTGGGAGAGCAGGTGCACTCGAGAGCACTTCGAAAGTGCTCTCAGACAAGCGTGCGCACTCCGGTGGGAGAGCAGGAATAGAATCACTGGCTTCCAATGGTAGAGGAGGAGGGCTTTTCCTCCGCTGGGAGCACCCAAGTGCACTCCCGGCTGCTCTCTCGTCTAAAGCGAGTGTAGAGGAAGTCACATGGCATAAAGAGTCATATCCGCACCGTCTTTTTTTTTTTTCTTCTTTGGAGTCGGCGGCGCTCAAGATGGCGGATGCAAGCGTCAGCGCTCGGAGAGCTCTTCGGAATCAAGCGAATCTGCGTCAGGAGCGGAAAACATTGCTCAGGTGCTGCATGCATGTTTGAGAGTCACTACTGGCATCGAAAGGGCCAAAGGAGGCAAATCGCCGCACTGTGAGAACAAAGGCATACAAAACAAGCGGTTCCTCATGGAGCGTTGGCTTCTCCTCGAGTTGCAACTGCCGCCACTGCGAGCAGAGAAAGCTGGGGAGAGAAGTGCGGTCACGTGGTCGTTGCGCGCTGCTCTCGACACGCAGAGAGCATTCCCGTGGGAGGACAGTTACACCCTCACTCGGCGTGCTCCTGTACTGCTCTGCAATGCTCGGCGCCTCTGCTCTCGCCCCCCCAACCGAATGCGCCATAAGAATGCCATATGTTTTTTATCAGTGACAATGATGGACTGCTGACACAGCTTTAAGGTCCGGCTCTTTCGACTGCTGCTGCCTCAATAATTTCTCTCAATAATCTATCTGCATTTCAGCCAATTACCTCGCACTCTTTAGAGCAAGGCTTGCACTTATGATCACGGCAGTGCCGTGCCAAATTGCTGGAATTACCATCCCTGACTTCCCTAAGGTGCTCACTTAAACGCTCGTTAAAACATCGGCCTGACTGCCCTGTGTACGCCTTGCAGCACAAAAGCGGTATCTTGTATATTATTTCCTCAGTGCATGATACAAAGGGGTTGCTATGCCGAATCGTTAGCGCTTGCATCTGTCCTTCGTGTTCTTGCTGCACTATGGAACATAACACTGTACTTCACCATCCAGCCCCTTTGTCCATGACAAGCATGTCATGCCAGGCCTACTCAGACAAAGGCACGCATATACTTGAAGCTTTATGGAAGGGTGTGCTGAAGGTGGCAATCACTAGAAAAGTGAAGTAAAGATGCTGAAGGATAAAAAGGCTACCCTTGAGTGCCATCTATCCTTCCTGAAGGCACTACTGACCAGTGCTCGTGAATAGCAGAGGCATAGGATCAAAAGGATACGCACAAGATAGACAGCAGAGACATACTCCTCATTGATGTAAACTTCAATCTAGTGGCACTGCTTGAGCACATTGGCAATTATCAATGGTGGTTGGCCCAAGAAGCGTGCTCCAAAAAATAATTATATTTCTCTAAGCTCTCCTTTCATTGCTCCAAAGCTGCTCCAAAATGGCATTATTACTTCACCCCGAGCTGCTCCAAAATGCTGCAGCCTGCTTCCACCTCTACATGTGCCTGAAGAAAGCTTAAAGAAATATTGATACAGGCCAACTGATACAGGTCAGCCCAAACTTCAGGAAAGCATGGAATGGGAAACGAAGGGAATTCTCCGGTTAGGTACTTATCTTCCCTGCGCATAATGACAGTGCAAATTTTGTTACTTTGCAGGTAGAAAGTTTGTACAGTGGAAAACACTGAAGCCAGACAGCACACCAGCAGAGATCTCTCCAGCTCCGCAGTTACCTGATGGCTCCAAGGTTATTGCCCTGGCTTGTGCTCCTGGCATAATTGCAGCAGTGGTCACCAAATGCCACTTAAAGAAACACTGACCTGTCATATTCGGGCTGAGTGTGCTGGCTCTCTAACTTTTTTTGTCATTTTTGCATAACTGATGTTGAGAGGGCAGCACTGCAATATGAGATATAAGAGCAGATGTTACACAGTAATGAAACTGGAATGCTTTTTATTTTATTTATATACATATATATATATATTTTAGTTTGCTTCACTCATTTTATGGCGTTTCTTGTATTTTGTGCATACTTATGAGCAGTTAAAATAAATCAATCACAATAAGGTAGTTGTAGCCACTGTATTTGTGTTCCAATCACAATAAGGCGGGATCAAATCCCGGCCTCGGCGGCAGCTTTTCGATGGAGGAGAAAAGCAAGGCGCCCGTGTGCTGTGCGATGTCAGTGCACGTTAAAGAACCCCAGGTGGTCGAAATTTCCGGAGTCATCCACTACGGCGTCTCTCATAGCCTGAGTTGCTTTGGGACGTTAAACCCCACAAACCAACCAAACCAACCAACAATAAGGCAGTTGTATCCATTGTATTTGTGTTCATACCAAAACAGAACGAGAAAAAACAGGTGCTATACCTATACAAAAGGAAAGATTTCGTACATCGTTTGTTGCCTGAAATCCAGTTCAGATTTTGCTCCTTTTGATCTGGGACAGCCAACGGTTTAGATTGGCATTTGTCACTACTTGCTGCATTGTATCAGAAATTTGGCTAGCACTCTGCTAATTTAATGCTCGTGCAAATGTTCATTCTGCTTTTTGATGTCAGCCACAGCCTCAGGAACACATAAACTTCAGGCTCTTCGAAGTGCTCAATACTGAACCCCAAGCTCTGTACGGTGACAGCGCAGCACTCCTTCATAGGTCAGATGAGTTTAAGGGAAAGCATAAAGGCAGTGAAAAGGTGTTCACTAAGTGTACAAGAAAGGCCACTGCCAGTAAGTGGTAGTGCTACTGCACCATCATTAACTGAGGCTGAGTTACGCAACGATTGCATCACAAAACTGCCATCAATTAGCCCTGCTCCTACGGGTTGACCTGTGCGCCAGAGTGGGACAGATTGACAGCTTTGTGACAGTTTTTTGTGATGTGATCACTGCATAATTCAACCCCTGGAGGATTAAAGGACACTGATAACTGCATGCAATCATGTGTTCTCAATAACAATTGAATAAAGAATAGCCACTCCTATTTGTTGTCAGTGTCCCCTCAGTAATATCTTCAGAAGGACAGGTAAATAGATAACCTGCAGTCTGTTGGAACAACAAAGTGGATGCCAGGGGACAGGAAATATACCAGGAAGGCTGGAGTCAGGTGGGGAAATGCGACTATAAGGATGCCTGTACGCAGAGCGTGGCCAGAGATGGCACCAGACAGCGCTGACCGAAGATCAGTGGGAGAGGACCTCTAGAAATAGAAGTAGTTCAGGGAGATGGCAAAGTAGATGACTGGCAACTCCTGATTGTTTGAAACCCTTGTTGCTAAGTGCTCGCAGGAGGGTCATGGCTTGAACACACCCTCTACAGATGTATTACATTTACTGGCGTGACACAGCAATCAGGTCAGCTCACAGCGATGAAGCAGAGGGAAGTGGCACAGCGTCCTCAGCAGCGCCTCTCTTGGCAAACACCTGCCTGACGTTGAGATTGATTCTATGGTCGGACAGGTAATCTGCCTCAGGTCTCCACCCTTCACTGGCGGTGCTCCACGGTTTGTTGTCTCCACGCGGCAGCACGAGCGGTACGGCGTGGTATGCCACTCTGGATTCACCGCCCATCACGACGACGTCTCCGCTTCGGAGAAACATGGCTGTCGGCTTGACGTCTTTGGTTGCGCCGCCGATTAGGAAAACAGCACTTTGCCCGAAGCTCACGGAGAAAATGGGAGAGCCGAGATGGAGCTCAGAACGGTCAACGTGACCGCTCAGAGTCGAGTTCATGCCGTAGTAATTGACGATGGCGGCTTCCGGCTCGAACATCGAGTAGCCAAGCAGCCCTGCCAACTTCTTGACCAACGCCTTCAGGCAGCTGGGGAAGACGGACACATTTTCGAGATCGTACACTTTGGTGTCCCAGTCATGGTGCACGCCTAAGGTTACCCACCGGAGCTTCTTGTAAAAAGTGTCGCAGTTCAGTGACTTGGGAAACGCAGTCGGTGGCTGCAACGCCTTCAGATTCGTGTGGTTCGGAGGCTTTGGGTATGAACGCAGCGTACGGCTCACCCACTGTAGTTGCCCCTGCGGTGTGAACGGATTGGGAAGCACTACGAGACCGGGATTAGCCGGCACGGAATAGCAGAGCAGTTCCTTGTCGGCAACGGTACCGACATCGCCACAATCTGGTGTCGTCTGCAAGCGCGCGTGCAGCTCGATTGAAAAGTCATCGGGTCTTTCGAAATCGATCACTTTAGACAGATCCGGTCGCACGGTTCGTCTCTTGTAGTACTTGAAGTCCATCTTGAAGATATCGTTGCTGTCGTTGACGCCATCCTGATACATGTTAGCCAGATACACTAATTATACCCTAATCAACTGCCGGACCAGCGGTTACATCGTACCTAACGTGCCACATGCCTTCACTATGCTCTCTGGAAAAACCATACCATGATCATACTATAACCATACCTTGGAAATAAACCAAGGTATATAAACCGCGGTCTTGCTCCGTGACCACGGCGTATATAAGCTGCATTCGATTTAGCCGTGGTTCTCTGCACCGCCGGAACCGGTTCACGGTGCGCTGCACCAAAGCGCTCGATTCACAGCGTTCCCTGCACCACCGTCCGCGGTTGATTTTTGGTGCAATCGTGGTGTCGCTGTGGTGCAAAAAACCGTGGCACCCTCCGGAGGAGGTGCAGAAAGTGGTGCACGTTTTGACGGCGCTAGCAGACGACGCGCGCTGCCAATGAGATGCTTATAAACATCGATTATCGACTTGGGGATCCAGCGTCATTCTCTGTGAAATGGCGAGTTTCTCTAAGGTCTCCTGTGACAACCTAAATAGCCTCTCGAGTTAAAAGCTGAAATATCTGGCAACAGCGCTTCAGTTGTACGGGAACTCTGTTTTGTCCGAACCAGTCGGTCTCTGTCTGAACATTGACGTTGCCTCAAAGGAAAGCGCGCCGTTGGGCTCCTCATTCTCACTATCGAAGGACTCCAGAAATTCCTTAAAAATGACTTCGACGATGTTGTCCATGACGTCGCGACGCACCGCGAAAACTTACAGCACGCGGCACACGGGAAATCGCGAGCAGACGACTAGGCGCTGCTGACGCGCTGCACCTGCACCTGAACCACAAAAATGGAACTGCGCCGGTGCATTGAGGAACTTTCTCCATGCACCGGCGGAACTTGGTGCCGAGAGCAATAGACATATAACACTATTTTTTGTTTGAAGCAAGGCGGTAAGGCAGCACAACCACATGGCACAACCGCAGAACAAGAGTAAAAACAAAACGCATACAAAAGTAATCTAGTACCCTCACGTTTTTACTTGTAATAAAAACTTGTCATTAGCACTGCATTTATAATCAGACTTGAAATACGCAATTACATGCAGTAGAAAAAAGAAGCCGGTTTATTCATAAAATACCCAATAATGTCGCTGCATTCGCAGTGGCGCCTTGATGTTTACTTTCCCCTTTCTCCACTCATCCAGCATGGATGGTGTTGCTGGCCGCAGAGCATCCTCCTGTTAGGTAAGATTTTCGACATCCCTGTGCTTCACGTCAAACCGATTTCATCGCCGGCTGATATTTAGCGGGCTCTGAAAAGGCTTAAACCGGCGCCAGCGGTGATCCACCTTCTCATGTGGCCCTACAGAGCCACAACATCCGCACCGCCGACTTGGTCTCGTCTCCGTTCACATATTTCTCTCCTCTCTCCTCCGCTCCCAGAGCCGCGAAACCTCCGAAAGCTACGGTAAAACTCCTCATCGATTGAGCGCTCTCTCGAGATGAGGAAATTCTGGTTTCTCACAGCACACGAGTCGTACGGTGTAGCTAAGCGCTTCGTCAACACCTCGCTGAGGTGGCTCGATTTTGGTGCGGCTCGTTTGTAGAAAGTGCGGCCTTTGGGTTCTTTTATTTTATTTTTTTTTTCCTTCTTTTTCTTGAACACGGATGGAATTCTCGAGAGCACGAACGAGACCTCGCTCCGCGCTTAACCGTTGGAAGAAAAGAACGTGTTGCAAGAAAAAAAAAAAAGCGGGACGAGGAGGGAGAAAAAAAATGCGCTTCTCTTGCTGCACTTGCTCGTAACACGTTTTCCTCTCCTTTTGCTCGCTTCTGGCCTCGTTTCGCTGCTGAGGCGCGTTGAAATGTATACGAAATGACTATAATTGGACATAAGTGAGAAGTATTCTTGAGGCATACCCAACTGTTTTGGTGCGATCTGTGCTAGGACAGGTAGCTCTTATACTATCCCAACCGCTTGGCGTAGCCAAAGCAAGAACGAACGACACGCTTAGAGGCGAACCACACACCGCTTGATTAACCGACATCCGTTGGCTAAGATAATTTCTCGGCCGCTCTAAAGTGCCTTTCAAATGGAGCCTCCTGTCGGGCGTTCGCCCACCGAACCCGAGTAAACGAAAACTGGCTGACGCAGCAAACGTTTCACCGCGCGTACTGCGCTGTGAATGCGGATGCCAGCGGTCGTAGTAGGCCTGAGTGCATGCGGCGGCAAGAGTTGCCCGTCGGTAGCCAAGCATGCATTAGATCACCAACCGTCGTAAGTTCTATAATTTAAGGCGTGACTCATTTCGCTTCCGGCGCCGGGTCCGAATATATTCTCGCTCTCATCCATTTTCGCTTCTTTATTCTTTTTTTTTTTCTTCGGAGCGACGACCCGCTTGCCTTATCAGCATAATCCCGACTTATCAACCACACCCTATGTGGCGTTGTACGCAAGAGTGTGAGGTCAACAACAAAAATTTAGTCCACTAAGCTCATTGGCACTAAACGTTCATCAACTTGCTGCATACAGTGGGAGGCTGTTGGGTGCAAGGAATTTCACAACGCAACAGTCATTCACCTAACTTGAAAACTTCAGCATTCACGCAGTTCATGCTGGTTGATAAATGTTACTGTCAATGGAAAGCTGCCTTAGTGCCTCTCTGTGCGGAAAACGGTGGAAGTAAACTTGCATGGAACCTCTGAACCTCTGGAAAAGCAAATTTGTCAAGAACTTATGAATCAAATCTGTTCAAGCAGTTCATGAGGGAATTGAACAAGGGCTGTACCCAAGCAGCACTAGGTCGCAGTTACCGACTGTGAAATATTTTTGTCTTTTCACCGTCACTCCTATATAGCGTATCTTTAACCATGTTGAGTATTGCATGTGGACGACCGATTGTGTGTGTGTGTGTGTGTGTGTGTGTGCGTGCGTGCGTGCGTGCGTGCGTGTGTGTGTGTGTGTGTGTGTGTGTGTGTGTGTGTGTGTGTGTGTGTGTGTGTGTGTGTGTGTGTGTGTGTGTGTGTGTGTGTATCTGCCCACAAAAATTGGAATGTACATACAAACATCCAACTGCATGAAGCTCATGACAGCACCTGTGGCAAGTCTCACTATCACAGTTTTCAGACACCTTTGTTTGTTGTTTTTTGGGTGGAGTCATTTTTGAACATGAACACCTTGCTTGGCAAACCTTTTGGCTTGTACAGCTGTGTTCTGTGACACAGCTGTAAGTGCTTCTTAAAAGCTGTGTCACAAACCCCCGCCTTTACAGTCAAAAGAGGCGCGGGATCCCCTTTACGGTTACCTGTCGTCACTCTATGAGGTTTGAGAACACATTTAAAAGTTAGGCCGGTCAACCTGTGAAGTATGTGTGTCAGTGTGTGATTGAGGAATAAATTCAAAAAAAAAAAAAAAAAGGTCACTTTCTTTTACAAACAATTGAATGTTTATAAATAGTAGTCCAAATTATACTGCATACAATCATGCAGTACACGCATGCAATACAATAAAAAACAAATAAAATACCACGACAAGGTATTGATAGGAAGACGGCTAATTAAATGACAAGAGGAAAACCCGACAATGAACAAAATGCTGCAATAAAAAGAAGACTTTTATAAAAATAATAAAGCAAGTGTTCTAGATATAATAAGTATGGGCAAAAGTCAAATAGAAAACACAGCGAAAAATATTACTAATTCAGGTAAAGGTTAACAAAGGCAAAAACAACGTTGATTAAACAGTCTTTAGCAAAACGGAATTTCACGGTTTTCTTGTTAAGGCGTTGTACGAAAATTGCATGCGCTTTTCGTATGAGCTCAGTGTGGAAATAAGTGTAGTTCCTGTATTTTCTTTAACGTGTGACATTATTAAACCTTTTCTTTGCTTTTTTAACCTGTCTGTGAAGCAGAGATTCTGTTCCATGTCAAGGAAGCAATGGATGAGACTTGAGTGAATGTTTTCTTACATTTATTTCTGCAAAATGCTAGCAAATAAGAGGTATCATTCTGACAGTGTTTAAGGGATGTCACTACTTTCTTAAGTTGGTTTTTGTGCGGCTTGGCATGCTGAGCCAAACAAGGCCACTGTTCAACTTGACTTGTGGATTAATTTGCATCTCTGAATAAGTTGAAACCCTTGTGCGCAAACATTGATGAGGAGACTTGTCAACTAATAAGCCTAGTCAGTGCAGAAAATTACAATTTGTAAAAAGCTTTCCTAGCCAACAGTATGTGTTTAAATTTCTGACTAATGCCCATCATGTTAGCACATGGTCACCACCTGTTGTTTTACTGTAGGTTCAGCATGCCATTTTATTGTTTTCCCTTTATCTGCTCACTTTGCTGTTACTTTAGGATCTGTTATTATCAGAAGAAGAAAAAGGTCATATGCCTTTGTTTCTTTTAGTGCGTAGCACTACTAGCCGCAATCACTGATTTCGTCAGTGTATGTCCGAGGCCGTAAACTTGAAGTGGAGAAAGAGGAGGTGGCGACGCGCGTCTCAGCATTGAGGAGGCGGAGCGGCCGCACAGCTTCAGCAGAAGCCACCCTCTTTTTCTTTGTCCATCCGTCTCTCTTGAGGAGGAAGGGAAAGTGGCAACGCCCGCATCACGTGACTTAACACTGAGGGGTCGGAGCGGCCGCATAGATGCACCCAGTGAGAGAGGGGCGTGTTCCGAGCTGCTCGCTGCATCGTGAAGCTGCTTGTGCTCGTTTCCCTCTCTCTTTCTTTCCTCCTATGATCCCACCCCAAACTTTTCAGCCCCAGAGCAGTGCATTGTAAAGGGGTACATTGTGCCTGTTTTCACTCATTTCTGAAGATGGTGTAAGGAAAGCTGAGGACGCGGCGGCACTGCGTTTTCTTCGCGTTGCAATGGATGAAGTCGGGCCATCTGGCACTGCAGCGCAGGTTCGCCGTGCTTGACGTGCTGAAGTACAACAGTTGAGCAGTGCTACACACCTACTTCGCATTTAATTAACTGTGCAAATGGGCCATAATTTTTTTAAATTTTATAGTCATTTCTTCAATAGGTTTTAAGCTCAAAATGCATAGGAGTTGTGTGTGGCAGGATTTGAAGAATGGGGTTTTATGACGAAAGAAAAACGTTGCATTATGGCATAAGGAATCCCCAAAGCCATAAATATTGCTCAAAAAAAAATTATGCTCTAGGAGGTGTTGAGTTAAGAATGACAGCTTCAAAGCAACGAATTCTGCTGCTTGTGGAGGGGAGGTTTGGTATGCCAAGACAGTAGGGTCGTAGGGACGCATGGTCTTGAGGGGGTTCTGGTTGAAATACAGCCATGACAGCAGACATAGTGCAGTAAAGTTGCTTTGGATAGCTACCCTCTGCAAGCATGTCATGCCTATGCCTTCTCTTGGAAATAAGGTGCAAGATAAATTAAGGCAAACACAAATGCACTGAAGGCGGGGGCAAGAAAGAATATGGACAAGTGCTTCTTGTTCAGTCTTCAGCGCTTTTCTGTTTGTCATGTTTTACCAACTAGCCCAAACCCACACCTTACTAAATAAATTAAGGGTTACTGCTTCTAGCTTTTGCTGTCTTGCTTCATTACGCTGCAGCATCTTTTGCCTCATGGCCTTCTTTTCCAGCCACTAAGTACAGTAGACCCCTGACCATACTATTGCTATTGTTTGCCCTAAAAGCAGGGTCCCTGTGGTGGCAGGGCATGGCAGGCCATGGCAGCCATAAGCGGGCCAACCACGTCAGCAGCGGCAGTCACCGAAGGGAGCGTGCCCTGCTGCAGCGGTTCATCACGTTGCCCAGAGCCAACACCCGTGGTGGCGCCCGTGGTACCGGCTCCCATTAGGGCTGGTGGGGGCCATGGGGACCAGCGGCTCGTCTCAGCGGCCAGGGTGGGTCCCATGCATAGACTGGGCTACAGGCGAATAACAGTGGACAACTGAATATCACATGAGCAGTTTTATTTTCAGCATGTAGCACCTTATTGAGAGCTATGGCTTTGCAATTAAATTAAATTGAAATTGTGTTAACTGTGCAAAAAAAGTAAGACAACAGGAAGAAACACATACGACACTTAAAAGCGCACTTAGACTGCGCTTCTAAGTGTTGTATGTGTTTCTTCCTGTTGTCCTACTTTTTCGCGCAGTTAACACAATTTCATTATGAACCAACTAGCCCGGCAAATCTTATTGCTGGCTTTGTGTCAACATGAGTAACAGCAATTTAAATGCACTATAGTCCTTGTTTTATGTGTCTGTTCTCATCTCATTGTGAAAATGGTTTGGCCTGATTCAGTGCTTGGATTGGCCATGAGCACAAACTTATTGACGTTCACTGAGTTTGCTTTTGCGGTCACAGTTTTCTTGATCAGTGGCTGTTTTGCCTTCCTACCTGGCGTGTGATAAGATTGCATGTATACCTGCCAACGCTCCCAATTTCTTACTGAACTTTCAAATTGTGTGAGCACTGCCCTAAATCTCCCGCCTCTGCCTGCATAAGGCTTGGTTTTTGCGAAACCAACACCACGGGATCTGCAGCTGCATCGTAATTGCCTGCATCACCATCAACAGCCGCAGAAGTACCATCAGCATCATTAGTTAGTCGATCAAAGCCAGATGAAGCTCTAGCCAAAGTTGCTGTGAATGGTAGCATTGCATTGCAATTCTGTATTCCATGTTTGCAGTTGCACCTGCTTGTGTGTATGCTTAGGGCTAGCTAGGCTGCCTTTGTGTGGCACACAGTGTGCAAAAAGTTGGGACTTTTCATGTGCTTGAAGTAATGGCGCTATTAAAGCCCAAGAAGATGATTCGGAAGTGTTCTTGTGCTTATGAATTTCCGTGCTTCATGACATCGAGAAAAAGCTAACATCATGCACAATGCAATGTTTATCGTGGCGACACAGATGACTTAAACTGTAGCCAGTACTGAATTCCACTCATCGGTGTGCAACACAGCCCTCTAACACTGCCGCTGCTGAAGAGTCATCAGTCTGGACCATACTTTTGAGCTAAACTACTCAGATTTTTAAAGCTAGCAAGCTCTGCTACTGCAAGTCCCATGCAAAAGGTTTCGCTGCACATTGCCTCAAACGTGCGGGTGACCCTTCCGTAACATCAAATGCGACCTGCCTGCTCCCTTTTTTGGCATGAATAAAAATCTCGGATCTTGCCAGGTTGGCAGGTATGAAATTGTATTGCACTGGAACTTGGGGGCTAAGAAATTGTGCATTGCCTTGCATGTCTAAACACATCTGCCTATAGCAGTTCATTTTCACCCCGTGTGCAGGATGGAGACTTCAAGAAGATTCGCAGGCTTTTGCAGAAGCACCGGGTCAATGTCAATGCCCGTGATCCATCGACAGGGAACACAGCTCTCATGGTGGCCTCCTTGGTCCAAGACCCAGATGTAAGTGCAGAGTGCAGGCCATGTGCATTTCTTTTTTATGTGATAACCTTATTGTGTTAAAAAGCCAGCATTCGGTGTCGGACACTTAACTCTGCCTGCCGCCATTGGTAGATGGCCAAGTGGGAAAATCTCCCTTTCTTCAGCGGAGAAGAGGGGGAGACCGGAAGGTGGCTGTCACGGGAAGATTCTAATCAGTTTTCAAGATGTTTGTGCTGATGCATTGCATGCGCTGTCATGCATTGTGTGTGTGGTTATGCTTGCTATGTGTGGTCGTGCATGGCAGCTCAAAATGCTTGTAGTTATGCAACTTTGTTGTTTGCATTCTGAGGGGGACATAAGCTTCAAGATCAGGCTAGTCGAATGGAGACTGCTTGGTGCTTACATGTCAGATATTGTCCCTCTCTTTGAATGGAACATTCCACGCAAGCATTAGTATCCATATTCGCAAAAGTTTATAGCGGTGGTTGCAGCTTGTCCTTCAAATTGAATGCAGCCGATTCCCAGTAATCGACTAACGAAAAAAAAAAGAAAGTTATGACTCGAAAATGTCATTGTGAAAATTGATGTGATCAGGGTGTTTCGAAAATTGAAAAGAAAATGTAATCACTTACCTGTAATAGGTTGTTGCATGGTCACTGCTGTGGTGCCACTGAAATGGGATGCCTTGTGCAGGCCATGAGTGAACTGCTGCAGCATGGCGCAGACCCCACACTGCACAGCTATACGGGTCAGAACTGCCTGGACTCCCTGCCAGCCTCCCTGGTGCATCTGGTGCTTGGGTTTCCCGACTACTTGCTCAAGGAGAGTCCGCACCGGAGCAATGAAGAGCGGCGACTGTTGCTTGCAGCCTGGAGTGGACAGCGGGAAGAGGTGGGTAGGAGTGCTGTGAGCAAGCTGATAAGAATCTGCGACTCATTGTTGTCTTCCACCTTCTATTCTTGTGCTAACAACTTTTCACAGTCAGCTCCATTTTATGTAGTAATACAGTTAAACCTGATCATAAAAAAATTGTAAAATGTCCACGATTTTTCGCTACATGCAGTTTTTACGTGAAAACCCAAAAGTACAATGTAGAATAAAAACTAGATTGAGAATTGATATGAGGGAAACCACCTTGAAAGTGTTTACAGTAAATCAGAATTATTCGAAGTCATAGAAGCGGTGAAATCACACGCGCGACTGCGGCGGGCAGCCTCCACCTCCTCTGCGGCTCGCACGACGCATCTACGAGGGAGCTGGAAAAGGAGGTGGAGGAGGAATCAGTCTTGGGAAGAGTGTGCGTGTTGGCGCTGCTGCCGTGCGCGTGCTCGCCCACCACCGTTACTCCAGGAAACCGACTCTACGTGACGTCAGCAGCGCACTCCACTGTTCCCGCTACCAATGCGCGGGAGCCCGCGAACAATCGCGTGGCAGCAATGAACGCGCGCTGCGAAACCCGTTGTACCCGCTCGATGTCATAGCCTTTCGTGGACGCTGGCTGGGACTACGCCAACAAATACTTATCCGTATTTCTGAATTACTTGAGGTTAATTAACGAGTTTTAACTGCAAGCATCATTGGTTGCGCGGAAGAGAAGAGCAGGCAGCCTCCGCCGCAGTCACCAACCTCCACCCTCCGGCACCACCGGCCGCTGCGCCAGTCATTTTAGGCTTTATCCACTCTTCCATAGTTTTACATGGTTTCATCTGTTCCCTGGATGTGCACAGCCTCCAACTATGCCTCCCTATCGTGGATGTTTCTTTGGCCATTGGCCGGGCTCCAGGCCGCCAAAGACGCGGCAGCGTGTAGTTCGAAGTGTTTGTAGCGGAAGCTTTTTTTTATACTCAGACCTCTACGGAGCTTAGCCGTACCAATTAGTGTTGTTCGAATTATCCAAAAATTCGAATTAACGCGCTTTCATTGTATAATGAATGTTTGGAATATGGTTGTTTATACAGTTGAGGTGGAAGCTATGCAACAATTTTTCGTGGATTTATCAGTGCTTTGTTTTGCACACGTTGTCAGCAATGTCGAATAACTTCTCTGAAATCACAAGTACCACTGTGGCCCGTTTTGAAGTGCGATGCTGTAGCAGTAGTGCCTCATTTCAAACGGCCACCTTGCATTATGGAGATACATCACTGCATAGACAGTGACCTGTACGGAGAAGCATCCTCAAAACGCACTGATTCAGTGCATTCGAAGAGCAGAGGTAGCATGTGAATGCAAAAGAGGAAATATGAATAGGCATTAGAACGCTGTGACGCCATCCCGAAATAAATATACAGGACCAGTGACACGCACTTCAGCATCTGAAATGGCATGACTGGTCACATTACAGTTGCGGGAAGTTGTCCCCAAGTATCGTAAACATGAAGTTCGAGAGTTTAGGTGGTGGTGGGCTGTGAAACCACTGCCGCCCACCGTGGGGAGAACCCTGACTATAGCCATGCCCACGTGTTAGTTTGTAACAAGGCTGCAGTTATGAAATGCGTTGACTTGTTAAGTGCAGCATTGCCAAAGCCAGGGCATATCACAACGTTGCCCTGGTAGGCTATCAGTTACTGTGTTGTGTACACTTTCAGCCATCCCAATAAGCTGCATTTGTTCCCCACCAGGTTCAGCACTTGTTATCTCAGACGGGCAATGGAGGTCTGGACATCAACTGCACCAACGCTGAAGGTTCTACACCACTGGTGCTTGTCTGCAGGGACCTGGCTACTTTCCAGGAACTTGCCTCTGCGGGTGTCTTACGCTCTTACGATCCACTCGGAGTAATACGGGTTCTTCTCGACCACGGCATGTGAGTTATGCTTGTCCATGAAGAAGCGGGGGCGCAGTCATTCTTATGAGCCAGTGTGCGTGCAGAGGATTTTTTTTTTTTTGAGGAAAGTTTCAAGTCAAATGCATTTTTAAAAAGTCTGTAGTTCTCAGGGGCAGCATTTGTGTGGGCATGCCTGGCATTCCACGTACGATATGCACTTCAAAGATATTGATAGCTTCTGCTTATGCTCAGAAATATGCATCAGTTGCTCACATTTTTGCGGAAGCGGTCTCCTCCAACATGTTTTCTTAAATGACATCAAAGGGGGTAGCCACTAGAAACACAGGAGGCTGACGGAAGAGGACTCATTGCAAAAAGCTAGCCCTAGCCCTAAAACGGCACAAAATTAAAGGCCTTTAAAAGCAGAACACGGGAGGAAATCTGGACCAGGAGACAAGTTGGGCTTTAGATCAGTGAGCAATTTCGTCACTCCTCCATAGTTTGCGAGAATCGGAGACATTTGAGGGTTGGTTTCTAGTTCAGTGGATCTTGATAAGAGTAAAAAAAAATGAACTAGAAATAGCTGTTGCATCAGTTAGCTTTCTCGACGTCATCAGTAACGCAACCTAATTCATGTTCTCCTAATTGTAAAGGTAGAATAAAACATTGTCTTTTCTGCTGGTCTTCACAAATTTTCATAGCTCCTTAGAGTTTTCTTTGACTTCGTGCTCCAGCATCGCATCACGTCTTTTACATTTGTCCTAATTTCCTGTCCAAGTACCTGTAATAACTCTATTATCTCATCAGTTTTCTGTCTTGGAAATCTAGAATAGAAAGATGTTTTATTAATTAACTGTTTAATTTCTTTGTTGAGCCACGGCTTCAATCATCTCTTACTGCTAGATGTAACCTCAGACGGTACGTGGCGTGCCTTTGAAAAAATTCCAAAGGCCATCAATGCTGTGGGAAGCATTCTGATAAATAAAGTTAGGAAAGTAAGCATCTAGGTTCTGTGATATGAGTGGATAGTTTCCTTTTCTCAAACGAATAAACTTTCCTCTGAGGAGGGGCCGCTGATATAGGCTGGGAGCTTGAGATAGTTTGAGATAGATACCGTGGACAGCAGAAATAGAATGGACCAGGCTGGTGGGTTGGTTAGAAAAGAGGAAGTCAAGTGTGGGAACACTCTCACTGTATTGCTACTATTTTGGGAAGTCTACATATTGATAAAGGCCATTTGTGTTTGTGAAGTTGCTGAATTCCAGGGAGAGGACAGAGTTACATGGTGTCATAGGCACGTTTTCAGTCCACCGGACTTGTTGCGTGTTGGAATCACCTCCGAATAAAAAGTCAGCATTAAAGTTCTGTACTACGTTCGACAGCATGGCCAATGGCGCAGGACTACGATAAAAAGCACCGAACGCCAGGTGTTTGCCATTATGAAGCAGAACCTTACACCACACACTTTCGCATTCATTATGACTAGGGTCTATTGATGCACTCGCAAGTGCTTTATCAGCAAGTATAAAGACACGCCCACAATGTGTATTGCGGTCCTTCTGTGTCTTTCAAATGAAGGGACGAAAATTTCAACGTTACTGATGCTGTCATCTAGGAACAATTCTGTTCCTATGAATACTTGTGCTTTTGTATTGTAGAGCAAACTAGCAAGAGAGTCTGCCTTGTTTTTTACGCTACGGCTGTTAAGTATGAAAATATTCAGTGTAGCAGTGCGACACTGACCATTTACTAGTTTAGCACTAAAAGCAGATCTGCAATGAGTTAACTGAATCAATTTGTTGCTATATGACGGACAGGATGGCAGCATTTGAGGCAGCATCATAGATAAAGCAATGCCCAGCAATTAGTAATTTGTCATAATGGAGCTTATAGGATAAATTCCTTTCTTTTGTGTTTCGAGTTGTTTTTTCTTCAGACAAGAGGAACAGATGACGAAAAATCCTTGCGAACTGCAAACTCAACTTCTATCCTGGTTATAGTTCTAGTTCTTCAACTTATATCATAGAGAAAAAGCCTTTCCTTCTCGAATTTGCTAAATTTTGCAACTATGAAGCGGTTTTCATTAAACAGATAGATTCCGATCCTGTGAGCTCTTTCCACATTTGCTTTGTCAATGGCTACTTCCTTATATTGGGAGTAAATAGCAATAACATCCTCCTTAGATTGTGCCCATGTCTTAATTACCAGGCAGCCCAAAAAAGAGCAAGTTACATCTGCGTGACCCATTTTCGGCATCTTCAGTTGCTGCCTTCAAGGATGCAATTCACGTTGTAATGATTGCGGGTAAGAACGGGCGTGCAGTAATTGTCTGGGATTCTTCAGGACATTTTAGCCTTTCTTGAAATTTGGCAAACTTTATTTCAATCCCGTTCCGCCATTCCTGAAGCGAGGTCAAGCCGGAAAGCAGCTTTTTGTACTCGTCCTCAGTTCATCTGACAGCCTCAACTAGCGATGAGTATTGACTGCTGTGAGCCTGCACGTTACTTTCACAGCTATATGTTGGGCCACGATCGGCCTCAATATCACTAGACGAAAGATGGAGCAGACACACAAAAACAAAGCGGCGACAAATCAGGGAGCACTTTATTTGCGCACTATGCAAAAATTTCCTAATTTCAGTGGGGCAGGACATCGCAAGAAGGCAGCGGTTAGAAGTATACGAACAGGATTGGTTGTAGCGAACTGATTCCATGTTTCTCGTGGTGTTAGCTTCAGATAAAACTGCTGACGGTTGGCATTTATGTACTAGCACTGTCGTGCTGGGTTGCCTCTGTCCTTTGCCCATTATGATGCCATTGTGCAAAGGTCAGAAACGAAAAAAAAAGAAAAATGGGAAAAGTTTTGCTGTGTCCCATTTTAAGTGCCTTCTCACGGGAAAGTCTGCATGGCAGCAATGTTTTATGCAATACAGGTACGGGGAGGATCACTGGCTTCATTGGTCACAGCTCGACCTGATTTGTATTGGGTGATGCCGTCCATGTCCTAATTAACTAGCGTCCAACGCCATAGACAAGTATCGCACTCCTATTCGAATTGTCTGAATTTCTGAATTAGCAGGGTCAGACTAACACGATTTTATTGCGTACAGTACATTTACTGGCATTAATACTTCTCATCACATTTTATCGTCTTGAAGGGGCAGTTCAAAGTGCCAAAGCTGTGAAGTGTGACCTTCAAATGTTGAAGCTGCTTGCAACTCGCATTCCTTGTCCAGCCTCATCCACCGCGATGTCAACCACCAGGACCGACAGGGCAGGACGGCTCTACACTACGCCTCCCACACGTGCTGCGAGCACACGGCAGCCGTCCTTTCCCTCCTTCTCCAGAATGAGGCAAAAGTTGGTGAGTGCACGTGCTGGGCTACAGCTCGCCAGCCGCTCTTTTAATTACAAGTTCAAATTGGTTTGTACGGGGCACAGCGCAGCCAGCCGTTGCTGGAGGGACACAACTAAGCCATCAATTCTTCTTTGGCCATATTTTTTTAACATATTTGAACATATTGATTAGGCATGCGCAAATGGAGAATCTTGGGCTCGAAGTGAATTATCATATTCAGCAAATGATTTCAAAGTGAAGCATGTTATTTTTTTTCTTTAATTGAAGCGAATAGTGTGTGATTGCAAACCTAGTAGAGTAACATTTCAGTCAGATGAATTCCACAAGGTCGCAAGCAATGTCCCTGTCGTCTAGAATGGACAAATTCACGTTTAGAAACTTGGGAAATGCATGCACGCATATTTGTTTATGTCTGATGGGCTATGTGCTACCGCTCACTGTTCTCAGTGTCTAACATGTAGCTGTCGATTCTGACACACACTTTCTGCCACTGTTCGCTGCCATGCTTATAGGCAAAGTTTCAAAGCCCCTTGGCACACCCAAGGAAGCTATAATAGAACTGCTGGAGTGAAGACTGCCTATACCGGCGCATGCACGGAGGTCAAGTCCGGCTGAGATCACAGCAGCCATCTTGCCATAGGCAAAGAAAGACTATCTTAATATAGACTAATAGCTTCTTTCAGTGCTTTCAGTTTAGAGATTGGGAGCGGGCCTCTGAGTGACTCTGTGAGCCTTGAAGTTTCTACATTTAACCTGAAATTGACGCAGCCCTTTTTCTGCCACTATTTAAATTGACAGTGCATCCTGCGATAATGCAAAAAGCCCACTGCAGCTTTTTTTTTTTTGCTTCACAAGAGATCGTTGTTTTTCCGACAGGGAGGGCTATCACGCACTCTTCACAAGTAGATCCTGCAGCAACCTAGAAAGCCAGCAAGATACGGCACTACTGCATTTGTGAAGGCTGATACACTTTCAGGAAAGTGTATGCGGTGCGTGTAATTATTGTTTCCTGACTAACTGCCCGTTTTTCCACTGTCGTGGCAGTGTCGGCACGGTGTCGGATGGAGACAATGTCACTTGCCAGGTCTCAAATCCGTTTGCATAAGTAGACACTGACATAGGGCTGTAAACTGAGATGAAGCCTCCTCGACTTTGCACACAGCCATAGAATGTTTCATTGTGGTCTTGACTCGGTCTAGAGGCCCTTTATTCACCAGCTGTTCAAATAGCTTTTCAGCACTTTGTATGCTAACAAGGAAGTGCTGTTTTCCTTCTTTGACGGGCTGACCTGCTGGTTCCTTTAGTGACGTTATGTATGTCTGAACCTTGTAGAAGAGTGATTTCCAGCAAGCATGAGTCTGCTTCCACAATGGAACGAGTGCAAGGTTTGACAAAAGGATTTCGGGGCATTAGAATATAAAAAATGCAGTCTTGCCGTTGCTCGTACACATTTGAATTGTGGCCATTTCAACATGTAGTTGCAGAAGTCTAACTCATCACCTCCTGATGCACTCAGTGCTTGCACTGCAAGCTGCTCATTCAGTTTTTGCTTTTCCTTTTGATTGTAGGCATTGGTCAACTTATTATACCAAGCCCTTCTTCATGCTTCAAAGCACCATGAGCCTTTTTGTATTCCCACTTCATGAAGTTCCCGTAATTATCAACCAAGTGACTTGAGGTTGCTAACATGTTGCGGATCAGTTTCAGCATATGACAGGTGTCTAAATGAGTCACTACTTGAGTTCTTAGAACGTGCTGAAAAAGGCCCACAGCTTTGTCACAGCGCTGCACCTAGAGGTTTCGGCGTGCTGAAATTGAATGTAGCACTGTCAGACGTCAGCGAGACAACCTATCAGTGCATCGCCCAGTGATCCCGTGAAGGAGTCAGTAAAAAAGTAGCCAGCAGAACACGTCAAGCGCATGTTCAATCCAGTCAGCATGTATACACTTGCGTTTGTGGCCTCAGGCAAGTTGTCATCTTGTACATCTGTCCCAAAGCTCACGTAACCGACAAGCTCAGCATTCTTCCTGGTTGCCATCTCATCTACGATCAGGCCACGGTATAGCTTTTCATTTTAACTTTTGGCAAGCTTTTCTAGGAAGGAGAAAGCCTCAGATTTGAAACCCAGGTCTTCATCAGCAGATTTGTACCACTCTCTCTCTGTCTGCTGGGAGGAAGTCATTGAATTTTGAATGAATATGCTCGTAGCCAGCCGACGAGTAGAAGTGGAGAGTTAGAACATAATTGTGCAGGATACTGGCCTCCATGTTTTCTTTTCGCCTTGCAGAATAGCTGTTCGTTGCCAGTAGAGAAAGTTGCGGTCAAAGCTTCAGAGCTTTCCTCGGGCTTGTGTTCTTTGATTGACTTTGGGCTGTTCAATTCTTTTTGTCCTTCGTCGTTAGCCTTGCTGCAGTGTTTTCACTCACTTCGGGAGCTGTGCGACTTTTCCTTTGAATAAATGCAGCAGCTTTTGTAGTGTTGTTTTGCAGGCAAATCTGAAACTGCCTCTTCCATATTATTGATGTCTTCAGTGTTTGCGGCAACTACAGGGTCTCTCTGTTTGTCGACAGTCACTTTCTTTTTACCTGCAGTAAAAAAAATCACAAACTGTAGTGTTTCAAAGTATTCATTTATACATACTGCAATCGCACGAAGCAAGACCAAAATATATATGGTCATTTATATAGTGTGCGCTGGAAAGTATGGTGACAGATGAACAAAAATAACAACGATTCTACTGGAAGGCAAGTTCACAATAATTGTTTTTACTTCATTGATATACAGGGGCTAATGTTCCACCTGAGCTGCTGGGCAGAGCATAAGAAGTAGTGAATAGCAGCTCACTACCCCAGGGTTTTAATGTGAAACACTTAAAGGATTCATCCTTGTGGTTCATGTTCTTGATGAGCCTTCACACAGTAATGTTAAAGCTGGGCAATTGCAGTGAAAAATGCACAGTTCAATAGAAAACCGAAACACAAGCAGTATAGTTTCAGCACCTCCCATTGAGTCGCACCGCTTTCGGAATTAATCACATAAGAGTGCAATCTCCAAGGGTACTTACTGGCTTTTGCAGGTAGGCTTCCCAGTCTCAGCCTAGTCATTTTTGCCCAGTGTGGTCTGAGTACTCTGAGGCAAAATGCTCGGATTACAAGTGGTTTCTGTCTTTGGGTTTCCAGTGTTCTTTTCAAACAGCTTGATTCTATATGTTTTTGCATTTCTTCATTCTTTAGAAACATCTCAACAAGACTGCATATCAAAATCCATGAGCACAGTCCGAGTGCGAGGTTAAGCACAGCAGCAGGCATTGTTTGAATTAGTTTTGGGGCACTTACAAATGGAATGTGGTGCTTTCTTCACTCTATTTGCGCATCCATAGGCAACACAGGACGTCACTATTCTCACTGGCCGTGCCTTCTTGGACATAAAGCAGTGAAAGCAAATGACTGCACCGACCATGCTAAGTAAATACGGTGCACTTTTTGCCCATGGCAAGAATTCCCCGCACGGCTTCAGCTCGTGGGCTCCACTCCAGCAGTTTTATTATAACCTCCTTGAGTGTGCCCGTGGTGAGGAGCTGGCTTGCCACTATTCTTGCTGCTGTGGTGGAGGGTTGAATAATGTTCTTTCCACCGCCTAGGAACAAGTCATGCCTGGCTCTGGCCAGGGAGTTTCAAAATTGAAGTAACCTATGAATACTGGCAATCATGGTGATGTGTGTGCAGTCTTTGCTCATGTGTTGTATCATCCAGCACAAGAGCAGATTGGTTTTAATTCTGCGAATTCATATCAGCCGTGTTTTTGTCACTGCTGTGGCAGAAAAGAGGCAGTTTCTTGGAGCTATGCCAAAAGACATGATTTTAAGTATTCGCTGCAGCGGTTGAAATAATAAAATAAAGCAAAATAAAATCTAATGCTTCTGAACTTGTGTCCAGCAGTTTTCAGTCAGCAGTAAGCCAAAGTGCAGTTGATGTCTTGGTTAGTTTCAAGTTCCCACCATACGAGTCTTCACTGGGCATTTTTATTTTTTTCCTTGCATTCGCATTCAATTCGTATTCAAGAAATTGAAATTTGCACAACCCTAGCATTTAACTATGTTGTGTCGGGATACATGAAAGAACCCCACATTGTTTAAACTAAAATGTCTCTGACAGCCCATGTACAGTACAGCTTTGGAGATAGGTCGGGGGACTCGCTCCTGAATCGACTCACTCGGGCTCACTCAGGCTCACACTCAGATCATGATCTGAGTCGTGGGTCAGTCCAGACTCACACTCAGATCGTGATCTGAGCCGTGAGTTCGGACTCACACTCAGATCGTGATCTGAGCCGTGAGTTCGGACTCACACTCAGATCATAATCCGAGTTGTGAGTCCGGACTCGCTTAAATTATGATCTGAGTTTGAGTGAGTCCGGACTCACATTCAGATTATGATCTGAGTCGTGAGTTCGAACTCACATTTAGATTATGATCTGAGTCGCACACATACACAAAGATAGGCAAGATTCTTGGTCCATACTACGAAGTGGTGATCTTTAGTGCATTCGAAATGAAACAGACCTTGAAGGTATTATATGTATATGTATAACCACACTTATTAGTGGTGATCTATGATATTTTTTATATGGTAGCTCCAAAATATTAGTAATTCTAAGAGAGGTGTTATAATAGTCTCTTCCTAATTGCTCCTTTAGTCGCAGAACTTGGACCATTGGATGAAACGTGATTCAGCTGTCCGTTGCGTGTAAAAGCATCAGCCAACATAAGTCAGCCGTGAATTTAATTGGGCAAATTAATCCGATTGAGAAGAAATGGATGAGAAAGTGCAGGTGAATCTAAATGATGATTCATATGAGTTGTGAGGGGAAATGACTGAGTCGAGATGCGTGATGAATCGGAGTGAGCTGAGATCAGTCGAGAATGAAAATGAGTGAGTCTCGATGCGTCGAAATGAGTGAGCTCAAATTGGTTGTGAGTTGAAATAAGTGAGTCCAGATGAGTCTGAGTTCAGATGAGTCGTGAGTCGAAGTGAGTGAGTGCAGATGAATCGTGAGTCAAAAATGAACGAGTCGAGATGAGTGAGTTCAGATGAGTCGTGAGTGGAAATGAGTGAGTCCATGATGAGTCTGAGTTCAGATAAGGTGAGTCGAAGTGAGTGATTGAGTGCAGATGAGTCTCGAGTCAAAAATGAGTGAGTGAGCCCAGATTAGTTACGAGTCTGAGTGAGCCCAAGTGAGTCGCCAGCTTGAGTGAGTTTTAGTTCATGAGTGTGAGTGAGTTCGAGCCTTGTGAGTCTGAGTGAGAGTGAGCCTGCTGAGTGAGCACACGTGATTTTGCCGACCTATGGCTGTGGAATGTCCACACACCAATTCCACTTTGTGGAAGGGATACATATGGCTGTGCCTGCTCCTAAGTGAAGCCAGATGGTGCCAGCATCATCAGTACTGTCCCATCAATGCATAGTCTCCACCTCTTGGTATGAAGCACTCGGTACAAGTTGTGTACCGTATGCTTTGCAGACATCAAAGACAAGCATGGGTTCTCACCACTTCACTTTGCAAGCCAAGCAGGTTCTGTGGATGCCATACAGCTCCTCCTGGATGCCGGGGCAGACCCAAGTGCCACTGGCCTGGGAGGAATCGCACCGCTTCATCTTGCGGTGAGCTTGGATAGTTCACTCACGTCCCCACCTCAGTGGTTAGGGCACTGTCGCCAGCGGGGACTCTATTTCGAACTCGGCCTCAGCGGTGTCATTTCAATGGAAGTGAAATGCGAGGCTCTTGCGTAGTGCAGGCTAACAAATACCGGGTGGTTGAAGCTATCCAGAGCCCTCTAATATTGCGTACCTCCCAGCGAGTCACTTTGGGAAGTTAAACCCCATAACACCAAATCATGTTTTTTGCTTTTTTCCCCTGTTGTAGATTGTGGTGAGCTGCTCAGGGACTACCTCCTGCACTGGCATGTTTCTTTATGCACTTTTGTTATGTGAGACTCTGTTTCCAGTGCTTGAGAAGCTTTACTTTAGTAAATTTATTGCTCTGTCACATGCTTTCTTTATTCCTTGTTGGTACTTTGTGCAGAGTTATGGTGACCATGTCTGTCCCAATGCAAGGCCTGTTCACGTGGAATATCTGCGACTGCCTCAGTAAATGCATAGCGGGCTACAATACAGAATTGTCTAGAAAAAAAAAACAAAGGCTGGCACTCTGTCACCGCCATGTGCACGAATTTTACCTGTGTGATTGCTTCGTTGAGTGAATGCAGTGTTGCCTAGTAAATGGTTTCTTTCTGCTTATTCCACTGCCATTTTCAAGATGACACCTCCTTAATAATAAAATATGACAGTTCTGCTAATACAGCGGCAGACTTGTGGACAAAAAAAGATATGCATGAAGTGCTACACTGTCGACAGCTTACCTATGTCGTGCCGGTACATAATGCAGAATGACAGTTCAAACGACTTCAAACTAGATGCGAAGAAGTCGCAAGTGTACACATAGTCGGGCAAACGGCAGCTGAGGCATTAACTGATGTGTAAATGGGACCCCGGTGCCGAGTTGCTTTGTAACCGTGTTTGAGCGTTCCACGAATCTTCCCTCGAGGCCCAAGGATACCGGAAACGGGCACTGTGCTTGGGCTTGTGCAGGCGTCAGCAGGCAAGATTGCCGCAGTGAGACTGCTCCTGGAGCGTGGCGCAGACGTGCTGAGTTTTGCGCAGGATGGGAAGTCGCCGCTGTGCTGTGCAGGAAGCACTGACGTCTACAGTGTGCTGCGCAGAGCAGTCGAAAACGCCCTCTGTGAGAGGGCCGACAAGCTTCGACTTACTCCACTAGAGCACGGTGAGGAACCCTTTGGATTTGGCAGACCTAGGTAAGGGGTCAGATATTTTGAGAGGACGTGTAGGTTTCCTGTTCTTGTTGCCAACTACCCATTCCCAGCCCCTTACTACTTTGAGGCACAAATAGTTCATTTTGGTAACCTGTGTGTGTGTGACTTCCTGTTCGGATTCAAACTCTGTCATTGCACATTACTATTTGATTTTTCAGTGCAGTGCATTATGGTTGAAGACAAAAGGGTGATTCATTTTGCCATTTCATATGGCAGTCTGCTTAGATATTTTTTTGATCGCACATAGTTTGGAAAATTGATCCTTACAAATTTCCTTTAAAAAAAGACTGAATTTGTTATTTTGACTGTTTGAGCAACTACAAGCATTCCTCCTTCACACACAAAAAGTTCAGAGCCAGAAACTATTGGAAAATATTTCAAAACTGGAAAGGTGATGCTTTGAAACATGAGAGGTGTCAATGGGAGCCATTTCCAAGTGTGCGATGTGTCAAACAGATGCGTTTTCTGCATACTTGCCAATCCTCCCGATTCGCCCGGGAGACTCCTGATTTTTGACTTAGCTTTCCGACTGTACGACCTCTGCCCAATGTCTCCTGATAAATTGCCTCTGCCAGTGCAAGGATAATTTTTGTCAAACTAGCAGTGCAAAATCTGCATTGTAATCGTCTGTCGCCATCAGCGGATGCACTAGCACCATTTGGTTGTGAGTATAAGTTTGCGGATAGCTAGGCCGCTTGTGTGTAAAGTTAACATTCTCATATACTTGAACTCATGGCACTGTCAAAGCTCAAGAAGAGATGTCTGCAGAAGGTTTTGCGATCTCACACTTATTTCTATACTTCGTGACGTCAAGAAAAGGCAAATATTTTGCATCTTGCACAACATGTGGATGCAACATCAGCATGTCTCACAGCATTAGAGATGGTTTAGAACTGAGACAAACTAGAACTGAATTCTGCTCAGCAATGTGCAATGCAGTGTGAAGGGCCATCAATCCAGGCCATGCTTTGAGAAAAATACTCTGACAGATACTTTAAGCTAGTCTGGCAAGGTCTGTGTGACAGGACTCATTGGACACTGCCTGAAAGTTCGGGCGAACACCTGCCTAGCATTAAATTTGGCCTAACCCCCTGCCCCTCATTAGTGCGAATAAAAAAAGTGGCTATGGCTTAACCCTGCTAAGCCCAGACAAAGTGAAAGCTTCGTTGCGTTTCTTGTTACTCATCATCACTATTTTCTACCATCATCATCACTAACTGCATCGTCATTTTCATCGCTATTATCACTCTCATGTTCGGCTAGGAGAATTGCAATCTGTTTCTCATAAGCCTGGCCTGGGGTAGTGATTTGCACACTTGGCTGAAGATTGGTGGGATAGTGGTTTGATTACTAGTGGAAACAGTTTTTGTTTTTATATAAGTGTCTGTATGGTCTTTGCTTACAGCCACACTTGGCTCATTGAAGGTCAAATGTGATTCATCGCTTACCTTGGCCCAAGGTCGGGTAATGAAGCTTTCGCTTCAAAAAGTCTCCTCCCGATTTATCCTTGCCAGGTTGGCAGGTATGGGCTTGTGCATGAGAGTAGCCGGTGCTTTTTCTAAGGCCAGCTTCACCGCTTCACACTCGCTAAGAAGTAATCCTTAAAAATATTTCACCCCGGTTACTCAGATCTTTCACTGGACTTTGTTTAAATTTTAATCACGCTTTTCTCACCTTCTTATTTTGGCCCAAACAAGGCTTTTGTGCATTTGTGTACTTTTTTTTTTAGTTGCACCAAAACCAAATTTGGCATAACATTTAAAGAGTGAAAAATGCAAATTGTCTCAAAATGCTCTAAACATGCAGGCACCAGCCACTGAAAACAGTGCACCAGATAGTAAATTGCCTCAAAATAGGGCACCCTATGGGAACAACATTAATTTGGTGCACATTGGAGAAATGCTCTGCCATGCATACTGCCATCTCCAGAAGCATGCACATGTTTTCCACTTATACTTGGTATATTTAGGACAGGAAAGCATAGAACTGTCTTAAAGCTAGAAACAGATTTAGAATAAAGATACCATGCCCTATTAATGGCAAGGTTTTTATTTGCTTAGCTTTAGTACTAAAAAAACCTAGTTTACGAGGACCACGAAACTGAGGCTGTGTGCACTTGAAGAATAAATTCTGCTCCCCTCCTATGCGTTGTCTGCGTGTTGGAACGGCTTTATCTTGCATTAAATGCGTTTGTATTTGTTGTTTTCAACGCACTGCTCACTCCTTCAGTCACGGAACAAACTTGCGAAAGCAGCAAGAACTTCACAGGAGTAAAGTTCCAGATTGGAAAGGAAGAAAGATGCATAGTCTAGTTGGGCAGTCCCCATGATGATGGCAGTGTGGTTGAACGATCGCAGAAACCTGAACATGACACTTTTTCGTTGCACTTGCGCATGGTGTCAAGTTGGCTTTTCAGTGTCACAATGTCCTTCGCAGAAAATTGATGAAGTATAATGCGACTCTCAGAAGAGGATGACAGTCTATGAGCAGAAGGTGCTGTGCTAGGCCAAGTTTGACGAGGTAGTGGAGCGTCAATCCAGTTCAAATCTGTTGTGTTTGAAGTGCTGTGAATAGAGCAGTGTGCATTAATATACAGACCCTGGCACCCTTCTCTGCGCGTCGCCGCGAGAACTCGCACTTACCCTCCGGTTGTTCGGGGAAGCAAGTCGCATCTATGGACATGCGATCTCTTTGTTCTTCGACCGGCTAGTTCGCCTTTTGCCTCGACCGACGCTGGTCGCACCCTCGTCTGGTTAATAAACAAAGTTAACAGTACCGCGTACGTCTTCGCTACATTGACGACATGCAAACGCGACAAAATCAGTCAAATGTTCATTAATCAAATGTCGTTTGGACAGCTCTTCTTTATCTGTAGTCGTGGCAAAGTGAATGTGAAAGTGTGGATGCCATTGATCCTTGCCTTTGGCAGCTTTTACTCGCCAGTGCTTGAAAGAAATAATGTACAAAGAATGTGGAACCATGACTGTTGGCGTACACAGGAAACGAAATTTGTATACTGTTTTCATAAACTCTCATTCAGACAGTATCCAAGCTATTTAATGAAATGTTTGCATTCTTTGGTAATTTTTTTCATGCAGTAATAACGGGCTACTACACAGTTGTGTGAGACGAGATGCGTTATTACCCAAGGGACTTGTTTAGCGCACAAGGTTTTACCATTGCATTTGATCATTTATGCAGATTGTTTTGTCATGCACATAATGATCCCCGTATGCAACATTTATATATCTGCAATATACAGAGCGGACATTTCACATGCATGTGAAATGTTACACTATGTTGTCTTTTTTTTCTGCAACAGGTGGCTTTGAGTAAGTACTAACTGATCTTTCGATGCTCAAGCAAGGCTGTTTTCAGTTTTGTCGCCGTAACTGCTGTGTATAGGCCAAGTGATTATACAACAGTTAAGGAAAACGTCTACCTCAAAGCGGAGCAAATCTGGATTATCGGATTATCTTTCAAAGATCTCATATGTACAAATTTTGCTAGAAGCATAGATTTTTTAAGGGTGGAAATAACATAATTCTCAAGTACCTTAATTATTCCAGCATAAAGTTTTTGTTTGTACAGGTGCCGACTAATCCTTGCAAATTGTAAGAGGTAAGTAAACAGCCGGTTATATGACACGTTGTAGCTCAGACGGATTAATTTTAAATTAAGGTTTGAGTATTGGAATGATAGACATGTTGTTTACCTATATCAATTGTATTTCCCATCATAATCTTGCACATGAAAATGATAAGCCTGCCATGGCCAGTGCAGAATTCTTTTTACCGGGTACAGTTGCTCAATTTTATTATGGAGGTGTTCTGCTTTCGTAAAATTTTTTGGCTTGGCATGTTTTTAACCATGAAATTGAACTCTTCAGACTAGCTGGTCTTGGCATTCCCCTTCAATTTCCCTTCAATTGAATGTCATTGGAGGTTGGCTTTCCCTGAATATTGCGCTCAAATAAATGATGAAGCTGTTCGTAAACACTGTCTTTGATTGTGAAGAAAAGAATGCACGCAAGTGAAGTGTTGTCTTTGTCTTTCCTGCAGAAAAAAGAAAACTGGGGCAGCTGATCTTGCAATCGAGGAGTGTTGCTGCTCCAGGAGAACAAAGCTCTCCTGGGTGAGCTTTCTTCTAATCTTGATGAGCTTCTGTCTTGGTAGAGGCTTGAACTTGCCTCATTTTTCACGCTTGCACACCTTATGTTTGAAATCTGCCGAGTACTTTTAGGTGGGAAGAATGCAGGACTGCACATAAATATTGCAAGCACAGTTGAGCCAACTTGCTCGCAAAAGCCTGCAGTATACATGATGCACTCATTATGACTTGGTGGGAGGTGGAATGCCCAGAATAACATGACATGAGGAAATATGTGACAGGAATTTGAAGTTATGGAAGGGAATTCGTCTGGCTGAAAGGGGGGGACAATTTTTCAAGCATGACATGATGTCTGGTGATGACTTCACTGTGAACAAGAGCCTTGTGCTGGGAGCCAAAATGTCAACAGAAATCTTTTTCAGTAGTTGGCCTCTCTTGTTTTGTCCAGGCGACAGAAATTTTTGTTGAAAGAAAAATTTCAGTGCAGAGATCGTGACCATAGTTTGTAAGGTGTTTTACAGGAAACAATAATTTGCGTTTCAGTTATTTGGCAGTGGCAGCTCTTCATATCAAATTCTTTTTTAACAGTCTAGACAAGTGCCTCCCCTCTTTTGCAGCAGCTCGACGGCCAAGGAAGAAGGCTCCAGCAGCAGCGACAAGGAGCCCAGCGAGCCAGAGGCGGAGGCTGTGCTGAAGGGCTCGCATTCCATTCTTCGCGGAGGGGACCCTTCGCTGTCCGCATTCCGCCGCTACCAGCCACCCAGCGTACCTTCCCAGCAGCTGCCTCTCGGCTGGCGGCAGAAATCGTCCCACGGCGGCTCCCACTTCATCCCCGTGCGACCTCGCGACCACTCCTCGGACGACGAGATGCGGTGGTGCGCCGAAGGCACGCTGGAGAACAGCAGCTACCACCGGCAGAAGACGATGCCTTCCAACACACCCCTCGAGCTTCCCCTGGATCCTGTCGTTGTCGAGGCCAAAAATGGCGTGAGCTCTGAGAGTGAAAAGAAGGTTGAGGAGAACATCCTGGAAGCACGGATGGAGAGCCCGCTCACCGAGTCGGCCCGAACGGCAGCCTGGGTCTTTGGGGGCAGTGCCGAAAACGTGGTGCCCAAGGAGATGTACGCCAAGGTGCGCCCCAAGCACCGTGGCGACAGCTGCGACTCCGAGTCGGGCGACGACGAGCACAAGCAGTCCGCATCGCGGAAGAGGCCCACAGCGGCAGCGCAGAGGCGGAAAAAGACCCAGCACTACGCCAAGAACTACCATCTCAGCCGGCTCAAATTGCGACCTGAGTTGACAGGCCGCAGCATTCCTGACGTCGCGGCTACTGTGCCGCCAAAAACTGTGCCCGCAGGGCGGCAGCAGGCGGAAGTCTCGCTGGGGGCAGCAGAGGAGGGCTCACAAAAGACATCCGCCACGGCGGCGGTGGCCGCACAGCAGCCCAAGTTTTCGTTGATAACGAGGAACAAAGAAGGCGGCAACCTACGGCCCAACGGATCGCGCATGCCGGTCCCGAGCACCAGGGGCCTGATGAGCAAGTTCCTGCCGCCGTGGGTGACTCGTGACGACGTGTCCTCGCACCTGTCGTCTGCATCCTGGGTGTATCTGCCATCTCTCTCGCCGGAGGAAGGAGGGGATGAGCAGCAGCCGCGGTTGTCGCTGCCACGCAGGGAAGAAGTTCCCGAAGTGACCAAAGCCACCGAGACTACTGTGACACCCACGGCGGCCGTAACTACGGCGTCGTCAGCAAAGGCTCGTCCTGAGGGGACGCACACGCTGACCTGTGGCAAGCGGGGGAGTGGTGTCGGGGCGGAGGGTTCTGCATTCCACACGGTCAGCGCTAAGGGCAAGGGATCGGCGGCTGGTCAGCATGCGGCGGCTGAGCCACGCGTGCCGGTGCCGCCGCTGCCCAAGAACATGCACGACATCCCAGCCTTTCCCGCGGGACCCCCATTCCCTTGGATCAAGGGAAAACTAATCGGTAAGTGCTGCATGTATGATGTTCACACATTTGCCTTTTGTTTGCTGAGTGGCCTCCACTAAGCCGTGCATGTGCTTCCATTCTCCTGCTGGAGTGCGCTTGTCGTGTCAGTAAACCTTATTAATCAACCTCCATAAATTAAAATAATAATTTGGATTGCAACCCCTTTGCTATTCAGATCACATAGTTTCATTTTCTGAGCTTCACTGCCAGCTCGTGGTGATGGCATCTGTCGGCCGCACAGAGCCGCTGAGGTTGGCTGCGCACCTTTTGGAACGCCGTTTGGTTTGTGAGAGGATTTTCTTACTTTTAGAAGCAGTCTTGTCACTCCGGTGCCATAGCGCATTTTGCATGGTTTCTTTGTGTGTGTCTTCACTCCCTAACGTTTTGAAGGAACCCACTTAATTCATCCAGAGTTCCTTCATACTGATGACTATCAAAAATAACTACTGCTTCTCCTCAAGCACCTTTCCCTCAAATGAATTTTAGACACTCCCCTATATTTCCAATTCCTGGGGAAACTCTGGCCGTAGCTAGAAATCTGCAGGGTGAAGCTGCAGCTCCCGTCACGTGATGCACTCGACATGCATTTGCTTATCCCGTAGTTTGACCTCTCATAGGATTAGTACACTGATGGATGCCCAAATACCTCCTCTCATGCTTGCTACATCGCGAACAGAGGAATAGTTTCACCTTGAGTGCCCCCAGCTGAGAGCTTAACAATGTGCCTTTGGGAATTTGTGGAACTATGTTGGGCTAGTCAGAATCAGATGAATTGTCATTAGGGGCTTTTTCGTGCTGAAGCAGCCACTGTTTGATTACAACGACCCATGGTTTTGAACTGTGTACTGATGCTCCAAAAGAAAACAATAACCATGAAATGACATCATTGGAATGACATGTACCATCAGGAGCAATGAAGAATGCATATTTCAGCGCAACAAAAAAAAAAAAACGCAGGATGAAGAAAGGAGACAGACTCAGGGCAAACACTGAACTTGAACTGATGGATTTATGGCAAGAACATCAAATATATACGACAGGGTCTGGTAACGCCATCACACAAGAGCATGCCCCACACATTTGCATTTGCTACAACAACGCCAGAACGTCGTACCAAGACAAACTAGCCCGTCTTTGCACATTTACGTCAGGAGCAACTTTGCACTGCAAGTGGTGGAGTGAAACAAAACTGCATTCCAGTGGCATCTGCAGGCAAATTGTTTGGCTCACTTCAATGCAGCGCCAAACTGCTGACTGGCACCGCAGCAGTAGCAGTGCCGTGACCCACTTTTCATTTTGCGCCTTGTTTTCTTGTTGTTGTTGCACGCTCAAGGTAGGGCAGTAGGGCAGTTTGTGCGTGCCGTGGCATGATACGGCCATTTTATCGCATCATGCTACTATGCACATCGGCCGTCTTGTCACATCTCAAATGCACAATAGAAAACGCACATTTTTGCATTTTATCTTCCATTTCAAAATGCAACTGCTATTTCCAAGATTATGATAGCACAAAAGTTGTTTCAGATAGTGCTTGAAACAGCGTTATTCGCGATTATGAAAGCGCCCTGTTTGTAAAAAGGGGTAAGGGTGCAAATTATGTCTGCTAATACTGTACCCGATTCCTTAGTTAGTCTACTTAGCTCTTTCTTCATCACTTTGTGCTGCCTAAACTGTATTATATTACAAATTTAAATGCAGACCTTTGAGCATTTAGAACCTGTTTTTATCTTCATTTCTTTGTGAGTGTGTCGTTTAATACCATGGATGGGCGCTGTTTCCATGAGAGCCTGTGTGTTGTGCACTGTCAGCCCCAAATTAAGGAACACCAAGTTTCCTAACTTAATCTCTCTACTACAGCATCCCTTATATAAGCCAAAGTGTCACTTCAGCACATTATACACACATAATTTGCACCTTACCAAACATTTATTACTGGCGTATTTTTCACAGTGATTTCGTGGACCGGTGAGCACACCCAGTTTTTTTATTCTTGGTTACAGTTGATGGGTGTATGTCATTCAGCCATGTAGATTTCGGGCTTTCATCTGTGTTCTCTCTCACCCCCATTCCGCCCAGGATGGTGGCTTCGGCTTGCATGCTAAAGTAAAGGCGGCACGAGGAAGGGGTATGCCTTTACGACTCCACGCTATTTGCCCCACTTTACGGGTGGCGCTTGGCCAGAATGTTTGTCACCATTCCCAAGATGGAGGAGCAGAATTTATACCCTGCAAGAACTTTTTACAGGCTAGTTCATGCATTATTACTGAAATGGTTTACAGCGCAGACGGAACCTGTGGTCGCCTTGTCTGCACTGTAAACCATTTCAGTTTTAGTATTTATACCTTGTTCAGAAAGGGTGTTCGAATCCTAAGGCCTTAGAAGTGAACCAGTGCAGGCTTTCAATTTTCATTATTGATTGATTGTTTATTTGACTATTGTAATCACTTTCGGCTTGTGTATGTAAGGCCTGCAGTTTGTGGGAAGGAATGCCTGTTGCAAATACCTTCTTCTACTCAGGCAAAGGGGCATTTGGCCTCGTGTGGTGCGGCTTGCGCAAGTCCGGTGGGGAGCTGGTGGCCGTCAAGCAGTTTCAGCTGGGTGGACCCGACGTGCTGTCGGCCGTACAGCTCGAAGTGGACATTTTGCAGTCGCTCAAACACCCCAACATTGTGGGCTTCCTCGGAGTGCAGCAGGAAGAGGCCCTGGTCAACCTGTTCCTCGAGTTTGTCTCTGGCGGCAGCCTGGCCGCCAATCTGGCCCAGTTTGGGGCCTTCCCTGAGACGGTGGTGCGTCGATACGGACGGCAGCTCCTCCAGGCTCTGGCTTACCTGCACCAACGAAACGTCATCCACAGGGATATCAAGGTCTCCTCAGTTCGCTCTGTTCAGAATATTTTCGTTTCCCTTGTCCAAGCATTTTTCCCTGTCCTGCACATCTTTCATTTCTTGGCACATATGTGCATGCTTCTGCAACAACTTGTGCAGCATTTTAAAATGCCCAAGGCCAAATCAGATATGTTGTTGCTTGATTCAGTATTTGGGAAAATCAGCTTGTCTGATCTAAGCTGGAAAATGCTGCCGCAGTGCTGCGGGACCCTCCCCTGCTGTTAGCTGTGTACATTTCACCCTCTCAAAGTAGGGCCCTTTTTCAGGTGCAACATCATTCAAGGTCACCTTATTGTTGACAGCTTCCATCTTTCCCTGCACAGACGAGCGCTCCTCTCCATGGTAGTGATTGTAACAAATAGTGGCAGTTTGGAGTGGCCAGCTGTGAACCATGTACACAGTTACAACTAACTAATGAGAAATCATGGATTTCTTACACTGAGTGTCATGAAATCAGGGAAGTAATCGTGTTGGGCACTTAGTAATGTTCGGCTCCCTTCATGTGTCTTCTGGAACTGTTTCTCTTCGACGTGTGGCATAGCTTGCTGGAAGCAGCCTTTTTTATTATCTTAGGGGTACTCAACGAACATTGTGGACTAAATGAAGCTAGCCCTGACCAACTGATTCTCTCTTCCTATTGACAGAAAGATGTCATTACTATAGATCACGGGTAAATCGAATTATTGCTTGTATCAAACTAAGAATATTCCCTTGAGGATCCCACGCAAAAGTATCGGAGTCGTGCTTGCATATATCGAACTCCCAATCAGCGGAATATTTGATATATCGAACTGCGTGCCACAGCCCTGCAAGGTGCGCTTCTCCTAACGGCACCCCTTCAATCATTTTTCACACGTGGAGCCGGGTCAGCAGCTTAACGTGTTGGACCTCATGACTTTGCTAACACTGTAAAGTCGCTTAACGAGCTGAACGCCGAGTCCGCTTGAAAGGGACCTTCTGATCGATGTGCTTGTTTTCTATGTGGCACTGCTGTCATGTGAGAAAATCCAAAGTTCAACGCACCAGTTTTCATATGGTGAAGCCAGCCTAGCTGACCAAGGTTTGCTATAGTTGTTGCGGGGCTTGCTTCTCTGCTGAAGGAGACTGAGAAGTCAACTTGACCTTATTTCAACTAAGTTGTTATAGAGTTTATAGTGTGCCGTTAACAGAATTACAACTGTTATGATGAGCGGTGGTGCTTCCCAAAGCAACTTCTGCAGCAGTACTAATGTGAGCCGCAACCACAGCAGCACATTCACTATTCAGACCTGGACGCTCGATGTGATAGTGTGAGCTTCGGTGCTTCGATCTGATTCTGCCAAATATTTAGACCATGCATTTGCATGCATGTTGCGGTACGAGGGGGCGGCGGTTCTCTTTTTGGCGCCTGTCGCAAGGTGACGCTTTGTGTGGGTCACTACTCCAGAGGAGAGCTGTAGGCTATCAGTACACCGGCATGCAGCACAACATTGCAGAAGCATTCCGCTAGCTTGAGTACATCATACTGAAACTTCTGTATTATAGAGTAGCTCATCTCTTGGCATGTTTTATATATCAAATTATCGATATATCAGAACTATTTCTTGATCCCTTTTGAGTTCGACATATCTAGGATCGACTGTGTAGGAAAATGTTGCAAATGAGAATGCCAAAACAAAAGTGAACGTGTACTGCCGTTAGTGGTCATTTCCGCTAGTGCAATGGGGTGACATTAAGTGACATTAAGGCTTCATTCTTCGGAAAATCGGCGTCGTGAGCAAAATGTCACGAGCATGCTTCTGGCAGGTGCTAGTCGTCAGTGTGTAGTCGGTGTGTAGTGTGATGTCACTAGGCCACACAACATGATGGCCTGTTTAACAAGAGCTGCCATACTGGGACTTGTAAATCCAGAGTTAAACATGCCACTCCTTAGGCTCTACACATGCATAAGAGGGGCTTTATATCTATGCCTCATCATACTCTTAAAGACGAAGCTTGAGGTCCCCCCCCCTCCCCCCCCCCCTTTTTTTTTTTTGTGTTGAGTATAACCGACAATGAAGGATTATGCACCCAAATATTAAAGGAGTATAGATGCGCAATTTCTGGGTTTGGCTTTATTTTTTGCAATGATGTGTATTACATTACTTACTCTAAATGGATATATTTGCCTACAACCGCTAAATAATTTGTAATCAGATTTCTTTTCTCACCTACTTTGGTTTCAATCGAGCGACGCCTGTCATGTAAAAGTGAACAATGGAAAAACAATCATATAATCATTCCTCTTCCGTTTGATTCACCACAACGCTAAATTCAGCCTGCTTCAAAGACGGGAATTGCAACAAGTGATGAATCGGCAATTATATCGCTGTTTTTTATCCCTCACATGACCATGATTTCACTCTGACGTCACAGTCATTGCTCGTCTGCTGGAACCAAAACCGAAAGAGGTGAGAAAAGGAAATTCATTTATATATATCATTTAGCGGCTTAGGCGAAAACCACATGGTGATCCGTGCCCTATGCATCATTGACGAGAACAAAAATGCAAAAGTTTGGTGTCTATAAGTTGAGGCAACTTTTGCATTGCCATTGTTGATGCTTTTCTAATGCACAAAGGAAAGCAGAACATGGAAAATTAAGTGAAGCACATCAACCACGTCTGACATCACCGGCATCGTTTTATGAGGTTGACTTAGTGCCGCAGAAAAAGATGTTTTTCCCTACCTCGAAATTTCTGCCAAACGGATGTTGTCCGAGTCATAAAAAGCCCAGCTGTCGTATCTCATCGAGGACAATAACTGGACAGGGCGTGTCCTCAGTTTCTCTCGGTAAGGACGGCCAGGAAATGAAGTGACACCAGTGCTGCCCACGCAGGGAAACAACGTGATGGTCTGTCCTGGGACGGGCACCATCAAACTGATTGATTTTGGCTGCGCCACGTTTGAGCCGTCCTCGGCGGACTGCGAGGAGCTGGTGGCCAGCGCCAGGGGCACGCCCTACTGGATGGCACCCGAGGTCATTTGCCAGGAAGAATGCTCGCACAAGTCAGACGTCTGGTGCGTACAGCACAACTGGTTACTGAATACAGTGTCACATTTTTCGAACACGCCTGTCACTTCTGTGGAGAGTGATTTCTTGAATCATTCCTTTCTCGCTTAATGTATGCTTTGCTGTATTTCGCTGTTTTGAGTGGGCGCTTTGTTTTTTGGCTTTGGCAACAGGCAATATTTACTGGGTTACAGTTCCAGTATGTTTTTTTTTCAATCTGCAAGAACTACATCACACAAATTTGTAACGCAGTTATTATTGCTACCATGTGTGATCAAGGTGGCCGTTACATCAAGCTTTTCCGTGCATACTTTTTCACCCCCTTTCCATGAAATTTGAGTAAATGGATGAAACAAAATCAATTTCTCACTGGATAGTGGAGGCAGCTTTTATTTATTAACTTGATTTGCTCCCCTTTTCCTGTTTTATTCACACTGATGTGAACCTTTTTTTAGCTTATTGCTGTATAGTGTTTTTACTTGTTGTGCCTAGTTTGACTGCCTGCATTCTTCGTTTCAGGAGTGTCGGGTGCACTGTGATTGAGATGTTCCAGACAAAGCCTCCTTGGTGAGTAAAAGCCTTGGAAGAAAATCTAGCTGGGGTTGTGTGAATATATGGATCTTTTGAATGCAAATTTTAACTGTGCTCTTTTGAGCTTTTCATCAAGCCATTGACAGGCTTTTAACATTTTAGCATACCTTAAAGTGTGTTGAAAGTGTCATTTTTGCGCTGTTCTTGTCTAAATGCAAGAAACCATTTATTGCCCAGTCTTTTGCCAAATAAATTTACCTCTTTGAAAGTGGTTCTTGTCAGTTTCTCCGGGCCATTCAATAATCAGAACTACTTCTCCGTTTTTGTCAAGCTCAAATTAATGCGCTCTTATGGTAGTCTCTAATTGCTTTTGGATCCATACTTGACGGAACGAGTAGACATGGCACCATGTACTGTATTCAAAATGTTTTATGTTCTGAATCTAACATGCATCTTTTTATGATTTCTTCTAAGTAGATTGTTCTGGTGCCCATTTTCTGAGAAGCTTCTATCTCTTATTTATAAGTTCTCCCTTACTGGCAATAGTTAATTGGTGTTGTTTTAAAGCATTTGTATAATTCAAAAGTACAACAACTATTCTAACGACAGTTTTATACTTTCTATTCACTTCAAGTACCGTATTTGCACGATTGTAAGTCGACCCGTATTTTTTTGAATTTGAAAATCAGAAATAGAGAGGGTCGACTTACAATTGAAACCAAAACATGGCACTGTTAACAAGAGCAAAATATAAACTATATCAGGGAAGCTATGGCAAATATTTTGCTCTACGGTTTTAAGCACAACATTCAGTTACTGTGCATGCTTCTCGGGGAGAATGTTTTTGTTTTTTTTAGTTTTACTGCGCAGCACAAACTGTACCTGTGGGAGTGTCGATAGTTTACGGAAGAGCTGCTATTCGAATTTCGCCTTTGGCACGCCATCGCACGTCAGTTGCATTGGGTCACGTGACACAGCAGCACTTTCATGGAGTGTTGATGATTGATGGAAGAGCCAACACTGATCATTTTTCATGCGTTCATACTTTTACAACCGGCAACCGGCATACTTCTACAACCGTTCATACTTTTGCAACCGGCATGAGCTCTCCAGTCCAAAAAGCATTTGGCGCTTGTTCCGTGCAGCCTTCAAGGAGGCGACTATCATTTATGCCGGAAAAAAAAGTGCGCTGTGGGCCGCAAGTTGGAAGCTTCTAAACGGGTTATGCAGGAGGGGCGGTGGCAGCGAGACAAAATTTTCAACTGTAATGCCAAACTAAGAGGCTTCCTAGGGATACACTTGGTATGTTATCCAGGGCTGGAGGCCAAGTTTGCAGCCTATATCACAGAAGTATGTGATTTGAAATGGAGGCAAGTAGTACAGCCAGGCAAATAAATTTTCATTGTCAAAAGCATCCACCTTCTTTTTTTTCTTTTTTTTCGAGATGTGCGATTTGGGGGGTCGACTTACAGTCATATAAATACGGTAAAAGTGACCTATTCGTGGTCTCCAAATGATAGGCCAATATCTTGTCAGTACTCATAGAAACTAAGAAAAGGCCTTTGATTAAATCCTTGGCTGGCATCCTTGAGTCCAGGACTGAAAAAGTGCCTGATGCCAACTGCTGTGGTTTCAGGTACGAGCTTTCTCCTCTGGCGGCGGCCTTTGCCATTGGTCAGGGCACAAGTGACCCAAAGTTTCCCGACCAACTGAGTCCTGATGCTCGAGACTTCATCCTTACCTGCCTCAAGAGGTAAGCTCTTTCTTCTTTGCTAAGTCAAGAACTTGGTCAAGGGACTGGAAGAGAAGGGAATGGAGGACAGATTACAGTTGGCTTACGTAAATTGATTTCTACATTGTTATTGACTGTGAGAGTAGTATGTACTTTCTCTGAAGGCGAAATGTCCCAAGAATTGAATATAGGTACACCACCAGCCCAGGCAAACCGTACTTGTGAGTAAAGGCTACAGCACGGCTTATGGAATCACCTTTATGTTAAGTTCAGATACAACGCAAGAATAGACCGGTAAATTGCTGCGGGCTTCAAACCATCAGCGTCGGCTTATCATTCTGAAGTCTCTGTCAACCAAATTGCATCTGCTGGCATCGCATCGCATACGGCTGCTGTGCACGTGCCATGGGACCCAAATCAAATGATTTCCGACATTTTTTAATATATTCATTTCAGTTCCGAGTTTTACATGTTTATATAATTATTTATATGTAACTCAATTTTTCAATTATATGCTATTGTTTCACTGCCTAGGACGACTCTCGAATGTGGCAACTTTCTCCATGATCCACTGCGCAGCCACCCTTGTTCAAGATGAAGCGATAGCCCAACACCATATTGGTGCTGTGCATGTGGCAATATATTTTCCTGTGTTCTTCTCATTTTTTTTGCAAACACCAGTTTATCAGTACAGTTGCCATGTTTGCAGTGTGCAGTGGTACTTTGGAAATAAGTGAGAAGGCATTTTACAAGCAGCGATAAAAAAAAAATGAAGATAAATTGCCAGCAAAAGTGGGTCGGAACAGTACCGCGAAGCGGTATGGAACAGTTCCTCCTTTGTTCCGGTTCGTGTTGGTTTTGTTCCAAGATGGCAGAAAATATTCGGGTTTGGTTCAGTTCCGGTTCCAGGCGAAAATTCGGGTTCGGTTCCGGTTTTCGGTTCGGTTCCAGTTCCAATTCGACACTCTACTTATCAGTGACCTTTGGCGCCAGTTTACAGCTGATGTTATCGACGAACTCCTGCGATTAGCATCATTCAATGCCATACCACGCTCAAACGAATGGGACTATTTAACGCACCAACTTCACTCTGACCTCTATACGTTGATTTTGATAACAAGAACTAGGATGACATCCTTTCTTTTATTGCATACGCGTATAATACTGCGAAACATGAGAAGACTCCTCCTCATGCTCCTTTATGCTCGAGCCTCCTGCAGCTGTCTCGATACCATCCTTCCTTTCTACCTGTACAATGAGCCTTCTATCGGCATCACTCCATGTCGAGCTGAAGAAGCTCGCCGCATTGCTCGCCTATGCATACAAGACTCATAGGAGTGCTTGAAGGAGCATTACTATGTCCCTAATGATTTAAGGGCTGAGCTACATGTACGCATTGCTGCATAAATTTCTCGCTTTGTATGAACGATGGTGAATGGCAAAGGATTCAACGAGCATCTAATTGCAGCCATGGTGTTGCAGAACACTTCAATTCTTGCAATTATTGGGACTGTTGTTGCATTTGCAAATAGTTTTGCGGTGTACTATGCTAGCAACACAGAGCATCGTCACCATTTTGCGCTGCGTTCGGTTCGTGCAGTCGCATGTATCTTGCCCAGTAGGCGATGGAGCGAACGATGATCGCTTTTGCTGCACTGCCTTATTGCGTCGCTCCCATTTTTGTTCACCTGTAGCTCAGCCTTTAGTGTTGTGTGGACACCGCTGCGCAAGCTTGGTTTCTGCCAGAAGCTGCTGTTTTACTAGTGGCCCTTTTGTTGTTCTGGAACGCTTGAGTGACGTGAACTACGTGATTTCACACTGCACTGAAAGTGGCAAGTGCTGGAAAGTGGCAAGTGGCAGGTGGTGCACGTCGCTCGACTCAAAAGGTTCCACTCTCGCACCTTGCTTAAACTACTTGCCATGGGGGCTTCGTCTGGGAAGGGGAAAGTGTCATGCGCTTTGGGGCATCATGAAAAGGCAGAGGAAGAAGCTGAAGAGCGAGAGAAGAAGAGCTGGTGTCTCTTGGGAACTTGCAGTTCCTACGCTATAAATAAACACCTCTGTTACATGCTGAATACGTAACAATATGTTTGTGTTCATCGTTGCTATCAGTACACGTTACAGCTGAGATGATTGCCTGTTTGCTGTAATCTTCGTCTTTTGAAAATGTATTATCAACATGCAAGAGTTACAATCATTGGAGATTCACCAACCTTCGCCTCACGGGCATTCAGAACGAAGGCCGCTTTCCAAAAGTGATTCTTGATGGGAAGTCCAGTCGGCTTGTAGAACTAGGGGAACAGTGACAGTGGATAGGGAAAAGCAAACAGTGCTCACAAGACGTCCAGCATTGTAAGCATGGTTTAATTTTTTGGTGGAATTGTAGCATTTCCATGTTTTTGTCTGTCTTAAGGTTGGCTCCCAGTTTCCAGGTTTTACATGTTTTAACCAATATTATGCTATGACAGCATTGTTATAAGTGGTTTATTTTATTGTAGAAAACACAGAAATGCTGATGGTGCTGTGGCAGTCCATTGTTTGTTATATCCGATATATTGCTCTAAGTGGCATTGTTATAAGTGGGTTTGACTGTAGCAACATCGAAATGCCATCACTTGTGAAATAAGCAGGCGAAAAATTGTGGAAATGACTTCTATTTCAGAGGTGCACATTGCACTTGAAATTGCACAGAAAAGGTTGATATTTCTTCTGGTGACAGAATATGTCTTTACAAAAAGGGTGGTTGACTTGCTGCCCAGCCTAATTTTTTGCAAAATATTGTCCAGATTGTTGCATATTTTTTGGAAAGACAGGTTTAGACAGCTGGGCTTAGGCAGCCCATACACTGCAGTGCTAAAGTGCCATTGTTGCTGTCTAGGCCATGTTTGCACTATGTGGCGATACTAGGATGTGATATACTTACCACTTTTGATAATATTTATGGCCGTGCTGCCACAACTGACTTCTCGCAGTGTTGACGATGGGGGAGTTGCGTGCCGCTACAAACTTCAATTGCGGTGTGAACAATGTGCGAGCTACGCGTCACCACAAATGTGCATTCAGCACAGCTAGCGATCGCAGATGTGCGGGCACCTATAGTGCTCGAGGTTGCTGTATTGGGTGTTCATCTCATCTGTACTTGCATGGGAAAGTGTTCAGAACATCCTACAAAATGAACTCCGGGCAGAGAATTTTACAAACATTTAGCATCCCGAAATTCGTAACCAACCATGTTTGAATTACCGAAATTCTGCAATAGATTTTATTTTAATTTCAGCAGCTTAGCGTGAGGCTTACAAAACGACTGTAACATAATCTCTGCTTTGCTGCCTTAATTTGCTCACCTTCGAGGTGGCGTAATGGTGGCAAGTGAACAAAAGCGGCTTATTTGTTGCTGTTTTTGAGTGCCTCATGTGATTCCAACCCCACTTATGACACGCAGCGCTGTTAGGCTGCTACTAAAATCAAAGCAGGAACTAGTGGGAGAATAAGATGAAAAAATTACGTCTGGGGCAGATTTCGTACGATGACCCATTATTACAAATTTTTTGTTTGTCACCATTCTGAAAAAAAAAAAAGAAAAAAAAATTGCTTCATGAAAAAATTTGGTGTCCTGCCTGATTAAGGCGAATGTTGCCATGGTTGCAATATTTTGACTTGCAGTGGTATATGCTTGACCTGTACAGGTGCCCCGCAGAGCGGCCAACGGCCGAGGAACTTTTGATGCATCGCTTTCTCCAGACAGGAGCCATAGAGGACCTCTAACACAAGGTTGCCCTGTGGGGTTCGGAATGGGCTGTACAGAGTCGGCCTCCCTTTTTGAGGCACCGCTGCGCACTGTGCACAGACGCCAGTAGAGGGAAAATGGCCCTGGTTGTACCCTCTGTGATGCGCATCAAGTTGCATTTGACAGGCCAGAGATGAGGTTGGTGGGGGGCTGGGGGTGCTTGTAGAATTTAACTTGTACCTGTTGCTGACGGCATGTTATCGACGTAGCGCTCACATAATTTAGTTTTTCTGATCCTCCCTGTAGTGCTCGGTGCATTGATAACTCAAGTAACACTCTTGCTCAGGTTAAACGGCAGCAGTCTTTTTGCTTTTTCAATGGCCAAAATGCGCTAACATGGAGTAAATACTATACCCTGCTGCATCGAGTCAAACAGTGATGCTCCAAGACTTTGTAATTTAATTTAGATTTGTTTTCGTGTTTTACGAATTTAGTGATGTTCCTTTCTTTTTATGTATACAGAGACAAATGTATATTTATTTCTATTTAAGAAACCTTTTTTTTTGAAGTTGACACAAATGTATATATATGCATGTGAAAATGCCGGCTGTGCTCTTTTTTTTTGTGCGTGTGTGTGTATAGTGAATCGCTGTCAACAGCATAGGCTGTAAGTTTTATCCTAGTAACTGGCGCCCATCTCCCATTGGTGGGCAGCAACCACCAGAAGGAAATGTTAAATGCTTTCTTTGTTGAAGGAAACGAGAGCAGTCTACAGCCACAGACTGGTCCCTCAGGCACAATTCTATTTCCTCAAAGACGCACAAAGGCACAGAACCACAAGTCCAGCTAGCAGCTCCTAGCTTGGTTCAGAGATTTCTAAACAGAAATTTAGGCTCAAAAGCATGTTAATGTCTTACCTAAAGGTAACACACATGCCCACAGGAGGATTCAGGTAGAATAAGAGGAAGAAGATGGTTACACGGTATGTAAGAGCACTGAACAGGGGTAGATGGGGGGAAGCCTCAGTTTGCAGGTCGAAACGGTCACTCGACCTGCGAACTGAAGATCCCCCCCCCCCCCCCCCCCCTCTACTTTACCCTTGTTCAATGCTCTGTCATGCTCACAGGAGGTTGTAGATAAAATGCACGTGTTGGCCTTTATATTTAAATGTACGCGCCAGCAAGTGGATTCTTACTGCTTTCTTACATGTCCAAAAATGCAGCTCCAGCCCATTGCACCTCAGAAATACAGTCGAACCCAGATAATTCGAATTTTGGTTATATCGAACTCTCGGAATATCCCCTTGAGGAATGCTGCGTCGTATATCGAACTCCAATTTCACCCGTCGTCCGATATATCGAACTCTGACGCAAGGAAGGAATGAGTGAGAACAGGTTGGCACTGCGCCCTTTCCCCAAAGGCGCGCACATCTGCAGTGATAGTTTGCCGCGCACCAGCACATGGCGTTTGCAAGCCGTGTGCGTAAATGAACAAGAGGGAGCCGGTTTGGCAACGGCCACTACGAAGCAGACGCAGCCAATGCTGCCATGGTGTTCGAGGGAGGGGAAACAACGCAATAGAGCGAAGTGCAAGCGTGTGCCCATTCTTTCTTTCTCCTCTTTCTCTCTCTTTCCCGGTCTTAATTCGCAGCAGCACGCACTACGCATGCGCCAACTCAACCCATGGCAGACAGAACGTCAAACGCTTTCTCCAGTGTGTGTTGTAAACTCTGTGTGCCACACGTGCCACAAGTGGTGACGTGCGATGCGCGCGTCTTGTGTCGTTGTGCTGAATGTGCGGCATAGTGTGGCGGCTGCGGACGCCAAGAAGTGGCAGATTTTTTTTTTGCGAGAGTAATTTTTAACATGAAATGTAGCGTAAGCTATGGCGGCTGCGAATGTTAAAATGCGGCAGGTTTTTTTTTCTTTGAGAGAGTTGTCTATTTTTGCATCTATGAAGAGCGAAAACATGGCGTCAGCTGCGATCATGACACCGGCTTTTAGTATGGTTAGCTTGAAACGGCATTTGCAACTAACACGTTTTCCAATGATTTTGTGGCAGTGGACTCCGCCCTCCCCAAACGAGGCGTGCGTACTCAGGCCATCACGGGCACTCTGCAAAATTCGGTCTCCACCACCGCAGGAGCTAATATTAAAAGTGTAGTCAAAAGATAAACACTCCATGACATTATCGCTTCACAGCATCTTGGAGTGCTGCCAGTAAATGAGCTGTGGATGCGACGGCCGAAACGGAGGGACGTTGCCACCGATTAACACTTCCTTTTTTTTTTCTTTTCAAATTCTTGGCGGCAAAAGTGGAGGGTGGTTTCATTATGCAAGTGAGTTGGTTGCGCGACAAATGCGGTATCATTTTACGGTAATCATTTTGCGATCCCCTTCGAGTTCGATATATCTGGGTTAGACTGTATGCAAATTGATATGCTTGCATTCTTAGTTGTTCTCATAAATATGTCTTCTTTTTTTTTTTCCTTTACCACTGGGTTGTGCAGCTTAATATCGGAATACTGTGGCTTTGAGAGAATGAAATTGTGCTTTCCTAAGCTCATTTTGAAGACAGAGGTTCAGGGGCAGCTGCTAGAGCTGCCTTCTGCAGTACATATAGTTCTTTGCAGTTTATAACACTTGTGATTGTACTTATTGAATTCTGTGTGCAATATCTGACTTTGATGAACAATCGTGCTGTTGAGACCTCTGCTTGTTAGAGGGCCTGTGGGAGTTTCAGCTCATCCTACACTGCCCGCACTAAATTTGACATGGGTTATAGCTGGCTATCATAAAAATGTGTGTTTGTGGAAGGAAATTTTTGTCTGCAGCTAATCATGTTCTGGGTTGGGTGTCTCTTGACTGGCTCTGCAGGATAGCTTTAGTGTAAGCCTGATCTGTATGTGCACGAGACTACATCTAACCTATCTCACAGTCGTGATAACTTTGTTGCAAGAGGACCAGCAGCTTGCCCATCGTTGGCCCTTGCAACATGTGTGGCCTCTCTGTGATGCAATAGACGATATGCGAAACTGCTTGGTGGTCTGGCGACATCACAGCCGCAGCTTCTGGTTGCCATCTTGGCTCTGCCGAGCGGTCGCGTCGTGACTGCGTACTAGAATAGCCGCGTCGTCAGCTGTGCATGCTTTCTTGATACCAGGGAGCTTCTGAAAAATTTTGATAAGAACTTTAAGAGCCATGTTTGAACCGCAGAATTCATCGTACTGCTCATCTTTTGCCAATCGTAGGTCCTTTCTCATCCTTTAATGAGTGATAGCATGCATTCTGCTTTGCTTGAAGCTTCGCGCTCATGATGACTGGAATCGACACAGTGTGCGCATAAAAAAGTCTAACTCGGGTAAAAATGTCCAACTCTGTCTTGTTGTCGTTATATTGCGCGCATTTAGACATTGGCTCAATCTTTGCGCATTCACAAGTAGACCAATATTCTGGTAAGGTAGTGAGCGGGTATTATACACTGCGTGCACCTGTGTTGGCCTGAGCAACTTTTGTGGCACTGCATACTTTCGTGTGCGTGACTGCACGCACTGCAGTATGATCGTTCGTGAGCCTCGGTCAGCTGCATGGTGCTAATATCCCTTTGAGTGCAATGTGCGATGCACACCGGCGTTTCAGCGTCACAGTTACGGAGACTGGGGAGTTTGTTGTGCTAGTTTGTGCTGTTTAGCTTAACTCTAGGACCAGGTGGATATTATTTACAATTGCGGCAACATCACAGTAGTGTGTCTTTTTTTTTTTTATTTCTAGTTGTAATATTGTAGTGACCTTCCTGACTACCACAAAAGGCACTCTCAACAAATTAGCATATGGCAGTTGCTGTTTGAGCTAAACCATTTGTGCAGCTACGTGTGAAGTCTGCATGATTTGATGGCTCCATTTTTTGACTGACTACCAGAGTTGTAGGAAGCGAGAATGACTTTGTTGCGGAGCAACAGTAATAAAATTGAACTGTTTAGAGGTTTCAGACGTGCTAATAAATTAATGAAAAATTTTCTTTGCGGCCGGACTGCAAGCTTTAGCAGCATTGCCGTCATCATACACCAGCTGAAAAGCAAATAAAAAAATGTTTCAGTGTGTTTACATTCGATCGGGCAAATATGCTCTCTGCCGGAGAATTCATTAACATGCAAGATGTCCTCCTTTTTTGTTTAGAGATAAGAAATGGCATATTCTGTATCATATTTTTAACACAGGCAGCCTTCAAAGGTTTGCCAAAAATGAGCGCAGGAAATAAACGCTGTATTGGACGGTGTGTTTACACGGGATAGCTCGCAGTGTGCTTGGTGAACGTTCGTGCTCACTAAAATATATAAACATAAGGTTGATACGTGGCTGGTCCTGACACGCATTGTAGCATTCTCATAGAGTGCTTAGCGCAGCGCAACATTGCATTCAGACTTCATTTTTCGCACGAAACGTATCTGTGTTTACCCAGCGCAGGGCAGCGGTTTCATTTTGTTGACTGCGCCAACATGGCGGGTGCAATTCTCAAAGGGCCAAGAGGTGGCGCACCGCATTTCGCATATCGTCTATTGTCATGGCTCCATTTAGCAACTCCATCACTGTTAGCAGCCATCTTTTAGGAAAAAGGATCATTGCAACATGCATTTCTTTTTGCAGGATTCAGGGGGTGGGGTAGGGGCTCTATTCGCAAACATGCTTAAATGCTGCACAGGAGAAACTGGTGCTCTTTCTTTCCAAGATATTGAAGCGGTGTTTGAGAAGATCTGGCATTAGGTTAGAGGTGGATTCAGCCAGAGGAAAGTTGTCCTCTCACGTCAATTATTTCAAAATTAGCTGATTCAGGTTGATTAGTTGCCAAAGTCAAGACCTAGCAAAAAGGTTTGCAATTAGCCGCCCTCTGCGCAATTCCTATTTACAGCAGCCGTGGTCAGTTACAAACAGATTACGGTCAAGTCTGCCTCTTTCTGGCTGACATTGGCTCTAGCCACCTCAACACCGGGCAGTTTCAATTTACAAGTGCTCACATCTCTGGGCTCAGCCATGCTGCAAATGGCCATGGGGAATTTGAAGCTTGGAACATGCTTAACTATGTTACCTCTGCCTCAAGGAGAAAAGCGTAAATGTGAAATACTATTGTGTTTTCTTTGTGTGGTAACCTTCCTATGGGTGTGTGCTTGCAATGCTAAGGAATCCCCAGAACAGCCTGTATGCGTCAAAAAGAATACAAGAGAGCCTAGAGATTTCTAAGCTCCAGTAGGGAATGGCTGCGGTAAGATGTTTGGGTACATCATGCAGCCCACAGTGCAATTGGGACTGTCATGTACACAGGTTGATAAAAGGGAGTCTTTAAACTGGACTGAAAGTAAATATATATATATATATATATGGCTACCATCACCGTTTTTATGATCAACCAAACATGCCTTTGTGTAATATTTTTCGAATTAAATGCCACTGAAACGTCAATTCTCTGGTAATACTTATGTTGTACAGGCAGCCAATCCAGGCATGCAGAGTGACCAGACTGGAATTTGGAGAGCACGTCGGAACATTCTAAAAACCGCTTGATTAGCTTGCAAAGTGAGCACCAGCTCATGCTTACAGGACATACTACATACAGATAGAGGCTCTTCCAGTTCACTGGGTTCAAAGGAACAACGCACAGTGTGATATTGCTCTGAAAGTGAACGCTGCAGCTCATTGTTATATTAAGTGACGCTTCGCCCTTCTGTGTGCAGTACACTGAAGTTGTTGGGTCACCTACCTACGCTCGGCAACAACTTTTCTTGGCAGTGGACTGACAGCTGGAACACACTGTGTATAGGTGCCCTTTCTGAAATTCAGTTTTCTTTTAAAGCATGGTATATTAATCAGGACAAAGGCATTATATGCCCCATTAGCTACAAAATCTGGTGGCAACCAGGAAGTGGTCCCAAAAAATCGGCTTGATATTGTCGGAAAAGTCTCGTAGTCTCAATGGCCCGTTAACTAGTGAATATATGTTGTGTATAAGAAACCCAGAACATTGGTAGATTATAATGCACTTAAGTTTCATTGGATTTAGGGGAATTAAGCTAGATTGAGGGTGCATTCTGATGGGTTAAGTTGAATTACAGTAGAATAAGCGTATTGCATTAGATTAAAAGTAGCCAATGTGTTCGCTTTCACAGCACGTAAGTGACCGCTGTAATTTTCAGTAATGCACTTTAGCTAAGTTATATTTTCGTCATAACTGGCAGAAACAGTTTCTACTACTGATTATCATTGCACGTTACATGAGGGTTCCATAGATATAGATGCTGCCATGTATACCACGGCACACTTTTTAACGGCTGTACTATTTGACAGTTATGGACTCTCAACGCCTGTATCTGTCTTTTCATTGCCATGAAATGCTGTCACAGAGTAGAGCTCATGACAGCCATCTGGATGGAGCATTGTTGCTGGTGTTCACTTTCAGAGCCCGCTTCTCTGCGTAGAAAAATTGGAACACAGTACAGTGTCCACCTTCAGAAAAGTGCAAAATTATCTAAATTTACACTCGGAATACGAAACAAAATGAGCAGGGGTCGAAGGGAAGCCTCAATGCGCTAGCCAATTGACAAGAGTACCTTTGTTCGTCTGGGCAACGCATTCATCATTGGGCAGGGGTTAAATGGTGCCCCAGTCTCATTGCATGGTGCTTTAAGGTGATCCCAAGAGTAGCAAACAGGCTTCTTTAATTTTCATGAGCATATTAAATGTGCCCAACCACAGAAATAATATTTATTCATATTATTGGCTAGTGTTCCTGGGATAGCTGTCATTTGAATGGCTGCAGCCAAGTCATATTGGGCTGTCAACTCGAGCAAGAGGCAGTGTGTCTGGGGGTGCTGCATAGCATAAAGGCTGACAAAGCTCCTGCGAGAGCTTGTGCTGGGTTGTGGGACAAGAGGCAGCATGGAATAGTACTCATCTTCTGTGACCTTTTCATCACCTGTTGCATAGAGGGTCTTGCTGTTCTCTGTAAGAGCTGCACCCAATGCTTTCTTGGTGAGTTGGAGCTGTTTGGTACATAGTGCAAGTCACATCTCAGTGGCTGTGGTATGTGATGCAATCTTCCACATCAAGTTTGTGTCGTTTTGGCGTCAGCGTATTCTCCCACCCAGCTATGTGCATGCTGCCATTTTAGTGCAGGCACCAGTCTCCTCCTCCACTAACTCCAGGCATTTTTCGCAGCTGCTAGGCAAAACTGCACACGCAAGAAAACAATGCACGAGCAAAGATGTATATGTGTGCAGATAGAGCACATTAGTAATGTGCAACTGGCTCTGCATGATGAGTTCTGTGCGGGGTTTTGTACATATGTAAACATGACTTCTTTCCGTGTGATATCCCCATCTAACCCAGAGAGCGAAGGAGATATAAATATATGGTGCCGACAAACTTTGAACTTGCGCAAATGAGGATTTACTCTTTGCAGAGCCATTGACGTGTCCGCATTTGTGAGAAAAGGTGTGTATAGGCATTGCTGAAAGTTGTTTAGAAATTGTTGTGCAAAAGAAAAGGTCTATGCTTAAATAAGTGAAGGCTTTCTGTTGTGACACCTGTGAATGAAAAAAAAAAAAGCAAAAAGGTAAAAGTATTTTAACACTGCTGCGTTGAAACAACGTTACAAGCAACAATAACAAAACTTGTCTTTCTGCCATTGGGTCTCAAGAACAAATTAGCACTTCGTGCCGCCTACAGTACTGTAAAACAAAATAATTAGTCCACGTTATCAAATAAAGAAGTCTAGTATGCTATTGGTGTGCCTTGCTTGCTTCTTTTCTTAATTGTAACTATTACTGGGTATGGTTGTGCCTGCAAAATACATGTGTGGTCGCACCCCTGTAGAGCTGTCTCAATACATTGATTTGTCATGTCAAGAAATGTGGGTTATTTTGATCATCCGTAGTTGATTTCATGCCAAAAAGAACGGTGATTGCAGTTTATGTAGAAAAGAGCGTAAAGAGCTAGAGCGCAAACACATGCGAAACGATGTTAAGAAAATTTATAACAAGTTTTAGTGTGTTACATTTCTTTGTATCCGCTCCTGAGGATAGGACAAGGATGCTACGAGGTTAGCATTTGCTGAGGAAAGTTTGTGAAGCTAATACAAGTTTAAGAGAGCAATAAAAGTGAATGCTAGCCCACATTCGCTTATTCATAGCAGGCATGGTCATCCCATGAAGTGATTTTTTTTCTAGGTGGAAGATGCTCTTGAAAAGCTGAAACTTAGTTATTTCAAAACGAAGCTGCGGTGAGTTTCGTTTAAATTATTACGAAGTCAACTCTCACACCAGTGGGACAATAGCCAGTTTCGACCTCATCGCCCGCGAGTTGGAAAAACAAATGCAGTGCTTCAGTAAAACCAATGGGTGAATTCTGAACCCACGAGAAATGCTTTCCGGTGAGCAACAGTTCATTTTTAAAATAATGGGCAGCTTCCAGACTCTGAACAAATCGTTAGCATGTTCATTACCTCCTGCAATTTGCTCCAAAATTGTGGTACCCCCCTCCCTTCCCAAAAGCATGAACCCAGAACGGGATGGGAAACGTAGAACAGCCAGGGCGCAAGCCTTGCACAGACAATATGGAGAAGACCCCAGTATAGCATATGTAAATGCAGTCACCTAAGGTACTAGCAGTTACTAACAATCATGCAAAACTTCTCTCTGCTTGCTCAATTCTCACCGATTCTACAACAGACGCTGAGGAGGCAGCCATTGCGCTAGCCATGACATCCACACCCGCTGCGAAAATAATTTCGGGTTCCAAAACAGCTATCCTGAACTTTGCTAATCCGCCTTTTGCGCGAGGATGTGGCGCCATCATGCGGGAGCGGGCGGGAAACACATTGAGCGGCAGTGTAGCAGACGACGCGAGAGCGCACCATACGAAATGCCCACGCCAACGCTGGTAGAAAGCGAAAGCTTCCCCCCTTTTTTGGCCTCGGAGCGGAAAGTAGTGACAGTGATTGCAGCATATCATGTTCACGCAGTATGGGGGAAGGTAGAGCGTTTTCACAATCCACTCATAACGCACGTACGCATATACTATCTTCGTATTGTAAGAGCGTGTAGCGCGGGTCGTGTTCGACGTGACAGAATGAGACGCTCTCAGCGTGCAGGTTTTCGGCAGACAGGAGAGCGTGGGGGCAGAGAGAGAGAGAGAGGGATCTCAAAGGGCAAAGCAGCCAGGGGTTTGTTGATGCTGCAGAGCTAGGTGGAATCGTCTCCTGTGACTTTGAGCGGCGCATATGCGCGGGGTGTCTTGAGTTACCGAGCACAATGAGGTCACCGCGGCGCCGGCATGGTGCAATGGGCGTCGCTTCCTCCTCGCGTCATCTACAACCGTGCAGCTATAGGATTTCATCCACGAAGATCGGCAGAGAGTCACATATACACACCCCGTGAAAAGTGCATTGTCCCGGCCGGAATGCACACCTGCAGGAAACGCGCAGCATTTTTCTGGCAATGGATGATTCAGAGCTGTAGCCGGTTTCTGGCCTCAGGAGTCAGAACGGATGTGGTCGCAGTGGTGAAAAGGTTCTCGGTGCGCAGAGAATGGTCATTCTGTTGTGAAAGGATCTCCAACGTTCATTTCTGCCTCCGCCGCGATTTCTGCGGAATCAGCAACTTGGCGACACATGTGAATCTCCTACATATCGGATGCGCATCTCGGTCAGGTACCAACCCTGTTCTACGTCCAGAGCGATCCACTCTGCAAGTGAACGAGCATGAACCCTCCAGGAGACTCATTATTGTGCCGGGCGGTTTCCTTGCCGTTGCAAACGGTTGGACGAAGACGACGACTATCAGGCTCCCTAACGAAGTGCATCTGATTGCGTACATTAAAGGAACAAAGTCCGGATGCTTTGGCGTGCACGAAGGCGAGCCTTTAATTAAAATAAAAAATACTGTGCGTCGTGCAAGTGTCAAGTGCGTCATATGCTCCGAGCGGCAAAAACACAGATACTACAGGTATGTATGCATCTAAGCGAAATAGGCATGATGAAAAGTACCTACTGGAGTTTTCACTCAGGCTGTAGCGCACCAGTGATAGCTGCAATGAGGATTTCTTCGGTGCGTGATTGCTTCAGTTGCACCGGGGCCTGAAGGCGATGTATTTTGTCCCTTCTTATCTTTATGTGCGAAAGGGCTAGGTAGCTTAGATATCACAGGCGGCTGTGTGCTCTAGGCCGTAATATTTAGCATGTTTTATCGTGACTGCCACCTCACTAACAAGAAGAAAAAAATATGGCGTTTTAATGCACTGCCGTTCGCGAGCCTCATGACCAGCTCAACCACTCGGCTCGCTAACGGCGGTGCATCACAACAAACACCCTTTTTTTCTTCTTTTTAGTCAGGCGGGATAAAACATGCTAATTATTACGGTCTAGCGCACACAGCGACCTGTGATATCTGCGCTGCCCCTTCGCACATAAATAAAACAAACGACAAAATACATCGCCATCAGACGCGCCGAACAAATGCTCATTGCGGCTATCACTGGTGGGTTACAGGCTTGGTGCAAACTCCGGTGGATACTTTTCATCATGCACATTTCCTTTAGATGCATACATACCTGTAACGAAGTGTTTTTCGCACAGTCGAGAGCACGCAGTCGGCTGCCAAGGTCGCCCATTCACGTCTTGACGCTTGGTTGCCCTAATCCAAGCTTCACGCCGTTGCAGGTCGCGGCTCGCCGAAGGAAACCTAACAAAACGCGTCTTGCATCCCGGCACGCCTCGAGAGTGGCAGCCGTAAGCGGCACAGATGGTTGGCATCGTTTTACCGAGGCTGTGAACGTACCGCGCCTCCAGCCCCCGTGCGTTGGCTATGAGTGCGGCGACGAGAAGCGCCGTCGACGCCTCTCAGTGTGTTTTCATCAGTCGCCGCTGGGGCTTCGCGCATGCGCAGAAAACTCGCGCAAAAGGTGGATTGTTTAGTGTCATCCAACACCCACCGCCTTTTGTGTTTTTGGCAACCCCGACAATATGTCACCCATATTTAGACACTCGCGCATGCGGGCCTTCCCGGTAATGAGGAGGCTCACTCCCTGGCCTGAGGTCTCTTTCTAGGCTGGGGAGGAACAGTCTTCCTCACATGCCGGGGAGTGCCTGCTGTCCTTTCGTGACATCCTTACCTACCACTGCGAAAATAGGACTTACGCACCCCCTGCCCCGAATCTTGCAATAACACAAGCTGCCCATTGGTGCAAGCTACAAACGCGCACAGCTCCATACCCCATCCTTCTCCACGCCCGCTTTCCTGGCCAATTTTCTTCCTGCAAGCTTTGTGGCAAACCTGGCGACTTTCTACACATATTACTCGCCTGCCCCTCATTCCCTCAGCCCCGCTGTGGTGGCGCAGTGGTTACGGCGTTCGACCACTGTTCCCGAGGATGCGGGATCGAATCCCGGCCTCGGCGGCCGCCCTTCGGTGGGGGCGGAAAGCAAGGCGCCCGTGTGCTGTGCGATGTCAGTGCACGTTAAAGAACCCCAGGTGGTCGAAATTTCCGGAGTCCTCCACTACGGCGTCTCTCATAGCCCGAGTAGCTTTGGGACGTTAAACCCCACAAACCAACCAACCAACCAGCCAACCTCATTCCCTCATCCTCCTTTACCAGAGGTGGCCCTAGATTACTGGGAGAAGCTAGTCACCAGTACCTCCTATAAGGACCAGCTCAAGGTCATTACATGCGCTCTCGCTCGGATAGCCCTCCAGGGCTTTGTTTTGTTTGTAAGAGGGCTCTCAAATGTCATGTAGGGGGGCAACGCCACCACCCTATGTTTTATTGGCAGTAAATGTTTCTACCACCACCACCACCACCCGTCATAGCTGGCAGGGAGACCACCATTCTTGAACGGAAACCTACTGAATCAAATCTTTTATCTTGTCGTACAAAAGCATACACTGAGAGAACGCGCGTGCCCCCAAGCGCCACTTCCCTCCCGCTCCCCGCTCGAACTGACGGGCGAGGACGCGCGCGAGCTACTCGCAGCACGGCCGCGTCGTCTGCTCCGCGCTACAGCCGGTGCTCCTCTCCGTCGCGGCGGCAGCGGCGGGGGAAACCTAGAGTTACTGTATAATACAGTAAGTCTAGGGAAACCGCACGACGGATGGAGCGTATGAAGCGGGGCGAACTTCAAATATAAATGGACGCCGTCAAACCTGTTCGGGAGGAGCGTCGCTGCTCCCACCTGACTCTACGTCAGCGCTTTATAGTGCGTTGCACTACTAGCCGAAGTCATGGGGCGGTGGTGGTAACTGATGAGGGGTATGGGATACTGGTCACGACTTATGCCAGCCACACTTGGCGACCAGGGGAACGGGTTAAGGGACGGAGGTAGGGAGGGGGGGGGGGGGGACGTGCGAGCGAAAGTCCGCCAGAGTCCGAGGGGCCGAAGCACGTGAACACTGCGATGAGGTCCACAAACAATGCTATCCTGTGTGCCCGCGGAACAAACACCACAAACGCAGTCACGCATGGCAAGTCCGAGCCAAGTGCAGGGTCGGCTTCGATGCGAGCAGCGTGCTGCTCGACGAGTGTCCTGGTCCGGTGAAAGAGCCATAAAGGTCTTGAAGGCCCGAGGGAGAGCTCACGGGGAACGGCACCCCAATAGGGTGCCGTTCCCCCCGCAGTCCTTACGGCACCCCGATAGGGTGCCGGAAGGACTGCGGGGGGAACCGCAGTAAGCTGCCACGTCGGTGAGACCGGATGGAAGCTGGAGGTGACCGCTGGGAGACCGCTGTCTTGGCAGTGACGCGGCTGGTGGGGCTTAGGGGCCATCTGGGGAGAGGGCGCACCGAGGACCGTGAGCAGGGAGCCTACGAGGCACTGTGTCTTGGAAAAGGAACCACTGTGGTATATCTGCCGTGGCAGAGGCGCGGCGGAGGACGCTGGATGCGGCGCGTCGAGGTCCGAGAGCACGAGGCCCAGAGTCCGGTCCAACACTGGGCGCGCCTCGAACGCGGAGGCGACAGGGGCGTGCCGCAAGGAAAGTCCAAGCCTCCAGGGCCGCACCGGGAAGCTCCTCGATGTAGGAGGGTGTGCTGGCAGGAAACGAAAGTCTTATACCGGTTTCCATTGGGCGAACAGGAGCAACAAGCAGCCAGAGCAGTGTACGAAAGCACTGGGGACGCGCGTTCTCGTCTCCCCAATGGAACATTCACGCTGCTCGGAGAGCAGCGTACTGAGGCAGAGCGCGTGACGTCAGGCGTCATGTGATCAAATTTTTCCCGCGCTTGCGTTGCCCGTATCTGCCGTCTTCCGCCATTTTTCTCGACCGTCCTGCCCGGGCTATACCCGGGCTCCGGGCGGCGAATAACCAGAAGAACGGCCGGTCCCGAGGGAGAGCGCGCGAGACCGACCGTGCCAGAAGTGACATCAAAAGGGTCACGTGACTTCCTCCGTTCTCCCTGTACTCCGCCGCTGGCGACGGAGCACCGAGGACTGCTCTCGGCTGCTCCCGGGACCCCAAAAGCGCGCCTCTGCCAATGGAACACAACGCTACTGCTCCTGTTCGACCACTGGTATGCGCTGAAACTCGCGAGAGCACGTTTAGTGCAGCTAAAAGTGCTCCTGTTCGCCCAATGGAAACCGGTATTAGTATTCACTGCAGCACTGGGGAGCGCCTCGCACACTCAAGGGACGGGGGACGTGCAGGAAGACACGGATCCGGGCACCGCTTCGGCTGGAGGGCTGGGTGAAACCAGCGAGGGCTAGGATAATCCGGAGATTGTGCACAGGAAGCCAGGGCACTAGAGGAGTGGAGCCGGCGAGCGTGCAAAGAGGACGCTCGAACGCAGGAGAGGCGAGGTCGGACGAGCGTGCGGCGAGAGCGGGCACGCGCGAGCGCCGCGCCCAACCGCTCCCGCCGTTGTAGTTGTGGCTGCAGGAAGAAGGAAAAGAAAATGCACGGGTCTGCTACTGGCTCTGTAGCTGAGCCACCTCCGCTGCCTCGTGCAGGCTGGGGCAGGTAGGTCACCGCCGCTTGCGGCGGGTTCTAGCCTGCCACCGAATTTTTATCTGTTGTAGGCCGTCATTACACCCGCTACCGCTTCAGTGGTGGACGACGGCTGTTGAGGCGCGCGTCTTTCTTTCCCTCTTCTTTTTTTCTTCTCTATTTTCTCTTCTGTCTGCACGAGGAAGCGGAGGTGGCTCAGCTACAGAGCCAGTGCAGGCCCGTGCATTTTCTTTTCCTTCTTCCTACAGCCACAACAACAACAACAGACAGAAGAGATAACAAGGTTCATAGGAAGGGAAAGGCGCAGTATCTGCCACAACCGCGCCGTAGTGGAAGGGAGGAAGGTGGGAGTTAAAGTGGAAAAAGAGAAAGAGGAGCTGTAATGGAGGGCTACGGAGTAATTTCAACCAGGTGCGCTGACATATCGTACAGCACACGGACGCCTATCCGTTTCGCCTCCATTGAAACGCAACCGCGCAGTTCCTGGCCCTACGGGGTTGGAATGGTGGGCCAACGCCGCTCGCGGCAGGCCACCGAATTTTTATCTGTTGTAGGCCGTCATTGCACCCGCCACCGCTTCGGTGGTGGTGGACGACGGCCGTTGTTGTGGCGCGCGTCTTTTTTTTTCTTCTCTATTTTCTCTTCTGTCCGCACGAGGCAGCGGAGGTGGCTCAGCTACAGAGCCAGTAGCAGGTCCGTGCATTTTCTTTTCCTTCTTCCTACAGCCACAACAACGCAACCGAGGTCGTGTTCGAACCCAGGTACTTCGGCACAGTGGTCGGGCGTCTTACCACTGCACCAACCCGGAGGGGCGCACACAGAAGAGAAAGTAGAGAAGAAGAGGGAGAGTCTTCGAAGACGCGTCCGCAACAACAGCCGTTGTCAACCACCAAAACGGTGGCGGGTGCAATGACGGCCTACAACAGATAAAAATTCTTTGGCAGGCTAGCCCCGCCGCAAAAGCGACTGACGCGAGGCGAAACGCGCCGAGTCGAGGGAGAACTCGCACGTACGTCCGCTCCCCTCAAAGGGCGATGTCTGTCCGAAGCCACTCTCTCTCTTTTCGTGTACTTGAAGTGAAGAAAAAACCCCGCCGGGGTGGTGCAGTGGCAAGACGCCCGACTACTGTGCCGGAGTACCCGAGTTCAAACCCGACCTCGGCGGCTGCGTTTCGATGGAGGCGAAACGGAGAGTCGTCCGTGTGCTTTGCGATGTCAGCGCACGTTAAAGATCCCCAGGGGGTCGAAATTACTCCGTAGCCCTCCACTACGGCTCCTCTTTCTCTCTTTCACCTTCACTCCCACCTTCCTCCCTTCTCTTACGGCGCGGTTGCGGTGTCCAGAGAAAGCAAGTGAGACCGCGCCTTTCCCTTCCTATAAATAAATCAGTTTTTTTTTTAAGAGAAGGTGGCGACGCGCGCGTTATGCGGCTCAGCATTGAGGAGGCGGAGCGGCCGCACTGCTGCATCCGTATTCTCTATCTCATCTCTATCCATCCGTCTCTCCGTGAACTTGAAGAGGAGGAAAGAAAAGTGGCGACTCTCGCATCGCCTGTATGTTGTGGGCGTGGCGGCCGTCACTGGGTAGCGTTGCACAAGCGTGTGTTACTCCCGAGTACAGTGTACTAGAATATTCTAGTGCTCTGTACTCCGGAGTGAGTAGTCGTGTGTCGCTTGTCGCTCGCGCGTCCTCAACTTTGGCTTCTCTCCCCTCGCATCAGTCACTCATCGGCCTAAAGGGGTACATTGTGCCTGTTTTCGCTCATTTCTGAAGATGGTACAAGGAACGCTGAGGACGCCTCTGGGCCGCGCGTTTGCTTCGCGTCGCAATGGATAAAGTCTGGCACTGCGGCGCAGGCTCGCCGTGCTCGATGTACTGAAGTACAACGGTTACGAAGGCAGCAGGATCGTAAGTCTACTGATTCTGATATTGCAACTAAACCGCGCAAGAATCTAGAAGCACAAAGAATGAGGAAACGTGCCGAGCGTGCTTAAGAAACTGCTCAAGACACTGAACATCGTCGTGAAATGGATGCCGAAGCGAAGAGGAACAAACATGCAGCAAAAACTCCAGGACAACGAGCTGCGCGACTGCAAGTGATGGAAAGGTATAGCATGGATAAGCAGTGCTACGCACCTACTTCGCATTTGATTAACTATGCAAATTGGCCCTAATAACATACGCTTCCCCCAGACATGACCGTGCATGCAGACGCGTCCTCGAGAAGAGGACACAACAAAATTGCAGTGTCCACGGTGGTAGATTCGTCTCTACGCGAGGTGACCAGCGCTTCTATGCAACACTGCATGGAGCGGCCAACCCTACCCAGTGTAGATGCGTGTTCGCGTCGCGTGCCTGCCCGACTCACGCGTGATCGCATGCACTCCTTCAGTGAGCTAACGCAGGCCTATTCCATCTTTAGACAACTACCACCAGACGCTGTGGCGACGACTACAAACGCGCGCTCTCCCGTCCCCTTATAGTGCGTCTCGCCACCACCACACCCTGACCGATCCCACCTGCATCCTTTGCAACAACCCCATCGCCACACTCGCCCACATACTGTTCCAATGCCCGGCGGATCGTCCCCCGCGGGGTCTAGAGCACCTTACCACCTGGGAGGACTGGGAGACCCTGCTGCACTCCGAGGACCCGGTTCGGCAGAAGATCGCCATAGACTGGGCTACCGACGTCATGAACCATAGGATGCATGAACGTTTGAGTGATAGAGGGGCATGCATGCCCCAAACTCCTCTGTTTTAATAAAGCTGTTACCACCACCACCCGCAGTGATATCCGGCGCTTCTCAGACACACACTCGTGAGTCGCGCATACTTATTTGTCAATTTTAAAAAGCAGTTCATCATCATCATCATCATAATCATCAGCCTGACTATACCCACTGCAGGGCGAAGGCCTCTCCCATTTTTCTCCACTTAACCCGGTTCTGTGCTAGCTGCATCCACTTGACCCCTGCGAACTTCTTAACCTCATCCGCCCACCTAACTTTCTGCTACGCTTTCCTTCACTTGGAATCTAGTTTGTTACCCTAAGCGACCATCGGTTATCCTCTCTTCGCACTACATGTCCTGTCCATGTCCATTTCTTCTTAATTTCCACTAGAATCTCGGCAACTTGAGTTATTTCTCTGACCCACTCTGCACGCTTCCTATCTCAATGTTACCCCTACCATTTTTCGTTCCATAGCCCTCTGGGTTGTCCTCCACTTAAGTGGAACTCTCTTGGTTAGCCTCCACGTTACAGCACCATAGGGGAGTACAGGTAAGATGCAACTGTTGTATACTTTCCTCTTGAGCGATACCGGTAAGCTGCTGGTAATAATCTGCGAATGCTTGCCAAATGCGCTCCATCCCAATATTATTCTTCTTGTTATTTTCTTTTCATGGTCTGGATCTGCGGTTACTACCTGTCCTAAGTAGACTTATTCGCCTACTACTTCCAGTACTTCGCTACCTAATGTAAACTGCTGTTCCTTGCGGAGGCTGTTGAACATTACCGTAGTCTTCTGCTTATTGATTTTCAAGCCTACCTTTCTACTTTTCCTGTCTAGGTCATCAATCATTATTTGCAGTTCATCCCCCGAGTTGCTTAGCAAGGCAATATCGTCAGCAAATCGCAGATTATTAAGGTATTCTCCGTCTACCCTTATCCCTAACTGCTCCCATTCCAAGTCTCTGAATACTTCCTCTATAGCAAGCTGTGAATAGTACTGGGGAGGTTGTGTCTCCTTGCCTAACACCTTTCTTTATGGGAATTTTATTACTTTCTTTATGCATAACTATGGTTGCTGTGCAGCCACTATATATATCTTCCAGCACTTTCACGTACGGTTCGTCTACCCCCTGATTTCGCAACGCCTGCATCACCGCCGTGTTTTCAACTGCAACGAGGTTTCAAAAAGCAATTAGGCAGACTTAACGCCATATTGCACGGAATGAGTGTCCGCTGAGAGCAGCAAATAAAGCGAAATACCTGTAGTTTTCATTTCTAAACCAATCAATAACCGAGTAAGTGGCATCAATTCGCAGGTTAAGAACTCCTGGTATCACCTCTATCCAAATAAGAACGTTACGGAGGTAACGTTCTTATTTGTATAGACCCTATTCACCACCAGGTTTAGCTGGCGGCAGTTGTGGCAACCTTGTATTGTGGAGACGGTTCGAAATAAAAGCACACACAAAAAAATGTCTCCGAAGCGTCGGCGCCGCGATCTACCGGTGCAATTCCTACTGCGCGCCGTTCATTTGTCGCAAATTTGAGACGCCGTTTGGAACGCCGTCCAACCCACCGTGGTCCAACCAGAGCTCGGATTTTACTCATGCCGTACCCTGATTCGCCGTAGGCCCTCTCTTTCTCTTTCTCCCTTTCGTGTCGCGTTGCGCGTGCCAGAACAAGAGAAAGAGGGCCCGCCGGGGTGGTGCAGTGGTAAGACGCCCGACCACTGTGCCGGAGTACCCGGGTTCGAACCCGACCTCGGCGGTTGCGTTTCGATGGAGGCGAAACGAAGAGGAGTCCGTGTGCTGTGCGATGTCAGCGCACGTTGAAGATCCCCAGGTGGTCGAAATTACTCCGTAGCCCTCCACTACGGCTCCTCTTTCTCTCTTTCCACCTTCACTCCCGCCTTCCCCCTTCCCTTACGGCGCTGTTGAGGTGTCCACAGAAAACAAGTGAGCCAGTTACCGTGCCTCCCCCTTCCTATAAATGAATCATTTTTTTCTTTTCAGAAAGAGGAGCCATAGTGGAAGGCTACGGAGTAATTTCGACCACCTGGGGATCTAACGTGCGCTGACATCGCACAGCCACGGCCGCTCGAAGCGCTTCCATCGATAGGCCGTGGTATGACTTAAATTTGGAAAGATCGGTAGCCACGAAACGGACGAGAAAAACCGTTATGATCTCCGTTTTGATGACTGTTATTACTTTAGAGATTTGCTTTCCTGGATGAGAAAACACATGTGGAAAGGGCAAGTTAGTTTGACGTTGTATGGGTAAGATGTACACGCATGTCTAGTTGGGACTTCATATATAGACTAATGTTGAAAATGATCCGTCACATGCTGACCTATTACGCAAGGACATAAATGCTTACCGTATTTCCCTTCTTCAAGTAGGGTAAAAAAATACTTTTGGGATTTCCAGTCATATCTGCAAACTGCTTCATCAGAATGAACACTGGTTTACTTCACTTTTTGTTGTTCTTCCATCATGCATCTCAGCGCAGCGACGGCGCGCGGTGCACCCCTGTGAATCCGGCGCAAGTGGTTGTCATAGTAACGGCGCAGGCGCAGTAGTAGCCTCTGCCCGGCTCCACGGATTTCACTTTTACTAGCCTGGTGTAGCTTTCGCTATGTTGTTGTTGTTGTGGCTGTAGGATTGATTGATTGAATGTCCTTTATTGAATGGGAAGGCTCATGGCCATGGATGGGGATAAAGGGGAGTAGACATAATCTTAATTGTTTAGGTCGTCACTCGAATCACATTGCTCTAACCAGGCCACTAAGCGAGCCATACTTGGCAAATATCATCTGTGTGTTAGCATCAGTTTCTAGAAGGGAACGGTAGTTCAGGCGGTAGGGTTCGATCTCGGGGCGTTCAGTAGAAAAAGCAGGGCATTCCCAAAGTAAATGAGATATGCCGCCGCAGGTTAGAGTTGTACAGTGGGTTCACGCAATCATTTTCTCCGTATACTGACGCCAGCGGGCCATAATACGTGGCGTGTAAGCCGCATGGGCGATGAGCTTATTCAAAAATACTTCTTGACTTCGGGTGAGGTGGGCTCTTCTCGTAAAAGGTGGGTCTGGTGTGGCCACCTGCATGCGATGCTGACTGAGGCTACGAAGACTGGTCCGAGTATAGTGCATAAGGGCAAGAGAAGGGGTGAGTTGCCCGCCCAAGGTCGAATAAGGATGAAGCAAGGGGGGTGGGGAAGTAAATGTGGACATCCCACCTGCCAAGGCAGCCGCGGCGTGTGCCGCCGCATTGCCCCCTGATTCGTTCGAGTGACCTGGGGTCCAGTGAATAGCGACAGTTCTGGTCGCGAGTTGGTGGCGTTTAAGGAGGCGCTGTATAGCCGTAGCTGTTGCATCTTGTGAATCCGGAGTAGCGATTTCCTTGTAAGCTTCAAAGGAATCAGTAAGAATACGTATTGACCCAGTTCCGGTGCAAGGCACTCCTGACAAGGCTCCCCAAATCGCGAGGATTTCAGCGTGAAGAGGGGTACCCTGAGGTAGATGGCAGGCATAAGCGCTGTAGGAAGAAGGAAAAGAAATGCACTTGCACGGGCCTGCTACTGGCTCTGTAGCTGAGCCACCTCCGCTGCCTGATTGATTTATAGGAAGGGAAAGGCGTGGTAACTGTCTCACTTGTTTTCTGTGGACACCTCAACCGCGCCGTAAGGGAAGGGAGAAAGGTGGGAATGAAAGTGGAAAGAAAGAAAGAGAAGCCGTAGTGGAGGGCTACGGAGTAATTTCGACCACCTGGGGATCTTTAACGTGCGCTGACATCGCACAGCACACGGACGCCTCTTCGTTTCGCCTCCATCGAAACGTAGCCGCCGAGGTCCGGTTCTAACCCGGGTACTCCGGCACAGTAGTCGGGCGTCTTCCACCTCCGCTGCCTCGTGCAGACAGAAGAGAAGAGAAAATATAGAAGAAAGAAAAGGAAGAGGGAGAGAAAGACGCGCGCCGCAACAACAGCCGTCGTCCACCACCACCGAAGTGGTGGCGGGTGCAATGACGGCCTACAACAAATAAAAATTCGGTGGCAGGCTAGCCCCCGCCGCAAGCGGCGGTGAACTACCTGTCCCAGCCCCATCAGGGGAGTACCACCTAAAAAGCTGTTCCTGTTCTGTCACTCTTGCCTTCGTCCATCCCCTGGCGGCGCGGTCGAGGTGTCTGAGAGGTGAGCCAGTTGCCGGTTCATGCTTCTGATGCTAGTAGCGCATATGGCACCTTGCAGCACATGTCACCCAGCAACGTTATTGCAGCTTAAAACAGTCGCAGACGTCCATGGGATGATAGGCAATCGCAATGAAACTCAGAATGTGGTTACTAGCGTGTAATCATGTATTTAAGATCCTGTAATGCGATATCTCTCCCAAGGTGGTGGTTTAAATATCAGTGTGACTACCATCGCTTTCACGTCAGATGGGGAGAACTTGTGACCGCTGTTGATGTGGTAGGGAGGTGTATTTGGTTGGTTTGTGGGGTTTAACGTCCCAAAGCGACTCAGGCTATGAGAGACGCCGTAGTGGAGGACTCCGGAAATTTCGACCACCTGGGGTTCTTTAACGTGCACTGACATCGCACAGAACACGGGCGACTTGCTCGTAGCCGCTCGCATGCATCTTCTGGTTAGGTGGGGTGGGTTGATTCGCATTCTGCCTGAATGCCTCTCTTAGCGCCTCTATGGCTCTGCCTCGACCGCCTTCAAATTGATTGATTGATTGATTGAATTATAGGAAGGCAAAGGAGCGGTAGCTGTCTGACTTGTTTTCTGTGGACACCTCAACCGCGTCGTAAGGGAAGGGAGGAAGGTGGTGTGAAAGTGGAAAGAGAGAAAGAGGAGCCGTAGTGGAGGGCTACGGAGTAATTTCGACCACCTGGGGATCTTTAACGTGCGCTGACATCGCACAGCACACGGACGCCTCTTCGTTTCGCCTCCATCGAAACGCAGCCGCCAAGGAAGGAGGAGGAAAAAACATTTTTTTAAACCCAATAACTGTATAGCACTGGTGATTAGGTGGTCGTGTCCATTTCAGGCGGCCTCCTCAGTCCAGGATGCCGGCAGCTGCTGCTATCCCGCGCACCCGCTCGATCAGCCGTTGCTGATCTTGCAGGTGTGAGCTAGACAGAGCAGCTTCCCAAGAGGAGACGGTGGGGTGGGGAATGGGCGGGAAGCTTTGCGGCTTTGGACACGCCCATAAGGAGTGGTATAGTGTTGGTTTGGTGCTGGCGCATGATTGGCAGATCGAAGGGTACCGCGAGGGAAAGAAAAGGTGTTTGTGGTAGAGGTTCAGGAATGTGTGATTTTGAAGTTGTCGCCAGGTAGTGGCATCTGCTCTGGAGAGGGATTTGTGCGGTGCGAGGAGTGTTCGTTGTTGTCTGTAGTATTCGAGGGTAAGTGTGTACGTGAGTGGTTCTGTGGAGGTTGATAGCTGAGAGCTTGATGATGGCCTCGAAGTATCTTCCTCTCCGGTTTCCGTATTAGCTGGTAATCGGCCGTCTTCAGTCTTCCCTCCTGGTGCCCGGCAAGTTAGTTCGCGGGCGAGCGCGTGGGCGCGCTCGTTACCAGAAAGAAATGCGTGACCTGGTGCCCAAAGTATTCGAATGAGCGGCGTGTGCGTCTTTTCTTTGACTGACGAAGGTTTTGGTGGGTTTTGGGAGACAGCAGACCGGTTCCCATGCCCAGTGGTTCCCTAGTTTCGGGACCCATATGTTTCCAGCAGCTCCTGGCCCCTGTTCGTCAGTGCGAGCTGGATGGATAGGGCGGTGCTGGATAACAAGGTCTCCCATCGCTCAAGGGGTTGGGTACTAGGGGTATTGGCGGGAAGGGGAGGAGGGGTGTCTTGAGTTTTGTGCATTCTGCCAAAAGGTGCGGCAGGGTGCCTCTTTTTTACAAAAAGGACAGAGCATATCTGTTCCGCAGGATACATGCGGTTCATCAGTACGGGATGCGCAAGCGATTCCGCCTGCGCTCGACGCAGGATCGTCTGTTGTTGCCTGTTGAGTTTGGGGTGCGGTTCTGGCAGTTTGCACCTTTCCTCTCGGTACATACGGGTTATCTCCCGAAAGCTGGTAACCGGATGCGGTAACTCTTCCAGCTCGTGCTCGCCCCAGATTGACATTTCTCTGGCATGGTAGTATGCGATGGTGTTGCCTGCTACCTGCGAGTGAGCCGGGACCCACACGAGCTCTATGGCTCTTGCCGGAAGCGTGCGCGCTATGAGCACTCCGGTGCAGCTGTCCTCTGCCAGGCTGTTCTGGGAACGGGACCTCACCCCTGCTTCTTTTGAGCATCGTTATCGTCATCATCTTTTTTTCTTTTCTGAAGGCTTCCATCAAGGTATAAATAAGCGGTCAGGTGGTAGCGCTATCGCTGGATGGAATGCGATATACGCCCGCTGATAATACTACATGCGTATCAGTATTCTGTTTCTTTTTCTATGGGTCACGTAGCACTTTCCAGCGGCAAATTAAAGGGCAGGCGGTACCACGAGGCATTTTCTAATCTCTTCTCAGCGGCACGCAGAAAACAGAAGGAAATGCGATAACGCGCAAAAAAGCAGGTGGGATTGGATCCAGTTCCCGTAACAGCCTGGCAGAGGACAGCTGCACCGGAGTGCTCACTGCGCGCACGCGCGTACTCTCGCTCATTTCGCCGCTGTGTTCCGTCCTACGGCGCTGATTGACTCGGCAGTCGACGCTCGTGCTTTCAAGTTAAAAAAGTCAGACCAACGCCAGCTTATTCAGCGCGCGGTGGAGGCCGCGACATCCCGAGGGATCCCCGCCGACCTCCTCTAAGCCAGCGCAACAGGTCCTTTGACTGGTCCCCTGTTTTTGGGCGTAGTAAAAGAGTTCATCACCACCACCATACGTTTGTGCGCACGGTGCTGGTGGGTTTCAAAGCAAAGCAGACATCATGAATACATGTAGCGGGTTTGATGAGTGGACGATTGTTTAACCATAATAAAAGAACTTTTTATTTTCTTTTAAAACACAATAATATAATGCGACATTGTAAGCAGCCAATATCGAAAGTGAGACCCGTTTTTATCTTTTTCATTTGGCTGTGCTGTTTCGAAAAACTAAGGTTAAAAACATGCATTTGAAAGCTTAGTGTCTTTGTCTTTCCATAGCGAAAGGAACAAAATATCTTACTCCGAACGCTGCTGCCGTACGGTTTGTCATTTACCGTTCGCGGTTGTGACTATGTCCTCGTTTCTTCTTTCTTTCCCACTTCACTCCCTTTCTTTCGAGTGAGGGTTTTGGTGCCACCATGTCGACTACAGCTACAGGTTGTATGGTAAGGGGATGTATAGGGCTTTTACTCTTTTTAAAGCAAATAAAAGGAGAATTACTCAGATCATACCGTAATTGGTTAGCGTGTTTAGGGAGACTGATGTCCTATTATCCAAGGGAAAACATTTCCTCTGGCTGATCGTTGCGTAACGAAGTTGTAGTTAGGTTAGCGAATGATTAACTCAGGCAGCGCTTTTACGTATTTGTTGCTGTACGCAGGACATTTACCTGGCTTATTCGAGAAACGCATTTGAAAATTGTACATTACCAACATATTTTTCGCAGGAGATCTGCATACAAGCTTGCTAATTTTCTTAAGCGCGTGCTTAGTGTATTTCGCTCCTGGGGGCCTTCTAAAAAATTGGATGCGATCCGAACTGCATCATCACGGGAAGAGGCTTTTTTAAAGACTGACAGTTTGTGCTGCTACCTTTCTTTTTGCTAACCAAATGTCACATGATATCCCTTGGGGCCAGTCTGGAAAAAAATAAAAAAGCAATGTAGTGCAGCTAAGATTGATAGGCTGGCAACGAAAAACCGAGATTAAGCACAACGATCCAAATGCTCTAACGGTATTATCAGGGCACGTGTCGATTAAGATACAAGATAGTAGTGCTTGCTTCGGCGTCGCAGCTGAGATTCTTCGAGGCTAGGCCTAAGCTTAGCAGAAGGCAGCGATGACGCCGACGCCTGGCTTCGCGCTCATGGCCCTAGTAAGGTCTCACCAATCTGTTCGCGACTTCGTTTCAAATCCGTAAAAGATTGACCAGACTGTAGTGGAACCTTTGCCGACCCTCTCGTCAGCCCGTGTTACGAACTGAAGCGTGTTACGAACTGTATTTGCCGGGGACCCTCAACGTTGGTGAGGCAGCAGGCTCGCCTCTCCGCTTTAACAGGCATCGAAGAACGTTGGGTTTGGGCCGCCCGACCGTCCTCAGCGACAGCGGGTTCCTTCCTTCATCGGTGACTAGAGAGCGTCACCAGCAGTGAATTTTCGGCCTGGCTTTGCAGCGGAGTGTATTCGGTGTCGCCGTGCATCAGACAGCTTCAACCCTGCTTGCGAAATCGAAGTCCTTCATCCGCGAGCGCATGAATGGTAAGTACCATTGCCAGTTCTGATGCTTTGTTCGCTGAATAAGGAGAGTATTGCAACCCTGGTACTTAATTGTCATCACAGTCTGCGACGCACTGGATGCTCTGCTGAACATCCCTTTAACGAGGTGTTCCTTTTCCTAAATACTTGCGATGCAGATCTAGGTTGTACTGGTTCTAGTAGAACAAGAAGAGGACACTGTAGCACATGTGTTTGAGGGGGGGGGGGGGGGGCACTGGCGTGTACTTGTGGTTTCTAGCCAGTTTCGGAGGGCAGCAGCGCATACCGATCTTTTGGCTCACCCCATGCTACCGTTTCTGTAATCAGGGTCCTTGGTCTAAAGTTGTCTCTTCATTCTGTCATCGCAGGAATAGCGTAGTTTGCAGAGTCCGCCTCTTGTGCGGAAGCAGTAAATTACAAAGCGTTGGCGCGTGGTGCTTACTGTGTCAAATCCCTATGAACTGGTATAATTTCTAGGTGATCACGTGTTCTGCATTCGTTGAAACAGCCCCTTGATGTTTGGGCACCCTCGTATATATATATATATATATATATATATATATATATATATATATATATATATATATATATATATATATATATATATATATATATCGGGCGTCCCAGCTAACTTGAACCAATGGTTACAAAATAATATATTTAAGGTAGATCAATGAAACCAGTTGCATACAACTGCCAGCCTCCTTGTGCACCACAGGCATTTTTTTTTGTTTTGCAATTACTTAATAATCTAATTACGTAAAGTTCTCTAACTTACAAAATATTCTCCTTAGACAAAAAATGTGAATTGGAAAGTTGTAGAGCACATTCAGAAAACCCCATTACATTAATTGCGATAAACGAAGTCTCACGTGTATCTTTTTTTCCAGGCTCAAAAGAAAGCCCGCGAATTACAAATACCACGTGACTAGCGCATTTGAGCGCCACGATTATGGTGCTCTCAGTCGTGGTTTGAGCGAACACAATCAGCTGCGGCCGTGACCCCATGGTCCTGTAGCAGCGGCAGGCTGAAATGTTGGCGATGGTTGAAGCGAGCTCGAGCTCGCCCGTCGTAACGGAGACCTTGTCCTGCGAACCCCAGCAGCCTAAATCACGTCAGGTGGATGGCGATAGAGTACCAGCAAATGAAGGTGCGAGCGCGAATCTGAGTCTAATCACATGATGTCATCTCGCCCCTTTACGTAAGCCTGTACGCGCAGATTCAGTGGCTGATCCTTTATCGCTCATCCGCTTGTCGTGAAGTTCGCTGATGGGAGAGAAGGTGATGCAAAGGCCTTGTTAGAATCTCGGTGGTGACAGCTCGCCGCGTACATGCAGTGTCACGCGCGCCGGATGGCTGACGCAGGCGAAGAAACCAATGCAAGCATGCCGGCCTACCACTGCAACGTGGCCGAATAGGCCTGTATCAGTTCAGTCGTTCAGTCGTGTCCGCCTCTTCGTGACCCTATGGACCATATCACTCCAAGCTTTCCTGTCTCTCGCTATCTTCCTAACATCACAAAACTTCATCTGCAGCGCCTCGAGGATGCCATCTAACCATAACGTTCGCTGCCTACCCCTTCTCCGGTGACCCTCAACCTTTCCCAATATCAAACCTTTCTCCAGCGACTCATCTCTTCTCATCAGATGACCAAAGTAGCTGAGCTTTAACTTTAGAATTTGACCCCCCAGTGAGCAGTCAGGGTTTATGGTCGACAAATCGACTGATTTGATATTCTGACAGTCCAAGGAACTCTCAAGAGTCTCCGCCAGCACCACAATTCAAACGCGTGAATTCTTAGGCGGTCAGCCTTCTTCACAGTCCAACTCTCGCATCCATACATCACAACTGGAAAGACCATAGCACAAGTTATACGGATCTTGGTTGGCAGTCTAATGTATCTGCTCTTTACTAGGCGGTCAAGGCTAGCCATGGCTCTCTTTCACAGAAGCAGACGTCTCCTAATTTCATGGCTGCAGTCTCCTTCCAGGTAATCTTGGAGTCCAAGAAGGGAAAATCTGTCACAGCTTCCACTTCTTGTCCCTTGATGCTCCAGGACTTGATAGAGCAACACGCCATGATCATTGTCTTTTTAATGTTCAGTTTAAGCCCGAACTTCTCACTCTCTTGTACGCGCATCAAAAGTCTCTTGAGTTCCACTTCACTTTCTGCCATTAAAGTGGTATCATCCGCATATCTAAGGTTGTTGATACGTTTCCCAGCAATCTTCACTCCAGCTGAAGACTCGTCCAGACCGGCCTTCCTCATGATGCACTCAGCATATAGGTTAAATAAGCAGGGCGACAGTATGCAGCCTTGTCTCACTCCTTTCTCAATCGGAAACAGATCAGTAAGACCATGCCCAGTTCTGACTGTGGCCTCTTGCCCTTCATACAGGTTCCTGAGGAGACAGATGAGGTGAATTGAAACTCCCATCTCTTGGAGAGCTTGCCACAATCTGCTATGATCTACGCAGTCAAAACGCTTTCGCAAATTCAATAAAGCAGAAGTAGATGGATTTCTGGAACTCTCTTGATTTTTCCATGATCCAGCGAAAATTGACAATCTGGTCTCTAGTTCCTTTGCCCTTGCGAAACCTAGCTTACACGTCCGGAAGCTCCCGATCCACATACTGCTGCAGCCTACCTTGCAGGATTTTCAACATCACCTTGCTAGCATGCGAAATAAGCGTGATCGTGCGGTAGTTGGAACAATCTTTGGCACTGCCTTTCTTTGGAATGGGGATGTAAACTGACCTCCTCCAATCCTGTGGCCACTGCAGGGTTGCCCAAATCTTCTGACATAATGTATGCAGAACGTTAACAGCGTCATGGTAGAGGTTTTGAAGCAACTCAGGTGGAATGCCATCTTTCCGCTAGCTTTGTTTTTAGCAAGGCTGGCTATTCAATTTCACTCTTCAGGATGCCCGGCTCGAGATCAGTAATCATAACCGTCTTATGTTGGGTTTGCACATCCGGATCCTTCTTGTACAGTTCTTCTGTGTATTCCTGCCACCTCTTCTGTATCTCTGAGGCTTCAGTGAGGTCCCTGCCTCGTTTGTTCTTTATAACACCCAGCTTAGCACAGAAGCTTCCTTTGATATCTTTGATTGTCTTATACAGAGCTCTTGTGTTCCTCAATTGGCTGTTGTCCTCAACAGCTTGGCACTGTATGTTCAGGAAGTCATTCTTATCTCTCCTTGCTATTTTCTGAAAATCCGCATTGAGAACCTTGTATCTTTCTCTTTCCCTCATAACTTTTGCCATCCTCCTTTCCTCACTATTTGCAAAGCCTCTTCCCAGTTTGCTTTCTTGCATTTCTTTTGCTTAGGAATAACCTTAGTACCAACTTCTCGTATTATATCACGAACATCAGTCCACATCTCTTCAGGCTTTGTCTTCTAGATCTAATTCTTGAAAGCGATTCCTCACTTCCACCAGCATATTCTGATGGAATTTGATGCAGATAATACCTGAAAGGCCTTCTAGTTTTCTGCGTTTTCCTCAATTGAAGTTTAATTTGGCAAGAAGAAGCTGATGATCGGTGCCACAATCGGCCCCAGGCCTTGTTTTACTGCTTGTATAGCACTTCTGGTCTCCTGCCTGCTTTTTCCCTACCTCGGCATTGAAATCGCTCATTAGTACAGTATACTGCGTCTTTACTTTTCGCATTGCCGATTCTACATCTTCGTAGAAGCTTTCAACTGCCTGGTCATCATAACTACATGTAGGTGCATAGGCCTGTACAACCTTCAGTTTATATCGCTTATTAAGCCGAATTACGACGCCTGCCACCCTCTCATTAATACTATAGAATACATTTATATTACCCGTTGTATACTTATTGACAAGGAAACCTACTCCTAGTTTTCACCTCTCTGGTAAGGCAGTAGGTGACTATGGCATTGGTTCTAGGAATAGCAGGGGTGAGTTACTAGTTTAGTTTGCAGAGCGCAATAACTTAAGAATCACGAATACCTTCTTCAGCAAACGGAAGAACCGGAAATGGACATGAAAAAGTCCTAACGGGGAGACTAAAAATGAAATTAACTTCATAATGTGTTCAACCCCCGCCATTATGCAAGATGTAGAGGTAATCGGGAAAGTGCGATGCAGTGACCACAGGATGGTGAGCTCCCGAATTAGCCTAAACCTCAAGAAGGAACGCAACAGATTAGTAAGAAAGAAACCCATCAACGAATTAGCGGTGAGCGGGAGGGCGGAAGAGTTGAGGATCTCGCTACAGAATAGATGTTCAGCTCTAACCGATGATGGAGACATTACCCTAAAAGCAATGAATAATAATTTCAGAGATATAATTACTGAGTGCGTTGTAGAAGTAGGCGGTAGGATAGTTAGAGAGGATACCAGTAAGCTGTCTAAGGAGACGAAAGATTTGATTAAGAAACGCCAGAGTATGAAAGCTTCCAATCCAACAGGCCAGATAGAATTGGTCGAGATATCAAAGCTAATCGATTAGCGCAAGGTGGCCGATATAAAGAAGTATAACATTAAGAAAATTGAGCCTGCTGTAAAGAACGGGGGAAGCCTTAAAGCGGTAAAGAACAAATTGGGCATGAGCACAACTAAATGTATGCGATAAGAGCAAGGCGGGCAATGTCATCACGAATATGGACAAGATAGTCAAAGTAGCCGAGGAGTTCTATACAGATCTCTACAGTAGCGAAAGTAGTCAGGACCGTAATGAGATTGGCAGTAGGGAAAAACAGTCAGACGTTCCACCAGTTACGAAGGACGAGGTCACGAAAGCATTAGAAACTATCAAAAGGGGGAAATCAGCTGGAGAGGATCAGATAACTACAGATTTGCTGAAGGACGGAAGGGGGGGGGGGGGGGGGGGTTATCGTGTTAGAAAAGCTGACCACCCTGCATACGCAGTGCCTGACGTCATCGACGGTACCGGCACCATGGAAGAATGCAAACACTATCCTCATTCTTAAGAAAGGGGACTCTAAGGACCTTAAAAATTACAGACCATTCGGCTTACTGTCTGTTACGTATAAGGTATTTACTAAGGTAATCGCTAATAGAATCAGGACAACATTAGGCTGCAATCAAGCAAAGGATCAAGCAGGCTTTCGGAAACGGTACCCTACTATCGATCATATCCATACCATCAATCAGGTGATAGAAAAATGCTCGGAATATAACCAGCCCTTACACATAGCATTACGAAAAACGAATGATTACGAAAAAGCATTTGACTCAGTTGAAACCTCGGCTGTGATGCAGGCATTGCGAAATCAGGGGGTAGACGAGCCGTACGTGAAAGTGCTGGAATATATATATATATATATATATATATATATATATATATATATATAGTGGCTGCACAGCAACCATAGTTCTGCATAAAGAAAGTAACAAAATTCCCATAAAGGAGGTGCAATCTCCCCAGTACTATTCACAGCTTGCTATAGAGGAAGTATTCAGAGACTTGGAATGGGAGCAGTTAGGGATAAGGGAAGATAATAAGGTAGAGAATACCTTAGTAATCTGCGATTTGCTGATGAAATTGCCTTGCTAAGCAACTCGGTGGATGAACTGCAAATAATGATTGATGACCTAGACAGGAAAAGTAGAAAGGTAGGCTTGAAAATCAATATGCAGAAGACTAAGGTAATGTTCAACAGCCTCGGAAAGGAACAGCAGTTTACATTAGGTAGCGAAGTACTGGAAGTAGTAGGCGAATATGTCTAATTAGGACAGGTAGTAACCGCAGATCCGGACCATGAAAAGGAAATAACAAGAAGAATAAGATAGGGATGGAGCGCATTTGGCAAGCACTCACAGATTATGACTAGCAGCTTATCGGTATCTCTAAAGAGGAAAGTATATAACAGTTGCATCTTACCTGTACTCACCTATGGGGCTGAAACGTGGAGGCTAACCAAGAGAGTTCTACCTAAGTTGAGGACAACCCAGAGGGCTATGGAGCGAAAAATGGTAGGGGTAACATTAAGAGATAGGAAGCGTGCAGAGTTGGTCCGAGAAATAACTCAGGTTACCAGCATTCTAGTGGAAATTAAGAAGAAATGGGCATGGGCAGGACATGTAGTGCGAAGAGAGAATAACCGGTGGTCGCTTAGTTTAACGAACTGGATTCCAATGGAAGGAAAGCGTAGCAGGGCGCGGCAGAAAGTTAGGTGGGCGGGTGAGGTTAAGAAATTCGCAGGGGTCAAGTGGATGCAGCTAGCACAGAACCGGGTTAATTGGAGAAATATGGGAAATGCCTTCGCCCTGCAGTGGGTGTAGTCAGGCTGATGATGTTGATGATGATGATGATGATAGCGCTTCTCCATCTGTGCCGGCAAAGAATATAATCAATCTGGTTCTTGTACAGACCGTCCGGTGAAGTCCATGTGTACAGGCGCCTCTTGTGCTGTTGAAAATGAGTATTCGCTATCGTCAAGTTGTTTTCTTGGCAAAACTCTATACTAGCCTCTGCCCAGCTTCATTTCGCTCACCAAGACCGAACTTGCCTATTTTCCGGATATTTCTTCACTCCCCACTTTAGTATTCCAGTCTCCTACGAGAAAAAGGACGTCCGGTGTAAAAGGCATTGCAGGTCAGCATAAAATCTCTCAACGTCAGCTTGTTCAGCAGAAGTGGTTGGGGCATAGACTTGGATAACTGTTATGTTAAATGGGTGACCTTGGATCCGAAGTGAAATCATCCGGTCGTTTTTTGGTTGTATCCTAGCACTGCTTTGCCATGAGAGCCACCCCATTCCTTCTCCTATATTCGTGCCCACAATAAAAGACATAATGGTCGCCGGAATTAAATTCTCCCGTTCCGGTCCACTTGAGCTCGCTGATACCTAAGATATCAATGTTCAATTTGTCCATTTCTCGCTTGACGACATCCAGTTTGCCTTGCATCATAGATCTTACATTCCATGTTGCTATGTGATTATATCTCCTTGCAACATCGGAATTTCTGGTCGCTTCCCGACACATCCACATCTGAGCGTCCTTTTGTCTTTAGCCCAGCCGCTTCATTCGTCCTGGAACTACTAGGAATCGCCCTTTGTTCATCCCCATTTACATGTGGGACGTCTTCCAACCTGGGGGGCTCATCTTCCGGCGCCCTGTCATTAATTCTACTGTGACTGGCCATAGGGTTTTCTTGTCAAGAAATACTGGAGTGGGTTGCCATTACCTTCTCCAGTGAATCACATTTTGTCAGAACTCTCTGCCGTTACCAGTCTATCTTGGGTGGCCCTACACAGCAGAGCTCACGACTTCGTCGAGTTTCGCAAGCCCCTCCGCCACGACAAGGCAGTGATCCATGAAGGGGTCCTGGCCTGGCCTGGCCACATGTGATTTCATTCACTCAAACCATGACTGACAGCAGCACAATCGCTGCGCGCGAATGCGCTAGTCACGTGATTTATTTGTATTTCGCGGGCTTTTCTTTGAGCCTGGAAAAAAAGATACACGTGACGCTTTCTTGATCGCAGTTAATGGAATGGTGGTTTCCGAAGGTGCTCTCCAACTTTGCGATTCACATTTACAGACTAAAGTCATTATTTAGTAAATTAGAAAAACTAGCATAATTAGTTATTTAAGTAATTGTAAACAAAAAAAAATGCCCGTGGTGCGCAAAGTGGCTGGCAGTTGTATGGGACTGGTTTCCTTGGCCTACCTGACATATTTTATTTTTTAACCCTTAGTTCAATTTAGCTGGGACACCAGGCATCTGCAAGGGAGATATCACCTAATTGGCACTGAGTGCGAGGTATATTCAAAAACTGAACTGTCCTTGCCAGGCGTCTTAGTGTTGGTAGTTTCTGTTGGTTTTTACGTAGTAGTAGAATTTCGAGCGCGTGTCTATATTATATTCCGTTAACACTTAGCAGATCGCCGCTATAGCACTTTAATAATAAATCGCAGTGGGAAAGTTAACATGGGGCGACAGGAGTTGCACTAATGCCACACGCCCGAGGGATAAAACTTTGCCGTAGTTCGGCACTGGCGTATGCACCACCTACGTCACCCAACTACAAACAAGTTGACGATGCGGTGGTGGTCTGAATATATTTTTTGTTTCCTTTTTAAACTCACCCGTGTCTAAGAGGAGACACGCATTCAGGCCAGGTGCCACCGGCGCGATAAGCTGCTGGCAGCGTCGCGAATCATTCGATTACTCATAACTTCACTTTACTTCACTTTATTTCCTTGAAGACTTCTCTCTGGAGGCATTACATAAGGGGTGGGATTACAGACATGAAAAAATACAAGCACAGGTCATTGTGCTTGAAAATGAAATTTTACGGCTTCAAGAAATGAAGATTGGCATGAGAGGGTGGCGACTTCGTGGGGAAGGGCATTCCAGCCCACAATTGTGCCGGGAAAAAAAAAAATCTTGAAAAAGTTTTTGTGCGAGCAGCAGGCCGAGTTGTCTGAAATGAATGCGAAGCGCGATGAGATATGTCGAAGTGATGTGCAATGTAAGCTGCCTGATTTAATGAACTGTGTAGAATTTTGTGCAGCAAACAAAGACTGGCAATGCGGCGACGAAGTAAAAGGTTTTCAAGGCTGGAATTTGTTTTTAGAGAGAAAACACTGATGGAGTACGAGTATGTGTGATGTACGAAACGGGTGGCGTGGTTTTGAACTGGTTCGATCGCATTTATTAAGTATATCTGACGTGGGTCCCATATTGGACTGGCGTGGGATACGGGGCTTGTGGGATAGGGGGTGATAGAAGGTGTCATTTTGCTTTACAAACATGATGTTGGGTATTTCAGCCAGTGCTGAATGCCGGTAATTTTTGTCGAGCCTATGCGCTAGAGCGTTGGTGTTAAGCGTGCTGGTGGTGGTAATGTGGTTGTCAGTACGCCTATGATACGTGACAAGTGAAATCGTGCCCGCACCAAGCACAATTTCTCTGCAACTAAAAAGATTCTGAAAATGCTGCATAAATTTTTTTTTAGCCGAGTATGCCTTCGCTGAAGTGAACGCTCCAGAGTACAGTGGTGAGCAGCCTTCTCTAGAGCGCGCCGACAGTGCTCCGCGGAGCAAGTCAGAGCCATCTAACGTTAGGCCCTGGGTTCGCGTCCCGTGCGCATGCGTGGCTAAAATAAAGCGGTGCCTGCTTGCGTGTTCACGGCCTCATTTCAGCTCAGTGCTTATTGCGCATCATGTCGCCAGGTACGCGCTTGATATGTAGCAGCGGCCGGAAAGTCAACGTGTTTCGCACGAATCACGAAGCGGCTGGGCAAGCAAGCGCAAGTGATAACGGATAATCGTGCTTTTTAGATACGCACCAGGCTAAGAGGTCGAGAATTGGGCCTTGTTGGTTGTTTAATGCTTTGCAGGCGTAATGCTTTATCACGTCTTTGCATTGGCCTATCAGCTTCACGGGACACCGCATTTGGCATCCGTACAGATCTAGGAACGTGACATCCTCCACGAGGAAATCACCTGGGCGCCGACCGCTGTGTATGTAGGAACGCGCGTTAATGCGCTATTGCTCGCGCTTGCTTATCTGGTTGTTTTGATACAGTCGAGGAACACTGGGGCATCGCGACGTGCTGGCGACCGTTACAGCCTCACAAATGCAGGCAGCGCGGCCCTAACGGCACAAAAGGTAATCGCAAGGGAGTCGCTGGAAAAGGAAGGCGTGAGCAGGCATCCCTTTGATTTGCCACGCATGCGCACTGGACGCATAACTCAAACCCAGTGCCTGTTAGATGTCGCTGACTTGCTCCGCACAGCGCCATCGGAGCGATCTAGACAAGGCTGCTCACCACTGTACTTACTCCCTCCCAAATGCTTCCACTACACAGCAGCAGTGTATTATCCATAATGCCTGGCTTAAAATGGCCTGCGTCCGAACATGTGCCGCCATACTGAAAGAACTGCCTGTATCATTCTCACCTTTCCAGATCGTAGCTGCTATCTTTGGCGATAGACCCAGGGCCAAGTTGCCGTTAGACTATTGCGTATAGCAACATTACGGCATGGCACTCACTTCCGTCCTCATTCTGGCCGTTATCATTGTTCCGCTGGATTCTGCGCGTTGCTTTCGGCATAGAGCTAAATAATTTGTCACCACGGCTGGGGGATTTATTTATTTAGTTATTTATTTATACTGTCAGCCGTAAAGCCGTTACAGGGTGAATACAAATACATGTGATTAAAGAACACACAGCCACAAGTACAACCTTATACATTTCTAGAAGACTAAATTCCAAAAATGAGAAAGCCGTCCAGCTCTGCAGACTTTAGTACAACACTAGCGGACAAATTATTCACTAAATAATTCGGTCCTGCAAGCCGCCAAAAGCACAACAAGGGAACAATATGAAAAACAAAGTGGCAGGGATATCTAATCGATTATGTGGCTGTATAAGCAGTTTTCAAATTGAAGCAGATTGTCTGTTTGCAGAAAGGCCTGAGGCAGGGAATTCCATTCTGTTATTGTTCTGGGGAAAAAAGATAATTTAAAATAGCTAACACGGGTGTTCATAGGTGTAACCTGATAGCTGTGAGAGCTGAGTACAGGACGACAGGAAAGCTGTTACAAATAGGGGCTTGTGCTTATGTTGAAGTGGTTATTGCACAACAGATAAAGAAATTTTAGTCTGGCGATCTTGCGTAGTTTAGATAGTGAAGGAAGTTGTATTTCATGTAGCATGTCATTCACAGAATCTGTGTATCTACGAGGGGGTACCCAAAATAAACCGAACAAATTTTTTGGTGGTCAGCGCTTTAGTAGTACCGTGTTTTGCCGCTAGGAGCGCATAGAGTGAATGGAGTTCTCGTGGACCCCCTAAAAAAGCTACAGCCCTGCTGGCGCCTAGCAGGCAGGGCTGTAGCTTTTTTAGGGGCCGCGAGGACTCCGTGCACAGAGGTAGTTAGAAGTGAAGCAGAATAAAGTGTAATAACGGAGGCTGGGCCCCAAAAATGGCAAGGAGGAGGAGGTCGAGAAAGAAAAGTACAAAAAAGAAATTTAACACTAGGATCAGCTACATAAACATGCAAGGAGGTAGAAAAAGAGCAAAATGGCTAGAGATAGAACAGCAGTTGAAGGATGACAAAATAGGTGTGTACGCTCTTTGCGAGACTCATCTCAGGGATCTTGAAGATCCGCCGTTTATAGAAGGCTACGTCTGGGAAGGGTGCAACAGAACGAGAACGGAAAAAAGGGTGGAGGGGTAGGTATGTTTATACACCAGAGAACAAATTGGCAAAGAATTAAATCATCTTGTAGAGAACATATCTGGGTATCAGGAACAATTGCCGGCATAAGGACATGGCTAGGGGTAGGTTATTTAGGAACAGGACACCAATGCAGGCAAGAAAACAAGGATCTTGTCGAATGTCTCAATGACGATATAAGCGAGTTTGAAGACGGGGCCAATTATATTCTGCTGGGGGACATGAACGGCCACATCGACGATCTGGATGGATACACGGATTGTACCGGGAAGCTAATGCTAGATTTCTGTGAGCGATACGATCTAGTTATAGTAAATAGAGAAACAAAATGGTGAAGGTCAAATCACGTGGGAATTCCGCAACAGGCAGACGACCATTGACTACAGTGTAATGTCGCAGAAAATTTATAGCAAGGTCACAAAAATGGAAATAGACGAAGAAGGGCAGTGTAGTCTGGGAAATGATCATAAACGTATTAGTCTGCAGATGGGCCCCTTGATGAAAGGAGAAATGGAACTTAAACAAAAAGTAAACGCAGAAGTAAACGACGATCAAATAGCGCAGATAGCAGCAGATAGCAGCAGACATAGAGGAAGCAATAGAGAAAAGTCCAATGGAAGACTGTGATTATGAATAGGTAGAACTACTCATAAGGAGAAAAATTAAAGAGATTAAAGTAGCAAACCGCTGGAATGGAAAGAGGAAGCCACGGAGCTGGTGGAATAAGGAAATCAGGGAAGCTATTGAACAACGACGGGCTGCTTCAAGGGAACACCGAGTGGCAAAGAAAGCACAGGTATCTCATCAGGAAATCGACCAAAAATGGGTATCATATCGACAAGTGAAACTTGAGGTACAGGCCCTTGTCCAAAGTAAAATAAGGCAGTCCACCGATCGCTGGATGGCTGACATACACGATGCCACTAGAGGCGGAGCAAGAAAATTCTGGAACCATATAAGCTGGCTAGGGAAGAAGAATCAAAGAAAGCAGGATAGGATTTAAGGTAACGAGGGAAATTGTTTAAAGGGAGACAACGCAATGAACTACATTACATAAGTTATAGCCGAGTCATTTAAGAGCGACGATAGGGTAATATCCGCAAATCAGGAAGCAACACAAGGTAGCAGAGTACAAAGCAGCTTAGAACTGACCAATCTAAACTGGAAAAAGGCAGAAAAAAATATTCCTAAAAACACATCTACAGGAATAGATGGAATTCCGATCAAACTGATTAAGGAACTTGGTCCGAAAAGTAAGGAAACGTTTTTAAAAAGCCCTTGAAACAGTCATAACGAATAAGCAAATTCCGGACAGCTGGCGGTAAAGTAAAATGAATTCGATTTATAAAGGGAAAGGAGAAAGGATGCACATAAAATCCTACATCTGTTATGTACAGGTTGGCCACGCAGGCGGTGAAATTAAAGGTGCAAGCATGGGTAGAAAGTAACAAGATACTCGGAGAACTTCAGAACGGCTTTAGAAATGGTAGGCGCTTAGATGATAGCCTTTTCGTGCTTACCCAATGCATCGAAATATCTAGAGTGGAAAATAGACCTTTGTATTTGGCCTTCCTGGACATAACGGGGCGTAAGACAACGTAAGCAGGGAACCCCTGTGGAACATATTAAAAGAAGAAGGTATCGGTTATGAGATAATAGAGTTCCTACAGGAAATATACCGGGATAACAAAGTAGAAATTACGTGGGAAGGGATAAGAAGTACGGAAGATGTCAAAGTATGCAAAGGATTAAGACAAGGCTGTCCTCTATCACCGCTGCGGTTCATGCTTTATATGATAAACCTGGAACGGAGGTTACAAGACAGTAACCTAGGTTTTAACCTGTCATATAGATTAGGTGGAAAGGCGGTAGAGCAGCGCCTCCCCGGTTTGATGTATGCAGACGATATTGTGCTGCTAGCTGATAGTCTGGAAGAATTGCAAACTCTAGTCAAGTATTGCGGAGACAAAGGGGACGCTCTAGGCTTCAGTTTTAGCGCAGTTAAGTCGGGTCTGATGATTTTCAAAGGCTCAACTGATCAGGGTCTTAATATACAAGGCCATGAAATACCTAGAGTAGCAGAATATAAATATCTGGGGGTATGGGCAAACGAAGGATTGGTATACATTGGAAAGCATGAGCAATCACTTAAGGCCAAAGGGCGAAGAAATGCAGGGATAATGAAGCATAGGGCATTGTGGGGATACAACAGGTATGAGGTTTTGAGGGGTATTTCGAAAGGAATTATGGTTCCCGGACTTACTTTCGGAAATGCGGTTTTGTGCCTGAAACCAGAGGTACAGTCGACATTAGAAATAAATCAGAGAGCCATTGGACGATTAGCACTAGGTGCCCACGGCAAAACTACAAATGAGGCGGTACAAGGAGATATGGGCTGGGCATCTTTCGAAGTACGGGAAGCTCAGAGTAAAATATTATACGAGGAACGCTTGAGGAAATTGGACAGTAACAGATGGGCAGCTAAAGTATTTAAATACCTGTACTTAAAAAGCGTTGAGTCACAATGGAGGAAAATAACTAGGAAACTAACTAGTAATTATGCTAGTCACATGGACGGAGAAATAAAGAGCATTAAGCAACAGGTGAAGAACACAGAAGGTAAAAATTGGATAAATTCGATGGAAAAGAAACAGAGTGTGGAATTATACCGAAAATGGAAAATGCTGATCAGGAAGGAAGCTTTCTTTGATAACTCAAGAGGAGGAGGAGGAGGAGGAGGAGGAGGAGGAGGAGGAGGAGGAGGAGGAGGAGGAGGAGGAGGAGGAGGAGGAGGAGGAGGATAAAACTTTATTAAAAAAAAAATGTAAACACTCCCAGGAGGACCTCTTAGTCCAGAAGCCCTCTGGCTGTTCCTTCTGCTTAGCCCGCTCGACCAGCCGCAACTGATCTGCAGGTTGCGTGTCTAGAAGGGCAGCCTCCCAGGAGGATGGGGTGGGGTGTTTGACGGGAGGAACGCGGATGGGATGTGGGCATTCCCATAAGTAATTATAGAGGGTGGGTGGGGTGGCGTTGCATGTGGTGCAGTATGGTGGGAAGTCTATGGGGTGAAATATGTGGGAAAATTGAGGAGATGGAAACGAATGTCTTTGGAGTTGTCGCCAGTACGTGCTGTCGATTTGAGAAAGCGTGGGATGTGGTAGAGGGTACGTGGCACGGCAACGACGATAATAGTGAACAATTGTATTGTAGTCAAGAGGTTCGATGGTGGTGTATAATGAAGGTTTGGGGAGGACATCCGCCGGCGCCCGGAAGCTTAGTTCTCGGGCAAACGCATGAGCGCGCTCATTTCCGAGGATGTCCTCGTGCCCAGGAACTCATGTGATGGTGATGGGATCGGAAGGGGTAGGTAGAGTAGATAATATTTTAGCAGATGAGTGTGGGAGGGTTCCTCGCAGGAGATATTTGTATGCTGTTTGGGAGCCTGTGCATATTGTGGTGCGCTGAGTCTGCAACTGACTGATGTGTGCAGTTGCGAGTGTAATGGCCATGCATTCGGCCTCGGCGATGCTAGTGCAGTGGATGGAGGCGGCATTGAATGTTGAGCGGCGTATGTCCGTGAATACAGCAGTGCAGATGTGAGGAATGTCCGGATTGTGTGAAGCATCCGTGTAGATGATGTCCTGGCGTGTAGAGTACTGTTTGGAAAAAATATGAGGCACGGGCTGCGCGACGGCCTTTGTGGTGTTCGGGATCCATATTTCGTGGGAGGGGCTTAAGTTCAAGAAGGCTCCGCAGATGCGGAGGGATGGCAATATTAGTATGAGGTGAGGGATCAGGGGTATTGTAGCCCACTGAGCGCAGGAGATGAGTGCCTGTAGATGTTTTGCGGAGTCGACGTTGTTGGCTGGAGAGGTGCGCCCCTATGATCTCCTCAACATTGTTATGAATGCCTAATTGAAGGAGCCGAATCGTACTGATATGACGAGGTAAATGGAGGGCAGCTTTAACGGCTGAGCAGTATAAGACGTTAAGGTTATTCAGTTGGGTTTTGGTGATGTGATGGTAGGGGAGGTGGTAAGCTAGTCGACTAACGATAAGGGCGTTTACGAGTCTTAAAGTGTATTTTTCCTTGAGGCCATGATTGCGGCTTGAAATGCGATGAATGAGATGTGTTATCCGGTTGATTTGGCGCTGCAGGAGGTGTATGGTGTAGGTGGCTCTAGTGTCCTGTTGAATGTGGAGACCCAGCAGTCGGAGCCGTGGTACTTTGGGAATCGGAGCGTTGTCAAGCAGTACGGTGATGGTTGGGGCACGTGGGGAAGGCTTGATGACTAGGAGCTCAGATTTCTGTGGTGCACACGCAAGACCTATAGCCTGTGTATATGTGTGGATGGCATCTGTAGCGAGTTGTAAAGCATGTTCAACTTGGCCAGGGCAACCCTTAGTAGTCCATAGTGTGATGTCGTCTGCGTATATTGCGTGCTGAAGGTCAGGTATAGTCTCGAGTATCCGGGCTAAGGGAGTTAGGGCGATGTTAAAGAGGATGGGTGAGAGGACTGAGCCCTGCGGTGTGCCTCGGTTGGGTAAATAGATGATCGGGGAGGTGTAGGACCCGAGTGTCAACTGCGCGACGAACAAAGTGATGAAAACACTCAAAAACAAAGTAATGAAGGAAACACGCGCAAGAGAACTGGGCGCCACGTCACACATCCGATAAAAAAGCCCGAAATAAATTTTCAGTGCGACACTCAGTGATGCCAGCTGGCAGCTGGTTCCACTCATTGATCGTCAGTGGAAAAAACCAGGTTTTATACACATCTGTCCGGCATTTTATTTCGCGGATCTTCCACTGATGATCAAGTGGTCTAGACAAAAAGTGAGGTTGAAGCAGGTACCGGTCTTTGTCAATGCTGAACTTTCCAAAATAAATGCGATACATGATCTGCAGTCTGAAATGTTTTCTGCGGTGAGCTAAAGATTCCCAACCAAGATGATGTTTAATAGACGTGACACTAGATGAAAAATTATAATTGTTAGACACAAATCTGGCAGCATTATTTTGGAAGCGTTCGAGCATGTCAGATAAGTAAATAAACTGGGGATCCCATACAGGGTATGCATATTCAAGAATTGGCCTTATGTAAGTGAAATACAGGAGCTGCTTGACATTTGACTGCGCTTTGTTGAAATTACGCTTTAAAAAATTAAACATCCTGCAGGCTTTCGATGTAATATGCTCAACTTGTCTCGTCCATGTAAGGTTAGATGTGAAATATACGCCGAGATACTTATATTCAGAAACTTTTTGCAGGGGAACATTATTTATTGAGTAGCAGGTCGGTAGAGGGGAACCCTTACGAGTGAACGAGACAAGTTTGCATTTTGAAATGTTCAAAGACATTTGCCATTTTGAGCACCAGTGCTGGATAAAATTTAAGTCTCGCTGAAGTTTTATTGCGTCAGAAGAACTTTCCACAACATGGTAAAGCACACAGTCGTCAGCATATAGCCGAACTTGGCAGGTGAGGTCAAGAACAATATCATTAATAAAAATGAGAAAAAAAGAAAAAGAAAGGGTCCAAGGACAGACCCCTAGGGCACACCTGAGGAGACGTTTACGGAATCGGAGTGACAACCATTAATTACAACACGCTGCATGCGGTCCTGGAGATATGAATGAAGCCAGTCGATGATATTGGGATGCAGACCAAGACAACGTAATTTATGTAATAATAGCACATGAGGTACAGAATCAAAGGCGTTTTTAAAATCCAGAAATACACAATCAATTTGATATCCGTGATCAAAAGAGGAAAAGAGACCATTACTGAACTCAAGTAACTGGGTGGTACAAGAAAAACCCATTCTAAAGCCATGCTGAACTGGCGTAAAGAAGTCATGAGAGTCAAGGTGTTTCATGACTGCACTGTAAATTATATGTTCCAATGTTTTACAACACACGCTAGTCAGAGAAAGGGGTCGGTAATTAACAACAGACATTTTCGAACCGCTTTTATGCACTGGGACATTAGCATTTTTCCAGTCATTTGGCAAACATGCCGAGTTAAGCGATGCTTGGAACAAGGTGACCAAATAATGAGCAATTTCATTCGCACAGATTTTAAAACAAAGGTAGGTACACCATCTTTGTTTTAAAATCATGTGCGAATGAAATTGCTCTTTGCTCAGAGTGAGCAAAAAAAGCGGCAGATTCGAGTTCAGGTTGAAGCCGTCTAAGGATTACGTGTTCATAGAGTTTGCTAAGACAACTTGAGAGAGAAATGGGGTGTAGGTTGTCTAAGGAAAGGGGTTTTCCGGGCTGAGGAATGAAGTTGATTGCAGCGTGTTTCCAAGAGGCCGGTAAAGTGTCCTCCCTCCAGTGTTGGTTGTAGTAAGCTGTGAGTTGAGAAAGAGATGTATCATCAAGGTTTCGAAGGAGTTTGTATGTAATTTGGTCGGGCTCGGGTGCGGTACTACGAGTGATGTGAGCGAGGGTGGCCCGTACCTCCGCGGTGGTTATGTACTCATCTAGCCTTGGGTTAGGTGGGGGAGGGGATGGGGGCGTGGAAGAAGGTGGGAGGGGGGGGGGGCGAAATGTATCGCTGTGTGAGGTATTGAAGGATTTATGTGCCTTGTTGTGCTGTAGTGTGAATGAGGTGGTGCGTGTTGATGGCTGTCTGTTGTTTGGTGGCTGTGGGGTCGAGCAGGGTTCGGAGAATATTCCAAGTTTTTCGCCTGCCTAAAGTATCCTGAAGGCTATTGCAGAGGTTTCGCCAGTTGGAGTTTGCCAGATTGGCTGCATACTCTATGGCCTCAGTGGTAATATGTGCGACTCGGAGGCGGAGTTTTCCGTTGTGTCGTTGCCTTTTCATCTCTTAATGAGGCTTCGCCTTGCCTCCTAGAGATGCAGAAGATGAGGATCGATTTGAGGTGCTTGCGGAGTGATTTTGTGGTGCGTTTGAGTGCAGAGTGGAGCTTATCTACCAAGGCGTCCAGTGGGAGATTGCTGTCCTCGAAAGTGACTACCGCTAATTGCTCACGAAATTATTTTCAATTAGTGAGATGCTGGCTCTTGGATGTGAACTGTTTTGCGTCATATTGCACTTGAGTTTGGATAATATAATGGTCGCTGCCCAGTGTGTCTGGTAGTACGTTGTAGAAAATGGGAGAGCGAATGTTGGTCAGTGTAATGTCCGGGGTGGTGTCTCTGGTGGTGCTATTGCCGATTCGAGTAGGGGCGTTGGGGTCCGTGATGAGGGTGAGAGAGTGTTGCATAAACGCGTTGTACAGACGTGTGCCCTTGGGAGTGTTTTTAAGCTATCCCCAGGCTTTGTGTCCGGCGTTGAAATCACCTACTATCAGTGTATGTGAACCAGATATGAGTTTGATGTCGGCCAGAAATGTGAGGCCGTATCCTTTGGCTCGGGGTGGGTCGTAAACCTTCGTTATGAAAACGCTGGGGCATCTGGTGTAGGTGGCAGTATTTCAGTGAGCGTATGCTCATTTACTTGGTTGCTGAGTGTATTGGCCGGTGGTTTAGTTAACCAATCTAAATCAATAATTAAGATATAGGGAGAAAAATGAGAATGATAGCTACTGCTACCACCCCGTTTCAAAGGGGATGCTCCTATATTCCATCCATCCATCCATCCATCCATCCATCCATCCATCCATCCATCCATCCATCCATCCATCCATCCATCCATCCATCCATCCATCCATCCATCCATCCATCCATCCATCCATCCATCCATCCATCCATCCATCCATCCATCCATCCATCCATCCATCCATCCATCCATCCATCCATCCATCCATCCATCCATCCATCCATCCAGAGTCCGTCAGCCGAGTGGTGTCGCTGAAGATCAGGCGTACTAGCTTCGGCAGTGTTTATAGTGACAACTGTTTTTTGTGAGTGTCGTTTTTGCATTGGATGATTTTCGTGAACAGCACGCGGCGTTGAAATTGTGCTTTCTGCTTGGAAAAAATGGATCAGAACCTCTTAAAAGGTTAACAACGGCGTACAAGGATGATGCTATGGGGAAAACTCAAGTTGTTTGAGTGGTTCTCCCGTTTCAAAATGGGTGAAATGTCAATTGATAACCAACTTCGTTCTGGTCATCCTTCCACGGCCCGAACACATGAAAATGTTGAAAAAAAAAATCGTGCAATCAATATTTGACCAAAAATGGTATGCCTCCTGTTCCTCACCCCCCCACACTCAACGGACCTTGCCCGGTGTGACTTTTTTTTGTTTCCCAGAATGAAAAAAATATATGAAAGCAAAGCGTTTTGCTGATGTTGCAGAGGCAAAGAAAAAATGACACAGGCGCTGTCAAGCATCACAAAAGATGAATTTAAACAATTTTTTGAAATGTGGAATAGAAGTTTAAACATTTGTGTTAATGAAAGTGAACTGTACTTTAAAGGAGATTGACGGTTTGGGCCTCAAGTGTGGATAAACAGGTTCAAAAGGAAATAAGTTCGGTTTCTTTTGGGTACCCCCTCGTATATTTTGATAGAATGAATCTGGCCGCCCTTCTTTGAACCTTTTCAATCTTATCAATTTGTTTTCACTGATAGGGATCTCATATGACGCTCGCGTATTCCAGTGTCGGACGTACGAGTGCGAGAGAAGCAGTTAGTTTTGCTTAGCTTCATTTTTCTTCTAACAAACCGCAACTTATTTTCGGCTTTCGAACATATGTTATCAGATGAATTCTATAGTATTAATGAGAGGGTGGCAGGCATAGCAATTAGGCTTAATAAGCGGTATAATCTGAAGGTTGTACAGGCCTATGCACCTACATGTAGTTATCATGACCAGGCAGTTGAAAGCTTCTACGGAGATGTAGAATCGGCAATGCGAAAAGTAAAGACGCAGTATACAGTACTAATGGGCGACTTCAATGCCGAGGTAGGGAAAAAGCAGGCAGGAGACCAGGCAGTAGGTGACTATGGCATTAGTTCTAGGAATAGCAGGGGGGAGTTACTATTTGAGTTTCCAGAGCGCAATAACTTAAGGATCATGAATACCTTCTTCAGCAAAATGAAGAACCGGAATTGGACATGGAAAAGTCCTAACGGGGAGACTAAAAATGAAATTGACTTCATACTGTATTCAACCCCCGCCATTATGCAAGGTGTAGAGGTAATCGGGAAAGTGTTATGCAGTGACCAGAGGATGGTGAAGTCCAGAATTAGCCTAAATCTGAAGAAGGAACGCAACAGCTTAGTAAGAAAGAAACCCATCAACGAATTAGCGGTGAGGGGGAGGGCGGAAGAGTTCAGGATCTCGCTACAGAATAGATATTCAGCTCTAACCGATGATGGAGACATTACCCTAGAAGCAATGAACAATAATTTCAGAGATATCATTACTGAGTACGCTATAGAAATAGGCGGTAGGATAGTTAGAGAGGATACCAGTAAGCTGTCTAAAGAGACGAACGATTTGATTAAGAACGCCAGAGTATGAAAGCTTCCAATCCAACAGGTCAGATAGAATTGGTCGAGATATCAAAGCTAATCAATTAGCGCAAGGTGGCTGATAAAAAAAGTATAACATTAAGAAAATTGAGCATGCTGTAAAGAACGAGGGAAGCCTTAAAGCGGTAAAGAACAAATTGGGCATAGGCAATACCAGATGTATGCGATAAGAGCAAGGCGGGCAATGTCATCACGAATATGGACAAGATAGGCAAAGTAGCGGATGAGTTCTATACAAATCTCTACAGTAGCCAAAGTAGTCAGGACCGTAGTGAGATTGGCAGTAGGGAAAAACAGTCAGACGTTACACCAGTGGCGAAGGACGAGGTCAAGAAAGCATTAGAAACTATGAAAAGGGGGAAATCAGCTGGAGAGGATCAAATAACTACAGATTTGTTGAAGGATGGGGGAGATATCGTGCTAGAAAACTGGCCACCCTGTATACGCAATGTCTGGTGTCATCGACGGTACCGGAACCACGGAAGAATGCAAACATTATTCTCATTGAAAAGAAAGGGGACTCTAAGGACCTTAAAAATTACGGACCAATCAGCTTACTGTCTGTTACATACAAGGTATATATTAAGGTAATCGCTAATATAATCAGGATAACCTTAGACTGCAATCAAGCACAGGATCAAGCAGCTTTTTGGAAACGGCACTCTACTATCGATCGTATCCATACCATTAACCAGGTGATAGAGAAATGCTCGGAATATAACCAGGCCTTATATATAGCATTCATTGATTACGAAAAAGCATTTGACTCAGTTGAAACCTTGGTGGTGATGCAGGCATTGCGAAATCAAGGGGTAGACGAGCCGTACGTGAAAGTGCTGGAAGATATATATATATATATATATATATATATATATATATATATATATATATATATATATATATATATATATATATAGTGGCTGCACAGCAGCCATAGTTCTGCTTAAGGAAAGTAGCAAATTTTCCATAAAGAAAGGGATTAGGCAAGGAGACACAATTTTTCGACAGTACTATTCACAGCCTGCTTAGAGGAAGTATACAGAGACTTGGAATGGGAGCAGTTAGGGATAAGGGTAGATGGAGAATACCTCAGTAATCTGCGATTTGCTGATGACATTGCCTTGTTAAGCAACTCGGGGGATGAACTGAAAATAATGATTGATGACCTAGACAAGAAAAGTAGAAAGGTAGGCTTGAAAATTAATATGCAGAGGACTAAGGTAATGTTCAACAGCCTCGGGAAGGAACAGCAGTTTACATTAGGCAGCGAAGTACTGGAAGTAGTAGGCGAATATGTCTACTTAGGACAGGTAGTAACCACAGACCTGGACCATGAAAAGGAAATAAGTAGAACAAGATTGGGATGGAGCGCTTTTGGCAAGCACTCGCAGATTATGACTAGCAGCTTACCGGTATTGCTCAAGAGGAAAGTATACAACAGTTGCATCTTACCTGTACTCACCAATGGGGCTGAAACGTGGAGGCTAACCAAGAGAGTTCTACTTAAGTTGAGGACAACCCAGAGGGCTATGGAACGAAAAAGGTAGGGGTAACATTAAGAGATAGGAAGCGTGCAGAGTGGGTCAGAGAAATAACTCAGGTTACAGACATTCTAGTGGAAATTAAGAAGAAGAAATGTGCATGGGCAGGACATGTAGTGCGAAGAGAGGATAACCGATGGTCGCTTAGGGTAACAAACTGGATTCCAAGAGAAGGAAAGCATAGCAGTGGGCTGCAGAAAGTTATTCGGGCGGATGATGTTAAGAAGTTCGCAGGGGTTAAGTGGATGCAGCTAGCAGAGAACCGAGTTAATTGGAAAAGTATGGGAGGGCCCTTCGCCCAGCGGGGGTAGAGTGCGGCTGATGAAGATGTGTCAGCTGACGACGCGACGTAACTCGTCGGAGGGTCCCTCTCGGAGTCATGAATCAAAAATTCTGTAAACGCCGAAAATAAAAGAAATTAAGTTGCAGTCCCACGGCCATGCAGGCGTTCCAGCCCGTTCAGGAGTGCGTATTCAGGGGTGTGGTTGAGTGCCAGTAGAGGCATCAATCTCTTAATCTGTAGTGACTGTTATATACGCTTCTATGTCTCAAATGGTTGAATGGTTAGTAACCGCCGTTTTACGAAGCTTAACCAACGCTCTGGCAGCACAAATTACGCAGACTTTCCGTACTAAACAACCCCTCTCATGACAACCATGACTCATTAATGACACAACATTGCTTATCTGAAATGTATCAGCCCTCGTAAGAGCTTCATACGCACTGGAGGGCGGTTGCTAGTTAAGAAAGGTGATGGAAGTATAAGATATTCTGGGTTGAGTTCCAAATAAAAAAGCGGCGCCCGCAAAATGGTTTACTAATTACCCACCAGTATAAATATGCATCCCGCGTTGACAAGAGCAGACCACGGCTTCCTGATAGGTCAGTTGAACAAAAGAAAATTTAAAGTTCAAAGGCAGGGTGATCGGTCCATGGATTGAAGAAAGGGTGATTATCAGAAGGGTTATATTGTATGTTACCGTAGTGTGAAATGTACGAACTCTGCGAATAACTGGTCGAGGCAAAAGTTACTGAAGCACTTAAGACCCCGTAAGAGCGATAAGGCGAAAGCCTTTGGATCGACTCTACTGGGGTATTTATCTGACAGAACCCCACCGATCACAGTGCCGGACAGCGGTTCTTCCTTTGTTGGAGTGTCCCCTGGCATTCCCTCCTTCTTAGGAAGAAGGCGCACAGGAAAACGTACATATAAGCGCTCACAAATAAACAAAAAATATAAGTTTGAGAATACAGTGTTCGGTCACTGCGGGAAAAAATGACGTCCTGGGTGGCGCAGGTTTACAGCGAAAAAAAAAATCAAAAAAAAAAAAAAACGGCTTCATGCATGGCACGTGTTAGTCTCTGGACAGGGTAGTTGGTTGCGTCTCTGCTTGGAGCCGTCCGGGAGCACATAGTAGGTGACGTCGCTGAGGCACCGCCGTAGTTTATGCGGACCGAAATAGCGACAAAAAAGCTTTTCGGACAATCCTAGACGTGGAACAGCAGTGCACACTCAAACCTGATCGTCGGGGTTGTAGGAGGCGTGCTTGAGGCGTAGCTTGTACCGAAGGGAAGGTAGTTAAGTGCGCAAAAAAAAAAAAAAAAAAAAGATCATGAGAGAACAGAAGACAGGACGGGACGAGCGCAAACTTCAACTGCTGTTTATTCGAAAGGAAGGCAGGCTTGCATAGTTTGCCAGTACAGGCTCAAAAGGGTATAAAAGCATATATCGAAAAAAATAACAATCACAAGCGGGGGAGCGGTGAGGGGGAGAGACGGGGATAAGTCATGGTAGGGTGCCTTCGAATAAATGCTTTTCGCTAGCGTAAAGTTTGACGTATCACTGATGCAGTCTGCGCCTCTTTTATTGATGTAATGAGCTTCAACGAGTTATCATGCCTTTTATCGCTGCATTCGCGCAGGACCATCGTTTTTATAGTAACAACTTGCATTTGTGAGCCAGGCAATGTTTCGGCAAGTGACGTTGATATAGTTCCCGAATTGACCCTTCGTGTTCTACTTAGAGGATACTGATGCAACTGCCAGTCTTCCCTACATGAACCTTGCCACATATATAGGAATCTGAATCTGATACACTACGCCCATTTGGCAGTCCGCATAGGTGTCTTTGTGTTTTGTACTGCAGCCATTGCGTTTTTTCTTGGTGAATTTAGGCCGATTCAGGCGCATAGGCGCATGAGCTTACAAGGCGTTGAAAACACCACCCGGAAGCCGTGTTTATTTCATATTTTATTCAGGTTGTGAGTTGTCTTGTAAACATAAGGTACCGCGACTGGCCCTTTAGTAACGTAATCAGTATCGGCATTTTGTTCAGGAGGCGCCATTAACTTCTTCACCAGCGTTTCAAAACTGCCTTTAAGAAATCGTCAAGGAAGCCAGCTTCCCTCAACCTTGAAGCGTGCAAGTCGAAGCTTGACTTTATGACACGTGTGCAGGATTTTATGACACTTTATGATACGTGTGCATTGGCAATCATCTGTTTAGCAATAACATTTCTAACGGTTTTCAAGTGGGCAAACTCATAGTCAAGACTTGCTGTTTGGAGCGGGGACAGAAACATCAACAAACATGTTCATGATGGAAGGTTAGATTAAGGTCTAGAAACTGCACAGTATTACTGGCAGGGCGTTCATGGGTTAAGGTTAAACCCAAAACACTGCCTTTTAAGCGAAGTAAAACGTCAACAATAGCATCGTCATAAACACAATAACTCTTTGTTCAACAGCACAAGCGTATGTGTAGCGTTAGGCAACTATTATTCATTTGGGATAGGTATGGCGAATAGCCCTACATGTGCAATCTGTGGGTGTGACGAGACTATACCCCACGTTCAAGTTCCCACGTACATTGCCGAAATAGTCTCTCTATCATGCGCTGTAACACGTTGTCATGTAACATCATGTAACACGTTGTCATATGCCTTCGCCACGTCGGTATCTACTACAGTGCGCACTAGGTGCCTATAAGGCGACACGTGTATGACTTCTTTAGCGAGCATAGCCAATCCATTTTCTCTGCCAAGGTTTGTTCGGAACCCAATTTTCGAGCATGGTATTTTTTATTACTTTCCAATCACCATGACAGGCGGGTGGCTATCATCTTTTTATAATTGTGGGTGTTAGCAAGATAGGCCGCGAAGATTCTAGGCTTGTTGGAGGTTTCCCAGCCTTTGGTATTGGGACCACCACTGAGTGTTTCCAGCCGAGTGGAATGTCTCCTCCTTGCCATACCTCATTTACCACATCCAACAAGCTGTCAACTTCGGCTCCTTCTAAATTCTCGAAGACTTCATAAGGAATATCGTCATGTCCAGGCGCTGTTTTACCAATCGCTTCTTCTATAGCAGCCAATAACTCCAATTTGGTCAATGGTAGTGTTATTCCTGTTTTATAAACCGCATCCACTGTCGGTGAAGGTTCCGGATAATGTGCACGGTTCGGGAAGAAAAGCGCAGCAGCCTGATCTGCAAACTCCTCTGGTGTAAGCTGTAATTCGAGTCTAATACTTTCCGCATAATTTTTAACCTGCCGCCTCTTTTCCATGCGATGGAAAGTCCTCCAGAGGGCCTTGTTGGTCGTTCCTGAGCCCAAACGACTGCACCATTCGTCCCATATCTCCTATGAGCCAGCTGTTTTTCATATCGGCGTGCCTGTGCCGTCACTCTGTTTACCTCAATTTTTCTTTGCACGTCTTCAGGATGCCGACCAGCCTGTATCTCGGCCCGTTTACGGCGTGCCCAAAGTTTTAGTAGGGGCAGGTCGGGAGTTGGCTGATCTTCGTTTACTGTAGTTGTAATGGTATGATCCTTCAGTACCGTTTGAATTTTGGTAACAAGAGTATTCGGGCTAACTGAATGAGTTCGAGTGTCCTGCCGTACACTATCCCAATGCGTTACAGAAGCTTTCTTTCGAATTTTCTTCATATGTCCCAAATTAAGATCCATACTAATGGGGACATGGTCACTATACCCATGCATCTAATTCCGCCTGCCATTGTGGTGCACCAGGGCCCTTCAACCACGTCAAGTCTGGTGAGCGTGTTTGTGTTGCAGGTAGGGTTGCGACTCCTGGGTGATTTAGCAGTGTAAATTCCATTTCTGTGAAGGCAGTGCGAACTTGATCACCTCTTTTAGAATCATAATCATATCCCCATACAGTGTGCTGAGCGTTAAAATCTCCACCGATTAGTACCAGCAATTCCAGGGTATGAATTCCCTCCCCCTCACCGCTAATTCGTTGATGGGTTTCTTTCTTACTAAGCTGTTGCGTTCCTTCTTCAGATTTAGGCTAATTCTGGACTTCACCATCCTCTGGTCACTGCATAGCACTTTCCCGATAAATGAAGACTCTAGGTCATTGGTCGCGGATATCGTCCACTGGCCGCGGCGATCGTCGACGGTGAATGCCTCTCAGTCACTTCTCCGCTTCTTGAGAACCACGGCCTGCACGATAGGCTGTGATTTCCCCGCACGCTATACTGATTTATTATTCCTGTAATTTTCTTTTATTCTTCGCCTTTATATCTACTCATACCCTTTTTCAGTGCAGGGTAACAAACCGGGTTTTTCTTCTGGTTAACCTCTGTGCCTTTCCACCTCCTCATTCCCCACCATACCCTTCTTCTCGACCTTGCACCTTACGCTTCCATCATTCTCTTTTTCTGCCGCGTTTTTCCTCTTCCCACTCCAGCTGTATCTCTCTCATCCAACAATAGTTCTCAACCTTCTGTAGGGTTCATTCTTTGTTTTCGCCATAAGCTTCTCACTTCGGTTTGTCTTTGCACTCTTACCTTCAGGTTGAGCATCCTTCAGCCCCTGTCATAACCTCCGGTTTCTGTGATCGCCACCCTCCGAATGACATGTCTTGCTCACGCCACACATGCCAAGACAGTCAGCCCCAAATGCCTCCTACGTTTTTCCTCTTCCCTAAATGCGTGGACGGGATTTCCATCTCCATAATATGCCACCAGCTAGTCGTTACAGGTGGCGCTTCGCACTAACACCGACAGTAATACGAGCCGGAAGAACCTTAGTACATGATCGCCAATCTCATCTGCAAACTTTACATCGGGGGGAAAAAATCCTCTCGGATTCACACAAGGCAGCAGAGTTCAGTGTATGTCGAATTTGTTTTTGTGTACGCTGCAACCATCACATCAGTAAGCTTCGATACATTTTCGCCATTACTTATAAGAAGTAATTAGTCCGTCGGTCAAATTGGACATTCCCTCTCTCATCTTCCCCACATTCTCTTCGCCTTCTCTCCCTTAAATATGGAGCGGAAGTTTCTCTCTAGTCACTTCGCCAAATGTTTAGACAGACAGGTGGCGCTGAGGATGTCGACAACGACGCCAATGGCGGTGCGACACTATAATCTATCATCATCATCATCATCATCATCATCCTGACTGTACCCACGGCAGGACGAAGGCCTCTTCCATATTTCTCCACTTAACCCGACTTAATCCCCACTTAATCTATCCCTCTGAAATAAATGGAAAAAAAAATCACCCTACCAACGCCTAGGCAGCGAGGACCGCTAGTCAAATTTAGAGCAAGGAGCTGTTGCACTTCCGTTCTGTGATGTTTCTCTGGGGTGAGCAATGCGCTTTACTTTAGCTGACGCTGCTGGAGTATACACCTCTAGCTCTCCTTCTGAGCGCACCGCACGAATCGCCGGCTCCTGCTCGGGCGATCGTTTCGCTGTTTCGATGAACGATATGTTTTTTGTCATGGCCTCTCATATTTGATGTTGTCAATACACGACAGGCCTGAAAGTAATCGATGGTTGACCAGACGTCTAAGATAATCACCCAGATGAAATTGATTTGTACGTAGTACGGTAGCAAATACCCATTAGCAATGCGCCAAACGCAGCCACGCGGCTAAAAGGGAAAGGTTCAGCTTTATCACAAGATTCGAGGTTCAAACAAACTATAACGGGTCGTTGTCTTAACCATGCTCTCTCAAAGCATCCGCAGCAAGGGCTGTTATGCTCTAAAGAAATTGTCAAGTATTACAGCAACAAGCACCATCGCTACCCATCCATTGCGAAGGGGTTGTGGAAGACTAACACTTTATTATACCCATAAATCTCCCGGCTGTTTCGTTCACATGATGAGTCGTTGCGACTCCAATAACTCGTTTTTTACGAAAAGCGTGTGAAGCTCAATTGGTCGAAAAAGCTCTGCCGTAGCCTAGTTTTGGTAAAAAAAAAAAAAGTCAAAAAGGAAATGTCACCAAAATGGGACGCAACGGTTCTTGGGACAACTGTCAGGGCAGTGTCATATCACTTCGCACCCATGTCGTCAAACTGGGCGTAAATATTGAAGTATTTCAAATGAAGACAAATGCACATGCAATCGTATGGCGTTATTTGTAATTGTTGTCCAAAAATAGACAGATACAGTGAACTTTCTTTTCTCCAAAACCCAAACTAACTAAAGACTGTTATTACTACGCCGAACTTTGTACTAGTTTCACAATAACTTAATTTACGCGGAATGAGACGGTGGGTTTAAAGGTAATCTCGTCTCCATATTTAAGGCAGGTGGGACTTCATCATCCTCAAAGCGTGTTTCTGAATCGTTCAGAGTTTCTATAAAGAAAGAGTGTTTTGGTTAGCGTTTTAAATGTTCAACTCAGAAAAACTCTTTGCTGAATACCTAAACATTCACACATAATTAGAAATTCCAAAATATGCGTTCTCCATGAGGAAGAGTCAATCCTTTACCACAGTTCGTAAACGGATACTGCCATCACCAGAACATACCACGTGGCGAAGTTGGCAAGGGATGGTAGTTTAACGAGTAATTCTGGATCCAGAATCAGACACACACTGCTTGGTTGAAGCGGGGCATTACATACAAATTTCATATAATGCGGTAGCATATGACGTTTTGCTAATGAATGTCTATAACCGAATTGTAAATTTGGAATTAAAAGTAACTTTCGTGCTCATGGCAATCGTAGGTAAGTGTGAGTGAGTCTCATTCAATAGAGTCGCGGCAACCAAAGTCTGGCTATTCAAAATATCGTGATCAACTCGACAATGGCCACTGCATTGTGCAGGCCTCTACCATTTCTTTCCAATTAACCGGTTCTGTGCTGGTTGCATCCACTTGATCCCGTAAACAAAAAATTGAATTCGATTTATGGGAAAGGAAAGCGTAGCAAGGAGCGGCAGAAAATTAGGTGCAGAATGAGTTTAGCCTCCTTCTCCCACCTAATTTTCTGCCACACCCTGTTACCCTTTCCTTTCTTGTGAATTAAATGTGTTACTCTTAGCGACCATCGGTTATCCTCATTTCACACTGCATAAGTGTCTTCTGGCGGGCTAGTTGATGTGAATCATTCAATTTTAAAACTACGCGAATAAAACGAGGACCGAGTGAGTGCATGTGTGTGTATTCCTGTGTTTTCGCTCGGTCCTTGCTTTATTCGCGCATTTTTAAAAATGTACGATTCACACGGCATGCCCTGCCTATGCTCATTTCTTCTCCTTGCTTTCGACTACATTGTGCGCGTAATTTCTCTCACCAAATCTTCACGATTTCTACGTTACACCTGCCATTTTCCGCTCCATAACTGCCTGCGTTGTCCTAAATTTAAGTTGAGCATTTTTCGTTAGCCTCCATGCTTCAGCTCCATAGTTGAGTACCGGTAAGATGCAACCGGAAACTCACCCTGGCAACGTTTAATGCTAGAACCTTAGCTAGAAACTAATGCTAGAACTAGCTAGTGAAGCTAGTTTAGCAGTGCTGTTAGAGGAACTAGAGGGTATGAAATGGGATTTCATAGGGCTTAGTGAGGTTAGGAGGCCAAATGAGGCATATACTGTACTGAAGGATGGGCATGTACTGTGTTATCGAGGTTTACCAGAGAGGCGACAACTAGGAGCAGGTTTCCTTGTCAATAAGTATATAGCGGGCAATATAGATGAATTTTATAGTGTTAATGAGAGGGTGGCAGGCATCGTAGTTAGGCTTAATAAGTGGTATAAACTGGATTGTACAGGCCTATGTACCTACATGTAGTCATGATGACCAGGCAGTTGAAAGCTGCTACGAAGATGTAGAATCGGCAATGCGAAAAGTAAAGACGCAGTATACTGTACTAATGGACGACTTCAATGTCAAGGTAGGGAAAAGGCAGGCAGGAGACAAGGCAGTAGGTGACTATGGCATTGGTTCTAGGAATAGCAGGGGGAAGTTACTAGTTGAGTTTGGAGAGCGCAATAACTTACGAATCATGAATACTTTCTTCAGCAAACGGAAGAACCGGAAATGGACACGGAAAAGTCCTAACGGGGAGACTAAAAATGAAATCGACTTCATAATGTGTTCAACCCCCGCCATTATGCAAGATGTAGAGGTAATCGGGAAAGTGCGATGCAGTGACCACAGGATGGTGAGGTCCCGAATTAGCCTAAATCTGAAGAAGGAACGCAACAGATTAGTAAGAAAGAAACCCATCAACGAATTGGCGGTGAGGGGAAGGGCAGAAGAGTTCAGGATCTCGCTACAGAATAGATATTCAGCTCTAAACGAGGATGGCGACATTACCCTAAAGCAATGAACAATAATTTCAGAGATATGATTACTGAGTGCGCGGTAGAAGTAGGCGGTAGGATAGTTAGAGAGGATATCGGTAAGCTGTCTAAGGAAACGAAAGATTTGATTAAGAAACGCCAGACTATGAAAGCTTCCAATCCAACAGACCAGATCGAATGGGCCGAGATATCAAAGCTAATCAATAAGCGCAAGGTGGCCGATATAAGGAAGTCTAACATGGAGAAAATTGAGCAAGCTGTAAACAACGGGGGAAGCCTTAAAGCGGTAAAGAAAACATTGGGCATAGGCAAAAACCAGATGTATGCGATAAGGGACAAGGCTGGCAACGTCATCACGAATATGGACAAGATAGTCAAAGTAGCCGAGGAGTTCTATACAGATCTCTACAGTAGCCAAAGTAGTCAGGACCGTAATGAGATTGGCGGTAGGGAAAAACAGTCAGACGTTCCACCAGTGACGAAGGACGAGGTCAAGAAAGCACTAGAAACTATGAAAAGGGGGAAATCAGCTGGAGAGGATCAGATAACTACAGATTTGCTGAAGGACGGGGGGGGGGGGGGGGGATATCTTGCTAGAAAGACTGGCCACTCTGTATAAGCAGTGCCTGGTGTCATCGATGGTACCGGAACCATGGAAGAATGCAAACATTATCCTCATTTATAAGAAAGGGGACTCTAAGGACCTTAAAAATTAGACCAATCAGCTTACTGTCTGTTACGTATAAGGTATTTGCTAAGGTAATCGCTAATAGAATCAGGACAACCTTAGACTGCAATCAAGCAAAGGATCAAGCAGGATTTCGGAAACGGTACTCTTATCGATCATATCCATACCATCAATCAGGTGATAGAAAAATGCTCGGAATATAACCAGCCCTTATACATAGCATTTATTGATTACGAAAAGGCGTTTGAGTCAGTTGAAACCTCGGCGGTGATGCAGGCACTGCGAAATCAGGGGGTAGACGAGCCGTACGTGAAAGTGCTGGAAGATATATATATATATATATATATATATATATATATATATATATATATATATATATATATGAAGGAAAGAAGCCAACAGTCGGCGAGGCCAAGGAAAGCGTTGGGGATGGTATCTTTATGTCATTTTTTTTTTTTTAATGTTTACTTCGATAACCACAGAAATTAGTAATGTAATCTGTTTAGGGGAAAGATAATTAGACACAAAGTAGAAGAAAAAACAACGTGCCGATGGTGGGATCCGAACCCACGACCTCCGAATAACGCGTCCGGTGCTCTACCAACTGAGCTACATCGGCCGCTGTCCCCCCTGCTACTTTCTTGGGTATTTATGTTGTCTGTATACGAACCTTGAGAGTGTTCACCAGCGCCACCCTCAGCCATAGCGGCGGACGTGGGACGTCCTTTGTTACCGCCAGCGTCACGTAGAACGTGATCATATATATATATATATATATATATATATATATATATATAGTGGCTGCACAGCAACCATAGTTCTGCTTAAGGAAAGTAACAAAATTTCCATAAAGAAAAGTGTTAGGCAAGGAGACACAATCTCCACAGTACTATTCACAGCTTGCTTAGAGGAAGTATTCAGAGACTTGGAATGGAGCAGTTAGGGATAAGGGTAGATGGAGACCTCAGTAATCTGAGATTTGCTGATGACATTGTCTTGTTAAGCAACTAGGGGGATGAACTGCAAATAATGATTGATGACCTAGGCAGGAAAAGTAGAAAGGTAGGCTTGAAAATTAATATGCAGAGGACTAAGGTAATGTTCAACAGCCTCGGGAAGGAACAGCAGTTTACATTAGGTAGCGAAGTACTCGAAGTAGTAGGAGAATATGTCTACTTAGGACAGGTAGTAAATGCAGATCCGGACCATGAAAATGAAATAACAAGAAGAATAAGATTGGGATGGAGCGCATTTGGCAAGCACTCGCAGATTATGACTAGCAGCTTACCGCTATCGCTCAAAAGGAAAGTATACAACAGTTGCATCTTACCTGTACTCACCTATGGGGCTGAAACATGGAGGCTAACCAAGAGAGTTCTACTTAAGTTGAGGACAACCCAGAGGGCTATGGAACGAAACATGGTAGGGGTAACACTAAGAGATAAGAAGCATACAGAGTGGGTCAGAGAAATAACTCAAGTTACCGACATTCTAGTGGAAATTAAGAAGAAGAAGTGGACATGGGCGGGACATGTAGTGCGAAGAGAGGATAACCGATGGTCGCTAAGGGTAACAAACTGGATTCCAAGGGAAGGAAAGCGTGGCAGGGGGCGGCAGAAAGTTAGGTGGCCGGATGAGGTTAAGAAGTTCGCAGGGGTCAAGTGGATGCCGCTAGCACAGAACCGGGTTAAGTGGAGAAATATGGGAGAGGCCTTCGCCCTGCAGTTGGTATAGTCAGGCTGATGATGATGATGATGAATAATGCAACCGTTTAACATTCCCTCTTGAGTGATACCTTTAAGCTATCAGTCATGATCAGCGTGAACCTTACAAATTCGCTCTATCTCAGTGTTCTTCTAATTCTTTCACTTTCACGGTACGGTCCGGCGGTTACAATCTGTCCTTGGTAGATATATTAAGGTTGCCATTTCCAATGCTTCACCGCCTATATTGTAAAATGCTGTTTTTTTCTGAGGCCGTTGTAAACTAGATTAGTTTTCTGCATATTCATCTTTAGGCCTACCTCTTGCTTTTTCTGTCTAAGTCAATAATAAATGTTTTGCAATTCGTCCCCTAATTTTCTCAGCAAAAGAATTATTTTGGCGAATCGCAGATTACTGAGATGTTCTCTATCAACGCCTTTCACCGACTGCTCTTATTCTAACGCTCTGAATAATTCATGCAAGCACGCGGTGGAACTGCGGAGATTCTCTCCTTGGCTAACACCTTTATTTATGGAAATTTTATTACTTTTTATGAAGAACTATAGTTGTGTGCTGTCACTATTTCACATGTGGCTCATACAGACCCCGATGTCGCAATGTCTGCATGACTGCCGATTGACGTTTCTACTAAGTCGAATCTTTTTATTTATCAGGAATGCTATATAGAGTGACTGGTTATAATCCTAGCATTTTATTGTCACCTTCTGTGCAGTATGGATATGATCCGAAGTCTGCTTGATCGTTTGGTTGATTAAAGTTTACGGTTGCTATGTTTCTATAGCATCCCTATAATGATACTTTGGATGTAACAGATTGAAAGCTAGTTGGTCTCTCATCAAAAAAGAAAAAGTTCTGCCATTTAGTGAACTGAGTGATGATGTATTGCGGTGACTTTAATTTACCAGGTGAATGCTGCGAGATTGCTTTTCCAGCCATGTCATTTCCGATAATGAATGCAGGCTGCTATCGGTTAGATCCCTATGCGTTGACTCCTTCAACGTGAAAAATACCATGTCTGCTGAAATGCATATTAAAGGTAGAACTCCTGAGCCGCACGCCTTGTCCATCCTGTGACGTAGGTTTTTCTTGTTTTGTATTGACCGTGTCTTCGCGAAAAACGTCCAGGCGGCCAAACCCATGGCCCAATATTGGTACTGTGTTGGCGATGGTTTTGGAAGGCGAAGACGAAAGAAGGAACCAGCTTTTGGTGCTCCGGAATATTTGGTTTTATCGAGTCCCCAGGGTCCCGTTTGCAAGTGCATTTGCTCGGAGGGCCCTGTCGTCTTCCAGGGACCCTCCGGGGGACTTCTACTTACTTTCTTCCACGCTGCAGCAATACTTTGCAACCTTCAGGGCTCACCAAGATACTTTGTTGGACGAGTTGGTACTTATTCATTATTAACATAAACAGCTCGAACAAGAAGGCAAAGGACAAGATAAAAGAAAACGAAAGCCACAGGTCAAGCGCTTGTACTGTGACTTTCTTTTTCTTCTATCTTGTCCTTTGCTTCGTGTTCGCGCTGTTTATATTAATAACTTCAGGGCTCAGCTGGCAGCCTGGGTAGGCCTGACAGTTGCTCGAACAACCATGACTGACACGGTTGCTGATGCTGGCAACGCTCACCTCCCTGCTGATTCTACCGCGCACCTTCCAGCCACAGCGGACTCTTCCGACAGTAAGGCTGACCTCCCGGACGTTACTCCTTTCTTGGAGGATTCTGCCCCGGAAGTGAATGCTGATTCCGATTTGCATTCGCCTTCGAAGGCGAATTTGACTCATCTGACTACCTTAACGGGCCTCACCCCGCATCATGCGGCCATATAGCCGTCCACAGATCTTGATGAACTTCCGCTGGGTTCCGACGTTGCCATTTTGAGGGCACATGCTGATATCTACAATCAACGCCAGCAAAAGCAGGATTGGCGCTGGAGTTCGCGCTGTTCTCGTCTCCCTGGCTTAGTCACTGAATGCACAGACAATGCACTTTTTTGTGGTGCTGTTCGGGACAAGGAGCGTATCCGTTCTTTGCATGACCAAATTCCTTCTCGCGACCGGGAAATAGAAGCTCTTTAGGCCCACAACGTGGAGTTTTCTTGTAGGACATCTGCTTGCGAAGTTAATCCGCTGAGGACTGGACGTAATGTTTCTCGGACTTTCGCAGCAACTTTGCGGGCCGCTCCAGATTCCGTGGCACCTCGCGAAGCAATTCATAGATCCACGGATGGTATTCAGGACTTTATAAGGCCTCACGAGCATCATACTGTCGAACCTCACCAGATGGTCTGAACGTCTGCGGCCGCTACAAATCATGTGGGACAGAAAGTTGCAACTCCACTAAAGACATCAATAGACCCAGAATCCGAGGGCATTGGCGCTCTCAACCTCCGGCCCACGCGTCGGGCCTTGGTAGTAACTACCAAGGACCCAGGAGACCTTGAGCGTTTGAGGGCAGCCATCACCCGCATTGACGCAACGAACGCCTCAATTAAGGTCCGGGTTCTCTCGAGGATGAACCCGCACGTTCGGCTATCAGGTGTTGACCCGGACGTCCTCCCGGATGATTTGGTAGCAGTCGTCAACAGTAGGAACCACAGATTATGCCTCGATCTCGAAACATGCAAGCTCAGACTTTCTTTTATTCAGCGATCTGGGCAGCGGGTGCACATCATTGAGGTCGACCCTCCCGCCTTCTCCCGACTTCGCGCCGCACGTAGGGTCACGATCGGTTGGACTTCAGTTGAAGTCCAGGAGGATTTACATGTGCCATTATGTACCTTTTGTGCACAGTACGGTCATGCCCTTCCAGCTTGTACACAAAATACTTCCCCGGATAAGGCATGTTGTACTCGATGCGCCGGTTCGCACCACTTGCGCAGTGTCCCAGACCGATTAGGGACCCAAACGTAAAATGCGCCCCATGCGCAACGGCAGGCCGCCCTTGTGCCCATCCGGCTGGTGACGTCTCCCGCACTATCTTGCAGGATCGAGTGGCTCGAATACGGGCAAGAACCAACAATGGCTTTTAGGACCACGGCAACCCCTCGTCCCAATCTAAATCTTAAGTTCTTACAAGTAAATTAGGATCACAGACGCTGCGCGACTGCCCCAATGATTAAATGTATTCAAAATAATGACATCACGGTAACTGCTGTCTGCGATCCATACATTACCCATAAAAAAGAATTTGCAGGAATTCCCCCTTCATTTCATAAAATTTATTGTATTCCCCGCTGCGTTGTATTGCTCCATAATCCTAAATTTGATGTCTTTCCTACTTTCATTTCTCCTGAGCTTGTTGCCTTTTTGTGTTCGACATCGACTTATCAATTTCTTTTCACAGCAGTATATATACCACCTCCCGCAGATATCGAAAGCTTTCTTGCTTTGCTGGCAACTTGTGCACAGACTTAACCTGCAGATAATATTATCATTTGTGGCGACTTTAACGCAAAAAAGTTTCTTTGGGGTTGAAGTGTTACGGACCTAAGAGGAACTCACGTTCAAGCATTTGTCGCATCCAGTAGTTTGGTTGTCATTATAATTCAAATTCCTTGCCAACATATGAAACTCCGTACGCTTCAGGTTGAATTGACATCACATTGGCTTCCCCAAACTTACTTAACGAGTCTTATTTTTGGGAAGTTATGCCAGATTCATCCCTTTCAGAGCACAGGTTTATTTCATTTTCTTTCATTTCTCAACCTTCATCACTGTTTAGGAGGCTTACTAGAGATGTCGCTTAATTTCCCAGTTAGCGTCTCTGAATTGGTTTCAGCATTTTTACAATCATCAGATCTATTCAGCGCCTGCCCTTGATAGCGTATTTTCAAAATTTAATCAGATCTTTATCAAACTTTACACCGAAAACTTACGTTCTCTTAAATCTACATTTCCTGAGGGATCTGTTTGATGGTCGGTTGTTTTGTGCATTGAGGGCTCACGTGTTCGGGCTCTTCGACGTCATTTTCAACGTATTTCCCATCCTACACAGATAATTAACCACCGCTCAACTTATTATAAAGCTCTTGCTGTCTATAGAACTAGCATCAGGCGCACATATGAGAATTATGTAAAGGAACTTTGCTCAGCTGCTACAAGGAAATTCCTTTATGGCAAGCTTTACAAGTATGCTTCTGGAAAGCTCAGGACTCCCTCAATAATTCATATGCTGAGATACTTTGACGGTACCTATACAGAGACATTTCAAGACACTATAAAGCTTCTGCTGAATACGCATGTCACTGCGGACGATTCTTCTTTAGATCTACCTTTACATACTCACGTTAGGGATATTATCAAGCAGCCTTACAATAACTCAATCCAGGATCCACCGTTCACTCTTGAAGAATTTGAGGCTGTTATAACTTAAATGGATTTAACGTCTTCTGCTGGTCCTGATCTTATCTCTCCTCGTTTCGTCCTTTCCTCGTTTAATGCTCATCCCTTCTTCTTTTCCTCTATTTTCAATTCTTCTCTGTTTTTGGGTCACTTCCCGCAACCATGGACAATAGGCAGAGTTATTTTTATTTCCAAACCCAAGAGACCCCCGGACCTTCCTAGCTCATACCGCCCGATTTGTATTAGTTCTTCATTTGGTAATGTACTCGAGCGCTTGCTTTATGGTCGACTGTGCTACTTTTTATCAAAAAATAACTCTCTTCACTGGAATCAGTAGGGTTTCACTCAAGGCCGGAATTCTGTCCGGGCCATTTATAAATTATGTGAATTATTACAGGATTACAACAACCCTGTGGTTTTAATTTCTCAGGACTTTAAAGGTGCATTTGATAGTGTTTGGCACCTTTTAATTTTGCGTTTTCTAAGGCAGCATCAATATCCAAAAAATATATATTTCCTTTTAGCTTCCTTCTTAGGTGACCGGCATTTAACATATCAATCTCCTTTTTGTTCTATTTCCGCTCCTTCTTCTCTTGGTAGTCCGCAAGGTTCCCCTCTTTCCCCATTACTTTGCAACATTGTCCTTTATGGCCTCCTAAATGTATCTCTCCCTTCCCCAATTCACATTCAGGCTTATGCCGACGACACTATTATCCTTGTACCTGGCAAGACAAGTCGCGAGTTATCTACAAGGGCAACCAGCATTCTAACTTTAGTCCAGCAATGGTGCGCCGAAAATCGTGTTCAGTTAAACGCACAAAAATGTTCTTATGTTTTATTTCATAATGGAGTACCAGCATTACATAAGCGTAATCCCACCATCCGTCTTGGATCTCACAGCCTTAAGTGCGAGCCAACTATAAAATTATTAGGGGTTGTTTTTGATTCGTACCTAACCTTTATTTCCCATGTAAATCACTTGCAAAGTAAACCTTTGGCCTCTACCACTAAGCTCCTTAATTGGTTTAATTTACACTTTCGCGTTTCACCTTCTCATTTGCGTCAAATGTATCATCAAGTCATTCTCCCCTCGATTACATATGCTGCCCCTGCATGGTGGTATCACTGTCCTCTTTCTCGACTAAGAGATCGCGTCCCATCACTACAGCGAATACCGCCTACGCAACCACGCGAAAAGCTGCACTTTGTGTTCTTGCAAATGTTGTTCCGTTGCCTATTCATCTAGACCAGTTATGTGCAGAGTTCAAGCTTTTTACACTCCAGCGGCCTATAGTGTATGGCAACATTACATACAACCCTTCTGAAACACAGCCATTGTTCAATCCCTGGACTGTTAATTCCTCAATAAAGTTTAAATTTCATTCTATTAAACTCACCTACCAGGAAGCCATGTTTTGATCTTCCCAATGTGCACTGCATATCTATACTGATGGGTCGTTCACACTTCACTCCGCGGGTCCAGCTTTTGTAGTGCTTAACTCAACCCAAAACATATTATTTGTTCATAGCCTTTCTTTGCAGCCACCTTCCAGTGCGTATGAAAAGGAACTTGTATCCTTTAATTCTGCAGTTGAATATGCACTTAACAACCCTCCCACTACGCCAATTCATTTCTATACAGATTCTATGTCTCCGCTCTCTGCCATCTCTTCAGTAAAATCGTTTAACCCCACAATTCTTACCATTAAAAAGAACCTGTCGCGCTTATCGTCTCTCGCTCCATTCATGTTATTCCATATCCGGGGCCATTCCGGCATTCATGGCAATGAGTTGGCCGATCAAGCAGCTGGTAGCGCAGGCCAGTACGGCCGTTTACATCCTTCTACCCTTTCAAGACGTTATGTCTGTTCGCGCTTACATCGTTCCTCCCTTATTTTGTGGAGCACATATTGGCGCGAAAATAATGGCGGCACAGAATTATTTAATTGGATACCTGATACCATCAATACACCACGCATTTGTCCGCCCCATAATGCGATTATGACTCTAATTACAGGGCTAGGCAGATTTCATTTTTATTTAAAAAAAAAGTACGTCTATCCTTCTCTTCGCTTTGTTCCCGTGGCAAGATGTGTAATGACGTCCGTCACTACTTCCAAGATTGTTCCCTTACTGCTCCTTTTGTTTCTCGCCTAAAGTCTTTTTGCTCATCAGATATTACAACGTCTCAATACCCGACGTTGCTTCGGAATCCTGCCGCTTGTGCAATTTTAATTCAAATGGTTCAACACATAAGCAGCACTATACCTGACTATTGTCGCTGACATTCTTCTCTCAAGTGAACTATTTGCTTGCTAATTCGCATTCTTTAAATTATATGCCGCAGGGTTTATCTTTCTACGTATCTCCTCTGAAAGGTTACCTATGTTATTTTCTATTTCTCTTTATTTCTGTCCTAATCAATATTATATATATATTCTTTTCGAAACATGCGTTCCAATTATGTACGGAATCATTTAGAGTTGATTTCCTTTTCTTTTCTGTCTAATATTTTCCTTGAATCCATTGTATTTCTTCTCAGGTATTATTTCTTTTTTTTTTTTTTTTCTGGCTGCCTTATTACTTGGGTGCATTTTTGACTTCTTTCCTTTTGTGGCGTGCACGCTGCTGCTGACAACAGTCCATCCTTGGCTCTACAAGCACCAGAGGATTTCCGTTAGATCCTGTACATGAGTCTGGGGATGAGGGACTCTTCGGAGTATCCTGCCGACCCCCAACCACGCTCTGTACAGAGGAGGAAGATTGCTCTTCCTTTCAGCTTGTCTGATTCGGACACGCCCACTTGCTTGCATGGAGGCGCTATGACTGTAGTGCGTAGGCCACTTATGCCTATTAGACCACGCGTTTCTACGTGTCCATTGGTATTTTGTCGTGGCGTGCCCTTCGATGCCGCCAACTCTCCAACTTGGTCTTTACAAGCACCTGCTGATCCTGTGCTTGAGCCTGACGGTGGTGGGGGCGAGGGTCTCGTCGGAGGGTCCTGAAGGCCTCCTACCACGCTCTGCACAGGGGAGGGCTCCGTGCTCCTGTGTTGAGCAGAGTGCTTAAGGCATGCCTTTCAGTTTTTCTGGATGTGCCCGTGACTGCAGGCACTCTCGCCTACAGAGCCAGGTCCGCACGGGCAGCATGCATACTGCTATGAAATGAGTGGAGTTATTTTTTTTTCTTATTCCTCTGTGATATGTGATATTTTACTTAGCTGTCTTTTCTGCTGCGCAATTGTCACTCGAGTCCGGTATAGTGGTGCAGTAGGTTTTTTTTATGTATTTTCCTCCATCGTTTCTCTTACCCTTGCATTTTGCAGTTAATATAATCTGGTTTAGTGACAGACGTCTTTCGCATCAGACTAGATTTAATAGTATTTTTTTTTCTCTTAATGTTTTGTCTAGGTTTTGCAATTCTTTCTCATCCCCTCCCTCTTGTCTGTGGTGTCAGCACTTTCTCAATTTTTTTGTTTGATTCTTCTGCTCCTAAAATTAGTATTTTTTCCCTCTTTGTGAGTTTGTGGACCAACGATTACAATGCCGTAGGAGACTGCAATTCTCTATTGTTCACCCGATTTTTATTTTTCTGTTGGGGACAGTCCTGTTTACTATTCTACCTCAGTCTCCCTTTTTTTTATGCTTTGGGTTTTGCACGTCTGCCTGTCTCTCCGTATGGTATTTGCCATTTTGTATGACTGTTGTTTTGCTGCTGTTCCCTTCTTTTCTGGTTCTGGTTCCTGTTTTTGTTTCATTTGCAGGTCTGGATGCCACCTCCCGGGATTTTCCTTTTATTCTTCTCAAGCCAGCGCAGGCCACCCTGCGACATGGACCTCGTGTTTGTTTTTTAAATACCTTATTTCACTTTTTACAAATTTTTTTTTATCTCGAGGTTCTGCTCTCTTTTATTTATTTTTAATTCGATTTAAGCCTGGCAAAGCTTTTGCTGGTCCGGGCTCCCTCTCCTTTTTTTTTTTAATTCTTTTTCTCAAGTCGTGACGACGAATAAAATTGTAAAAAAATGGCGATAGTTCGTGCGGCTTGGGCTGCATATTCAGGAAGAATATTTCGCGCGGATTACGAGCAGCCTCTCCTATGATTCTACATGACGCTTAACGTTAATTTTATTATGCCTCTTTGTGACAACAGGGCGTTCTCAAAATGAGGACCAGGAAGAACTTAAGACGCCACTTTGACAAAACACTATGGCCACATTTCACGGTTGCCATGATAAATTCTCTTCAAAGGCTTTTTTTCATCTACTTATTAAATGAATAAAATTGCATACTCTTCATTGTGACACTTAGACATGCTCCTGCGGAAATGAAAAAAAGGTCTTGTTTATCTACAAGATCTTCCTCAGCCCTCGTCTCCTTTTTAATTATGTTGTCTTCATGCCCATCGTCTGTGCAGGTTACGGCTCCACGAAGCAAGACACTGATGCCGACCAGATTCCTGCCGCTGTCAGTTCCTGCAGTTGTAGCACAAGACAGCGAGTCTCACCATCGTGGAGTGCTTCAGACCGTGAGTACGCAACTCTTTTTCAAGCGCATTCGGAAACTGTATACGACAGGCTGGATTTGATATTTTTCATAGAGCATGTTGTTTCTTGGTTCAGTAATTCACTTCGTCACATGTGCGTCACATGGCTGCGAAAATTCGACACCTCGAAAGAGCGAACAGATCGATCACGCTTGGGGCAGACTGCTCGTCGTATTATGCTATTACGCCAGAGTTGGACGAGAGAATGAAGGCTACACGATATGAAAGAACACTTAACAAGGGTAGAGGGGGCGGGAGCCTCAGTTCTGAAGTCGAGCAAGTCCACATGTCGAAACGTTGGCTCGACTTACGAACTGAGGTGCCCCCTCCCTATATCCTTGTTCAATGATGTTTAATTTCATGCAATTACACAATAATGCGCAGGATGAACTAGCACCCATAGGGCAGTCCGCTATGTACTTGAGGACAACACCCGCTCGTGCACCATACAGGAGGACCTCTTACGGCATTGCAGAACAGTGCACTCCTTCCCATGCTGCGAAGGTGCTGCAGGCGCTGGAATTTGAAGCAGGTAGCACGTGGCACTTATATTTCAGACAGGTGAAACGAGGTCGGAGGGGAGCACTCGAGCGTAGGAAAGTTTGTTAGGTCGGGCTGTATAATGTCGTAACATGTGCTATCACTAATATGTTTACTCACAGCAGCGGACGGCTGATATCGATAAATCACTGATCATCCGTGCAGGCTACAACTTCGTATGCTGATGTGATATGTGCGCTATTGTGCACTGATTAGGATTCACTACCGCATGTCTAATAATTCCTGGTCCTTCGTTTATATGTGGTGGTACTTGCCATAGAATTAGCTGGTTGATGATATTCTTTGGAACGGCGCGTCGATACAATCACAGGAAACTTATTCTGCCCTTCCAATGAATTTCATTGAATGGCCGCCAGATATTTTCTCCGCAATCTTTCATAATTCCAGCGTGAAGGTGCAGAAGTAACTGGAAAGGAGGAAGTCCCCTCCCGTCGTGGACTGTCTGCAGTGGATACGCGTTGACGTACTGTGAGGGATCCCAGCAGGCTGGTAGTACCTTACCTTGGACACGACAACTGCCAGGCAGGTTGAGACTGGAAGTTACGTTGAGAGAGTGTGGAGAACTTTTTATAGTGACATCGATGAATTGCGCAGCAGTATTCCAGAGCAAACGTAGCTTATTTATAGAGCAAGATGTATCATACATCAAAATAATTTTAGCAATTACAGTCGGGATTGTATGGGGCCGCGTACCCTAGTAAATTGTAGTCACTTCGTCTGTGGCGGAGAATCGGCGCTATACATTCGCGTGGGAAGTGCGTTTAATTATTGAAACCTTTGCGAAAGTTCTGTGGGAGAAACGCTGTATACAAGCGAAGCAGAATTGAACATTATATCGTGGTCGCATGCGAACAGTAATGTTTGTTATTCGTAGCATAGAGCAAACGCTGTATAGAGCGAAATATACTTTGAATTAATTTCGTATACCGCAAGTATTCTTGGAGCGTACAAATTGCGAGAAAATTAAGAAATGCGGTAGTGCGTTCGGGACCGCCGGGGTTGGTAAGCCACAAGAAATCATACATCTTTTTTCTCGCGGCTTCTTCGCCACGACTGTAGACTGCATTTATTCGCATAACGTAGTCCTGTATATAACGTTACACATTGTTTACGCGTGTTCCAGGTCGATGTCACGGGCTGCAGAAGTGAGCAACATTTCACGTTTCGGCAGGAACCTCAGCCTCCCCATTTCTTGACACCTGCACAACAAGGTAGGAAAGGGTGACTATTCGTTGAACTTTCGCAGTATATCTGCAATGAAAGGAGCATTTTGTCTACCTAAAGATAATACTAGATTAGCGTTGTGTTCCACATTATCAAACGCCTTCGTTGAGATCAAGTCGGAAGATTGCCTTCGCGTCATTAGTGTGCGGGCACACGACGTCATGCTTTTAATCTGAGCATCACGTCCTGCGTGCACAAGCGTGGTCGAAACCCAGCTATCTCACGTCGCCACAGGTTGTCCGGCTCCATGCATGAAGCCCGCCAACCTCGGCTGGACGACTGGCTCACCTAATATTCGTACTCATGCCCGTAGTGCAATTGGCCTAAGATTCTCTCTCTGTGGGGGCCTTCTCGGCTTTGGTGTGAGCATGGTATCTACTCATGCCCCCCACCCATATTTCGGCGCATCTGCTGCCGCAATTCTGTTCCCTTAATTCGACTGCGTATGTTACTCTACATTGCTTTGGGACACCTTCTTCGTAAAATTGCGGTTGCATTATTTCGTCCTCTAATCTGCTTTCCATACTTCGCTTGGCCTCCTAGATGTGAAGCAGCGGACTGTCCGCTATCTCACGAACATTCTCCACTTCTGTGCCGTTTTCCCCCCAACCCCGTGTTTCTTCAGCACCTCGGCCCACTCCCCTTTCTTTTCGATTGGCCGCAGCTCTCAGGCTCCTCACAGAGTTCTAAAACGAAGACACATACGTCCACAACTCTTCGCCAACCCCCAAGCATACCTGGTTGAGGTGCTTCCCATTTTCTCGCAGACAGCGGACGCGCTTCGTGCATCTTGACGACCTCTTTCCGAGCCGAGATGACGAAGAACTGATCACTACCAACGTTTTGCTCCGAACTGTACCATTAGAAACCCGCCGTGTTTATGGAAAAGCGAAAGGAACTGTTACTATAGCTTCGAGCTGAGTGGTCCATTGATATCCTGCCTCGCGGGATACTATATGCCGCGATGCCAACGTGCCAAGTCTTTTTTTTTTTTCCTATCGTGCGATGATTACGTAGCTGGCGCCAGGCGAACAGGGGAATGGTAACAACGTGACGTCACGGCAGCCACGAGAATGTCTTAAAAGCCATCGTAACTAATTTCTGCAGGGCATGGATAGACGTGAGCGCAACTGTGGGTGATGAAGGTGTAGAGCGTGTTCTGCAGGCAGCTTTGTACCACCGAGCACAGCATCACCGAGGGCTTACACGGTGAGCACGTCACGTTCTTATGCCCCCCGAGAGTGCCAGAGGCTGAACTGTCTAGTGTGTAGGAGCATAAAAGCCGAACATAACACTATAAAAGAAGGTGCTTGCACTACACTGTCACTGTCGCAGTTGCGTTGTGGTAACGATGTTGAGAAAGTCTGACAGAACATCCACGTTTGGCATATATAACGGACAAACCATTTCCACTACTTTGAGCTACAGGCATCCGATGCCTAAACAGTGTTTTTTTGTAAGAAGAATATTGAGGGATGCATATTTCTGAAACTCGCAACGCCGTGGCACCAGGATACCCATTCAAAAGGTAAGCTTGAAGAGAGAAATGAGCATATAATTCGAGCGTTTTTGGGGCTGGACGATACGTTCTAGAACCGAAGATGAACTTCATAGTGGAGGTAAAACAAAACAACGCTGATGTAATGATAATTATACGATAACAAACAGTAGGCTTCATAAGGGGATTTCACGGGCATATGGCTTAAAAATAAATTTACTTGAATATCGCTATTCTGCAGTATGTAAATTCTTTAAAGTAGCTGCAACTTACAGTTTGTCCGTTAGAATATATCAGTTCATCTGCATGTTTTAATCTCTAAAATTTAAATTAAAAGCTATTGTTGCAACTTGTTTTCCGGTTACCTTTCTTTGTGTGTGTAGTTCTCGTGGGCGCTGCATTTTTTTCGAAATTGAAGGTTTCCTACTAGGCGTAAGGAGCCTTCACCGATAGAAATGTAGTTCCCGGAAATTCGGCTGAGGTTTGAGTTCTCGCGTTCATCCCATGGTGATAACTTTCTGGCCTACATAAAATAAAATTACCGGGGCGCAATCGCTATTAGTTCACTGTACATTTCATGCTTTTTAGTAGCTGTACAAGCTGTGACATGAAGTTACTTCAGGACGAGAGGCAAACATTAACAGCTCGCACCTTCAGCTGCTAGTTTCGCAGTGATGTCGGTTCTTTCGCGCACTCTAATTTCGGTGAACGAAAATGTGCCCCGCGTTTTTATTTCATTCGTTCTCTGTGAGAAGCGTTCTTACTTCAGTGCTATGCACCGATATTATACATGCGTTCTATTTCTGCCTGCCATCCGCTGAACTCCTTCCACAATCCCGCAGAGAGTCCTACGCTCTTCCGTATAAAAAGAAAACGCGGAAGGAACGGGCATGGAAAGGCCATTGCAACAGCTTGGCCTCCGTTTAAGTAGCCCGATATTGTTATCATTTGCCGCGACCATCCTTGGGCACAGTCACTGGTCTGTTTTCACCGCCATGCAAAAGTTTTTACTGGAATCAAATCGTTTGCCTTGCTAAATAGTTAAACATCACTTGTTCTACAATTGCAGTGTCAATCTCCCGTGTGTGTTTTCACTTTTCATTTTATATTTCACTTATTTCCCGTTTTTGTTTCCTTTCCTCTACCCCTCAAATCGCTTTTTTTTATGCAAATATACTTCAAAAATTTTCTTTGCTACCCGATTCTTGGCCGATCCCCCTCTGTGGGTATGTGCCATAATGTATTTGGTCAACAACGACATTATGCAAAGAGGTTGGCCGGAATGATTAGAATCTGGCCTGCTACTCTGCACTAGGGAAAAGAAGAACAAAGACGCTCATGATAAATGACGTTGTGGGACAAGCCATATCAAAAAATATACAGGCACGGCAGCTTACTGTACCAGCGCAAAATGAAATCCGGTGGCGCACCAAAAACGGCAAAGAGCCTGCACTGCCTGGACTCCCTTCCCCTTGTCCTGCCAAGCCCTCCGTAGCAGTTCCTCTGACAGAAGCCTCGCGACCAAACGCATTAAGTAAGCGGCTAGCACATTTATATCACACGCATATACTCGGCACATCAATAAGCCACCATCATGAAGATAGCCCGCATTGCAGTATAAGCAGAAAGTACATAAGGGGTGGGAAAGCATTATGAACAACAGTTCACTCAACAAAAGGACATTCAATAAGTTTTTTGTGAAAGTAGGTGAGCATTTCACGAGCAGCGATGTTCCTGATCAGGTAGTTAGAGTCAGAAGCGGCAGTCAAAAATTGTAGTGGCATAGATGACGGTGTGGGCGCGTGGTCTGAAATTATGACATGGATGACGCGTGTGGTGTGATATGTGGTTTTGCGAGTGAGCTGTAACAATCGTATTCAATAAGCAGACTGTCCATAGAGCGCCGAAATGATGACACACTGCTGCCGTAAGAGTATGAGGCAGCAATAGATCTGGCTGATCTATTCTGAAGTAATTGAAGTGCATCGAAAGGTCGTTGTGGTATGAATTCCGTAGGGTGATTCATATTCTCGCTTACATCTGACGATCAAATTTGTAAGCTGAAGTTTTACGTTTTGCGGAGCATGATGGAGATAGGGTCATGAAAGTCGAAACGTTTCATTACAAGACAAAATGTTATTACCAACGCAAGTAGTCCTTCTTATAGTGTTCCACAGGGTCTTGCGCAGATACTTACATAACTAAGCATGGACATTCACTATTCTGAAAGGGAGGTTAATCGGTTTACGGCGGCGATGAAAGAGGAAGCGTTTATATTTATGGCAGTTTTGTTTCGTTCGCAATACAGCATAGTTGAGTGAATGTAAGGACGCCTTAAAGCAACGCAGTCTAACGCAGTCGTTTGCTAACATGAAATATTTGAACTTCCATTGCGAGTGATTAATGGCAATGTGCATACCCTTCGGGACGCATGTTGTTACTGTAATAGTGTTCGAACTGTGATTATTAGCAACCAGAAATCTGAATATTCGGGAATGTTACGAGAGCACCCGTATACTGTCGCATTCTGAATACTCCGAGGAAAACCCCATAACTGTGATCCATATGGCAGTCCCACGACTGTCCCGGTCCAGGCATTTTCGGCATATAGGCATTTCTGTTACGACTGTAGAAAGAAGGAAAAGAAAATGGACAGGCCTGGTAAGTGAACCGTCTCCGCTGCCTTGTGTGGACAGAAGAAATAGCGAATAAAAAAGAAATTCGCTGAAGTTCAGCTCTGGTTAAACCTGGAGGATGGTGAAAGCAACACCTACATGGCTGTTATACTACAGCTAGGCTGAATTGTTTCGCTTATTGTTTATAGGTTCATTGGATAGGCTAGACACCTTGATTATAGAACTGTTCTATTCCCATTCCATATTATTTTTCGCTCACGATCGATAACGAGCCCAGCCCGACGGTAGTACAAACCCTAACCACGGCTTCACTTTCCTCACCCCACTCATGCGCTGCCGAACTGAATGTGTCTCGCATAGCGCTACTTACCGGCGTCACGTCTTTTGCATGCCACTGTTCTTCGCACACATCACACGCGAATCCAATCGGGTTGTTGGTAAAGTGAGCGTGAAACATCCGGGTAGCTGCGGCACTTTCACTGAGTTTCATCACATAGTCACTCCCTCGTTGCGCCTTGATATCGATGGTCACTTCATGAGGCTGTACAGAAGACCTATGTTTAGTCTTCGTGACGTCGCTGTTCAGTCAGACGTTTTGCATGGTGCTCTGACGTCTCCGCCAAAAGTTTCGCTTTCCTCTTGTCGCGCTGTCTTTGCACAATCGGCTTGTGCCAAGCAACCGCCTCGGGATCTGAAGAAATAGGCTTTTCGGCTCTCATACGCTGTTCAGCAGCCGCTTTACTGTTCTTCTCCATGGCTGACTGTTTACTGCCTGCTGTGCGCCGAAAGCGATGTATATACCCCGAAACATACACGAAACATGTGCATACACCGAAAACCACGCAGATGGCGATGCGCAATCACTAGTACGAATCAGAGAGGGATACTGTCGGCGAGGTGATGCAGAGCACGCGGCGGCGGCCCTAGCGCACCAGCTGTGCGGCGTGTGACGTCACTCGCTCCTCGCGCATGCGCAGCTTGGCCTTTGCAGAGCTCTGAAAAATGGCTCAGCGACTAGCCTCCAAAAATAAAGACAGATATAGCAAACTTTCCTTTCTCGAAAACCCAAACTAAATAAGGACACTTATTCCTTCGCCGAACTTTGTACTTGTCTCTCAATAGCGTAATTTACGCGGAATGAGATGGTGGTTTTAAAGGTGACCTCGTCTCTATATTTAAGGCAGGTGGGACTTCATCATCCTCAAAGCTTTTTTTCTGAATCGTTCAGAGTTTCTAAAAGAAAAAGTGTTTTGGTTAGCGTTTTAAATGTTCAACTCAGAAAAACTCTTTGCTGAATACCTAAACATCCACAAATAATTAGAGATTCGAAATTATGCGTTCTCCGTGAGGAAGAGTCAATCCTTTACCCCAGTTCGTAAACGGATACTGCCATCAGCAGAACACACCACGTGGCGAAGTTGCCAAGGGATGGTAGTTTAACGAGTAATTCTTGATCCAGAATCAGACACACACTGCTTGGTTGAAGCGGGGCTTTACATACAAATTTCATATAATGCGGTAGCATATGACGTTTTGCTAATGAATTTCTGTAACAGAATTGTAAATTTGGATTTAAAAGTAGCTTTCGTGCTCATGACAAACGTAAGTAAGTTTGAGTGAGTCTCGTTCAATTGAGTCGCGGCAACCAAAGTCTGGCTATTCAAAACATCGTGATCAACTCGACAACGTCCACTGCATTTCGCAGGTCTCTCCCATTTTTCTCCATATAACCGGTTTTGTGCTGGCTGCATCCACTTGATCCCCGTAAACGCATTTCATTTCATTTTTATTTTTTTAAATATCCCCTTTTTGGGGGTATTACATAAGGGGTGGGGCTAACATGAATGCTTAAACCATTTTCATGATGACAAGTGCGATATGACTTTGCCTAGGAAGGTGGATGGGCAGGTGAAGTTGAATTCGATTTATAGGGAAGGGAAGCGTAGCAAGGCGCGGCAGAAAATTAGGTAACAGAATTAGTTCAACCTCCTTCGCCCATCTAATTTTCGGCACAACACTGTTACTCTTTCCTTCCTTGTGAATTAAATGTGTTACTCTTAGCGACCATCGGTTATCCTCTTTTCACACTGCATAAGTGTCTTCTGGCAAGCTAGTTAGTGTGAATAATTCATTTTTAAAACTGCGCGAATGAAACGAGACCGATTGAGAGCATGTGTGTGTGTTCCTGTGTTCTCGCTCTGTCCTTATTTATTCGCGCAGTTTTAAAAATGAATGATTCACACTGCATGCCCTGATAACGCACATTTCTTCTCTTTGCTTTCGACTAGAATGTGCGAGTTATTTCTCTCACCAAATCTTCACGATTTCTACGTTACACCTGCCATTTTCTGCTCCATAACTGCCTGCGTTGTCCTAAATTTAAGTTCAGCATTTTTCGTTAGCCTATGTGTCAGCTCCATAGTTGAGTACCGGTAAGATGCAACCGTTTAACCTTCCCTCTTGAGTGATACCTTTAAAATATCAGTCATGATCAGCGAGTACCTTCGAAATTCGCTCCATATCCCAGTGTTCTTCTAATTCTTTCACTTTCACGGTACGGTCCTGCGGTTACTATCTGTTTGAGGTAGACATATTAGGGTTGCCATATCCAGTGCTTCACCGCCTATATTGTAATGTTCTGTTTTGTTCTGAGGCTTTTGCAAATTACGTTAGTTTTGTGCATAATAATCTTTAGGCCTAACTCTGCTTTTTCTGTCTACGTCAATTATAAATGTTTTGCAATTCGTCTACTAATTTGCTCAGCAAAAGAATTATTTTGGCGAATCGCAGATGACTGAAATGTTCTCCATTAACGACTGCTCTTATTCTAACGCTCTAAATAATTTATGAAAGAACACGGTGGAACGGTACTGTGGAGATTGTCTAGATTAACACCTCTATTTATGAAAATTTTATAAATTTTTTATGAAGAACTATAGTTCCGTGCAGTCACTATTGACGTCTTCGATTATTTTCACCTGTGCCTCATACAGAACCCGATTTCGCAATGTCTGCATGTCTGCATGACTGCCGATTGACGTTTCTTCTGGGTCGAATCATTTTAGTTATCAGGGAATGGTACATAAAGAGACTGGTTATAATTCTAGCATTTGTCGATCACCTTCTGTGTAGTATGGATATGATCCGAAACCTGCTTGATCGCTTGGTTGATTGAAGTTTAAGGTTGCTGTGTTTCTATAGCATCACTATAATGATACTTTGTACGTATAACAGATAGCAAGCTGGTTGATCTGTCACTTTACAAAAAAGAATAATAATCTGCCATACAGTGAACTGAGCGATGATGTTTTGTGATGACTTTAAATTATCAGGTAAATGCTGCGAGATTTTGTTTCCAGCCATGTCGTTTCCGATAATGAATGCAAGCTGCTATACGGTTAGATCCGTTTGCGTTGACTCGTTCAACGTGAAAAATACCATGTCTGCTGAAATGCATATTAAGAGGTAGAACTCCTCAGCCTTCGTCTTGTCCATCCTGTGACGTAGGTTTTTCTTGGTTTGTATTGACTGTGTCTTCGCGAAAAACTTCCAGGCAGCAAAACCCTTCGCCCAATATTGGCACTGTGTTGGGGATGGTTCGTGCGGCTTGGGCTGCATATTCAGAAAGAATATTTGGCGCGGATTACGAGCAGGCTCTCCTCTGGTTCTACATGACGCTTAACGATAATATTAATATGCCTCTTTGTGACAATAGGCTGGTTCCAAAATGAGGACCAGGAAGAAATTAAGACGTCACTTTGACAGAACCCTATCGCCACTTTCACGGTTGCCATGATAAAAAATCTCTTCAACGTTTTTTTTTTTTTTTTTCAATTATTTATGATTAAATGAATAAAATTGCATACTCTTCATTGTGACACTTAGACATGCTCCTGCGGAAATGAAAAAAAGGTCTTGTTTATCAACAAGATCTTCCTCAGCCCTCGTCTCCTTTTTAATTATAATGTATTCATGCCCATCGTATGTTCAGGTTACGGCTCCACGAAGCATGGCACTGATGCCGACAAGATTCCTGGCACTGTCAGTTACTGCAGTTGTAGCACAAGGCAGCGAGTGTCACAATCGTGGAGTGCTTCACACAGTAAGTACGCAAATCTTATTCAAGCGCATTGGGAAACTGTGTACGACAGGCTGGATTTGATATTTTTCTTAGAGCATGTAGTTTCTTGGCGCTGTAATTCACTTCGGCACATGTGCATTAGGCTGCCAAAATTCGATACCTCGAAAGAGCGGCCAGATCGATCACGCTAGGGGCAGATTGCTCGTAGTATTATGCAATTACGCCAGAGTTGGACAAGAGAATGAGGGCTACACGATATGAAAGAACGCTTAACAAGGGTAGAGGGGGCGGGAGCCTCAGTTCTGAAGTCGAGTAAGTCCACTTGTCGAAACGTTGGCTCGACTTACGAACAGTTTTATTTCTTTTTCTTTCATTTCTCAACCTTCATCACTGTTTAAGAGGCTTACTAGAGCCAGTTCATGTCGCTTAATTTCCCAGTTAGCGTCTCTGAATTGATTTCAGCATTTTTACAATAACCAGATCTATTCAGCGCCTACCCTTGATAGCGTTCTTTCAAAATTTAGTCAGATATTTATCAAACTCTACAACGAAAACTTACGTTCTGTTAAATCTACATTTCCTGAGGGATCTGTCTGGTGGTCGGTTGATTTGTGCATGGAGCGCTCACGTGTTCCGGCTCTTCAACGTCATTTTCAACGTATTTCCGATCCTACACAGAGAATTAACCACCGCTCAATTTATTATAAAGCTCTTGCTGTCTATAGAGCTAACATCAGGCGCACACATGACAATTATGTAAAGGAACTTTGCTCAGATGCTACAAGGAAATTCCTTTTTGGCAAGCCATACAAGTATGCTTTTGGAAAGCTCAGGACTCCCTCAATAATTCCTATGCTGAGATACCCTGACGGTACCTATACAGAGACGTTTCAAGACACTATAAAGCTTCTGCTGAATACGCATGTCGCTGTGGACGATTCTTCTTTAGATCTACCTGTACTTACTCACGTTAGGGATATTATTAAGCAGCCTTATAATAACTCAATCCAGGATCCACCGTTCACTCTTGAAGAAATCGAGGCTGTTATAACTTCAATGGATTTAACATCTTCTGCTGGCCCTGATCTTATCTCTCCTCGTTTTGTCGTTTCCTTGTTTAATGCTCATCCCTTCTTCTTTTCCTCTATTTCTCTGTTTTTGGGTCACTTCCCTAAACCATGGAGAATAGGCAGAGTTATTTTTATTCCCAAACCCAACAGACCCCCGGACCTTGCGAGCTCTTACCGCCCGATTTGCATTAATTCTTCATTTGGTAATGTACTCGAGCGCTTGCTTTATGGGCGACTGTACTACTTTTTATCAAAAAATAACGCTCTTCACAGGAATCAGTATGGTTTCATTCAAGGCCGGAATTCTGTCCGGGCCATTTATAAATTATGCGAATTATTACAGGATTACAACAACAACCCTGTGGTTTTAATTTCTCTGGACTTTAAAGGTGCATTTTGAGTTTTCTAACGCAGCACCAATATCCAAAAAATATATATGCCCTTTTAGCTTCCTTCTTAGGTGACCGGCATTTAACATATCAATCTCCTTTTTGTTCTATTTCGGCTCCTTCTTCTCTTGGTAGTCCGCAAGGTTCGCCTCTTTCCCCATTACTTTGGAACATTGTCCTTTATGGCCTCCTAAATATATCTCTCCCTTCCCCAATTCACATTCATGCTTATGCCGACGACACTATTATCCTTGTATCTGGCAAGACAAGTCGCGAGTTATCTACAAGGGCAACCAGCGTTCTAACTATAGTCCATCTATGGTGCGCCGAAAATCGTGTTCAGTTAAACGCACAAAAATGTTCTTATGTTTTATTTCATAATGGAGTACCAGCATTACATAAGCGTAAACCCACCATCCGTCTTGGATCTCACAGCCTTAATTGCGAGCCAACTATAAAATTATTAGGGGTTGTTTTTGATTCGTACCTAACCTTTATTCTCCATGTAAATCACTTGCAAAGTAAAACTATGGCCTCTACCACTAAGCTCCTTAATTGGTTTAATTTACACTTTCGCGTTTCACCTTCTCATTTGCGTCAAATGTATCATCAAGTCATTCTCCCCTAGATTACATATGCTGCCTCTGCATGGTGGTATCACTGTCCTCTTTCTCGACTAAGAGATCGCGTCCTATCACTACAAGGAATACCACTCCTCGCTCTTACTGGCGCCTACGCAACCATGCGAACAGCTGCACTTTGTGTCCTTGCAAATGTTGCTGCGTTGCCTATTCATCTAGTCGAGTTATGTGCAGAGTTCAAGCTTCTTAAACTCCGGCAACCTATAGTATATGGCAACGTTACATACAACCCTTCTGAAACACAGCCATTGTTCAATCCCTGGACTGATCATCCCTCAATGAAGTTTAAATTTTATTTTATTAAACTCACCTACCAGGAAGCCATGCTTGTTCTTAACAATGCGCACTGCATATCTATACTGATGGGTCGTTCAAATTTGACTTTGTTCATCGCCTTTCTTTGCAGCCGCCTTCCAGTGCGTATGAAGCGGAACTTGTAGCCTTTAATTCTGCATTTGAATATGCACTTAACAACCCTCCCACTACACCCATTCATTTCTATACAGATTATCTGTCTCTGCTCTCTGCTCTCTGCTCTCTGCTCTCTGCCATCTCTTCAGTAAAATCGTTTACCTCCACAATTCTTACCATTAAAAAGAACCTGTCGCGCTTATCGTCTCTCGCTCCATTCATGTTATTCCATATCCGGGGCCATTCCGGCATTTATGACAATGAGTTGGCCGACCAAGTAGCTGGTAGCTCAGGCCAGTACGGCCGTTTACATCCTTCTACCCTTTCAAAACGTTATGTCCGTTCACGCTTACATCGTTCTTCCCGTGTTTTGTACAGCACATATGGGCGCAAAAATAATGGCGGCACAGAATTATTTAGTTGGATACCTGATACCCTCAATATACCACGCATTTGTCCGCCCCGTAATGCGATTACAACTCTAATTACAGGGCATGGCAGATTTCCTTTTCATTTTAAAAAGTACGTCTATCCTCCTCTTCACTTTGTTCCTGTGGCAAGATGTGTAATGACGTCCGTCACTACTTCCAAGACTGCTCCCTTACTGCTCCTCTTGTTTCTCGCCTAACGTCTTTTTGCTCATCAGATATTACAACGTCTCAATACTCGACGTTGCTTCGGAATCCTGTCGCTTGTGCAATTTTAATTCAAATGGTTCAACTGCATTGGGAAACTGTGTACGACAGACTGGATTTGATATATTTCTTAGATCATGTAGTTTCTTGCTGCTGTAATTCACTTCGGCACATGTGCATTAGGCTGCCGAAATTCGACACCTCGAAAGAGCGACCAGATCGATTACGCTAGGGGCAGACTGCTCGTCGTATTATGCAATTACGTCAAAGTTGGATGAGAGAATGAGGGCTACACGATATCAAAGAACACTTAACAAGGGTAGAGGAGGCGGTAGCCTCAGTTCTGAAGTCGAGCAAGTCCACTTGTCGAAACGTTAGGTCGACTTACGAACTGAGGTCCCCCCTTCCTGTATCCTTGTTCAGTGTTCTTACATTTCATGCAATTACACCATAATACGCAGTATGAGGTAGCAAGCATAGGGCAATCCGCTATGTACTTGGGGCAGCACCCACTCGTGCACTCCCTCCCATGCTGCGAAGGTGCTGCAGGCGCTGGCATTTGAAGCAGATAGCTCGTGGCACGTGGCAGACAGGCGAAAGGAGTTCGAAGGGGTGCACACGGGCGCCGGAAAGTTTGTTGAATTGGGCTGTATAATGTCGTAACATGAGCTATCACTAATATGCGCAATCACTGCAGCGGATGCCTGATTTTGGTGAATCACTGATCATCCGTGCAGGCTATAACTTCGCATGCTGATGTGATGTGTGCGCTGCATTGTGTACTGGCTATAGGATTCACTACCGCGTGTCTAATTTATCCTGGTGCTTCCTTTAATTGTGGCTGCACTTGCTGTATAGTACTCGCTGGTTGATGCTATTCCTTGGAAGCATCGACACAATCACAGGAAACTTCCGCCCTTCCAATGAGTTTCATTGAATGGCCGCCAGATATTTTCTCCGTAATCTTCCATAATTCCAGCGTGAAGGTGCAGAAGTAACTGGACAGGAGGAAGTCCCCGCCCGCTGGGCTGTCTGCAGCGGTTGATAGTTGAAGTAACGTGAGGGATACCAGCACTACCTTACCATGGACACGACAACCGCCAGGCATGTTGAGATTGGAAGTGATTGGAAGTTACGTTGAGAGATTGTAGAGAACTTTTCATACTGACACCGATGAATTGTACAGCAGTATTCCAGAAGCAAAGGTAGCGTATTTATAGAGCAAGATGTATCATACATCAAAATAATTTTGATAATTGCAGTTGGGACTGTATGGGGCCGTGTACTCTAGTAAACTGTAGTCACTCCGTCAGTGGCGGAGAATCGGCGCTACACATTCGCGTGGGAAGTGCGTTTTATTATTGAAACCTTGGCGGAAGTTCTGTGGGAGAAACGCTGTATATGGGCGAAGCAGAATTAAACAAATCATGGTCGGATGCGAACATTACTGTTTGTTATTCGTTCAGTTCAGTTCAGTCGTTCAGTCGTGTCCGACTCTTCGTGAACTTATGGACCATGTCACGCCACGCTTTCCGGTCTCTCACTATTTTCCTAACATCACATAACTTCATCTGCAGTGCCTCGAGGATGCCATCTAACCATCGCGTTCGCTGTCTACCCCTTCTCCGGCGACCCTCAACCTTTCCCAACATCAAATCTTTCTCCAGCGACTCCTCTCTTCTGATCAGATGACCAAAGAAGCTGAGCTTTAACTTTAGAATTTGACCCTCCAATGAGCAGTCAGGGTTTATGGTCGACAATATCGACTGATTTGATCTTCTGGCAATCCAAGGAACTCTCAAGAGTCTTCGCCAGCACCACAATTCAAACGCGTCAATTCTTCGGCGGTCAGCCTTTTTCACAGTCGAACTCTCGCATCCATACATCACAACTTGAAAGACCATAGCACGAATTATACGGATCTTGGTTGGCAGACTAATGTATCTGCTCTTTACTAGGCGGTCAAGGCTAACCATTGCTCTCTTTCCCAGAAGCAGGCGTCTCCTAATTTCATGGCTGCAGTCTCCTTCCGAGGTAATCTTGGAGCCCAAGAAGAGAAAATCTGTCACAGCTTTCACTTCTTGTCCATCGATGCTCCAGGACTTGATAGGGAGAGACGCTATGATCTTTGTCTTTTTAATGTTCAGTTTAAGCCCAAACTTCTCACTCTCTTCTTGTACGCGCATCAGAAGTCTCTTGAGTTCCACTTCACTTTCTGCCATTAAAGTGGTATCATCCGCATATCTAAGGTTGTTGATACGTTTTCCAGCAATCTTCTCTCCAGCTGAAGACTCGTCCAGACCGGCCTTCCTCATGATGCACTCTGCATATAGGTTAAATAGGCAGGGCGACAGTATGCAGCCTTGCCTCACTCCTTTCTCGATCGGAAACCAATCAGTAAGACCATGCCCAGTTCAGACTGTGGCCTCTTGCCCTTCATACAGGTTCCTGAGGAGACAAATGAGGTGAATTGGAACTCCCATATCTTGGAGAGCTTGCCACAATCTGCTGTGATCTACGCAGTCAAACGCTTTCGCATAATCAATAAAGCAGAAGTAGATGGATTTCTGGAACTCTCTTGCCTTTTCCATGATCCAGCGAAGGTTGGCAATCTGGTCTCTAGTTCCTCTGCCCTTGCGAAACCCCGCTTGCACGTCCAGAAGCTCCCGATCCACATTCTGCTGCAGCCTACCTTGGAAGATTTTCAACGTCACCTTGCTAGCATGCGAAATAAGTGCGATCGTGCGGTAGTTGGAACAATCTTTGGCACTGCCTTTCTTTGGAATGGGGATGTAAACTGACCTCCTCCAATCCTGTGGCCACTGCAGGGTTGCCCAAATCTTCTGACATAATGTATGCAGAATGTTAACAGCGTCATGGTTGAGGGTTTGAAACAACTGAGCTGGAATGCCATTAATTCCGCTAGCTATGTTCTTAGCAAGGCTGGCTAAGGCTCATTCAACTTCACTCTTCAGGATGCCCGGCTCGATATCCGTAATCACAACCGTCTTATGTTGGATTTGCACATTCGGGTCCTTCTTGTACAGTTCTTCTGTGTATTCCTGCCACCTCTTCTTTATCTCTGAGGCTTCAGTGAGGTCCTTGCCTCGTTTGTCCTTTATCACGCCCAGCATAACACAGAAGCTTCCTTTGATATCTTTGTCTTATACAGAGCTCTTGTGTTCCATAATTGGCTGTTGTCCTCAACTGCTTGGCACTGTATGTTCAGGAAGGCATTCTTATCTCTCCTTGCTATTTTCTGAAAATCCGCATTGAGAACCTTGTATCTTTCTCTTTCCCCCATAACTTTTGCCATCTTCCTTACCTCAGCTATTTGCAAAGCCTCTTCAGATAACCAGTTTGCTTCGTAGCATTCGTATCATGGTGCAAACGCTGTATAGAGTGAAATATACTTTGAATTAATTTCGTATACGGCAAGTACTGTTGATAGCGTACAAATTGCGAGGTGAAGAAATGCGGTAGTGCGTTCGGGAAAGCCGTGGTTGGTAAGCCACATGAAATCATCGATCTTTTTTTTCGCGGCTTCTTCGCCACGACTGTAGACTGCATTTATTCGCTTGTATACACCATTACGCATTGTTTACGCCTGTTCCAGGTCGCTGTCACGGGCTGTCCAGAGCTGCAGGAAGTGAGCAGCATTTCACGTTTCGGCAGGAGCGGCAGCCTCCCCATTTCCTGACACCTGAACGACAAGGTAGGAAAGGGTGATTATTCGTTCAACCTTTGCAGCGTATCTGCCATAAAAAGAGCATTTTGTCTACATCAATCCAATACTAGAAGTATAGTGGAAACCGATGTAGTGACTCAGGTTGGACCGTATATTCACTTACAGTGTAGTAACACGGATTTAATTTTACCGACGGAATTAAATTTAATTCTCTGCACTGTATGACGAAAACTCTCATGCGGAAAGAATCGTCTGCTTTAAATTGACGCATATGTCTAGTCCTTCCCATATATCCATACTCCCGAATTCCAGCGTTCACCTCCCTGCTGTGCATCCAAAGCGACATATGGGTCACTTCTGAGATATGAACGTTTGCAGTCGTAAATTCTTTTTGACGCAGATTGTCAATAGTGCCTTTAGCTTGCTCCTTTGTCCGGCCATGATGACTAGGGGGCGGCGTGGAAAAGCTGATACCCCTGAAAATGGAGGAATGAACGCATTTCAGTGGATTTCTTTCTTTTAGCCGTCGGCCCTTGGTAACCACACTTCCTATAAGGCTCATGGTCTGCATCATGTGACGCTCGAGTTCCTTCGGGGTCTCTTTGTTTTAGCGGTGTTCTTGGACAAGTATGCTCATGCTAGAGAAGCCTGAAGAGCCAAATGGACAAGGAATGGGCAGAGACACAGGACAGATCGGTAACTTGTCATACAATATTATTTTAAACACGGAAGCATATATACGGAAAATGGCTAAAAAAAATAGGATGAGATTCATCGCACCCTCTTGTCATGGCCATCGAGGAACGCGATTTCCTTTTCTGACGGAAAAGGCAAAGGAAAGAGCCTTCTCACTGAATATAATGAAAAATGGCGACAATACCGAGCTCTGCGGCGTAGTCCTGCTTCCGAATTCTGTCACAGGTGATTTTAAATTTTGAAAGTTTACGCAAGCGGTGCTGCCAGACAGAATGTTTTTAACGTGGCTGTATGTTTTTTTCCTAACCAGAGTTCATAGAACTCGCTGAGGATTGCGTCGTGTTCGACACTATCAAACGCCTTCGTTCAGATCTAGTCGGTGGATTACCTTCGCGTCCTTACTGTGCGGTCACAATAATTCATGCTTTTAGTCGGAACATCACGTCCTGCGTGCAGAAGCGTGGTAGAAACCCAGCTATCTCGCGTCGCCACAGGTTGTCCGGCTCCATGCATGAAGCCCGCCAACCTCGGCTGGACGACGGTCTCAACTAATTTTCGTACTCATGCCCGTAGTGCAATGGGCCTAAGATTCTCTGTGGCGGCTTTCTCGGCTTTGGTATGAGTATGGTATCTACTCATGCCCCCCCCCCCCACCACCCCCCCCCCCACCCCTTTTTCGGCGCACCTTCTGCCGCAATTTTGCTCCCTTAATTCGAATGCGTGTTACACTATATTGCTTTTCGCAACCTTCTTCCTAAAATTGCGGTTGTATTTTTTGTTCTCTAATCTGTGTTCTATACTTCGCTTGGCCTCCTACGTATAAAGCAGCGGACTGTTCGCTATCTCAGGAACATTCTCCACTTCTGTGCCGCTTTCCCCCCAACCCCGTGTTTCTTGAGCTTCTCGGCCCACTCCCGTATGTTTTCTATTGGCCGCAGCTCTCAAGCTCCTCACAGAGTTCCAAAACGGTCCCATTTTCTCGCAGACAGCTGACGCGCTTCGCGCATCTTGACGACTTCTTTCAGTGCCGAGACGACAAAGAACTGATCGCTACCAACGTTTTGCTCCGAGCTGTACCATTAGAAACCTGTCGTGTTTATGAAAAAGCGAAAGGAACTATTACTATAGCTTTGAGCTGAGTAGTCGATCGATATACTACCTCGAGGGATACTATATGCCGCGATGCGAACCTTTGCGTGAGCTTTCGTTTTTTTATCGCGCGATGATTACGTAGCTTGCGCTAGGCGAACAGGAGAATTGTAACAAGGTTACGTTATGGCAGCCAAGAGGATGTCTTGAAAGCCGTACCGTAACTAATTTCTGCAGGTAATGGATGTAAGTGAGCGCCACTGTGGGTCACCGAAGGAGTGGAGCGTGTTCTGCAGGCAGCTGTGTACCACTGAGCACACCATAACCGAGGACTTCTACACGGTGAGCACTCCTCCTTCTCACGCCCCCGGAGAGTGCCAGAGCCTGAACTGTCTAGTGTGTAGGAACAGAAATGCGGAAGATAACACTATAAAGAATGTGCTTGCACCACACTGTCACTGTCACAGTTGCGTTGTGGCCACGATGTTAAGAAAGTGTGACAGAACATCCACGTTTGGCATGCATAACGGACAAATCATTTCCACTACTTTAAGCTAAACGGTGCCTAAACGGTGCTTTTGTGAAAGAACAATATTGAGAGATGCACATTTCTGAAACTCGCAATGCCACGGCGCCAGAATGCAGATTCAAAAGGAAACCTTGAATAAAATCAGCAAATAATTGAAGCGTTTTTGTGGCTGAACGATACATTCTAGAACCGAAGATGAACTTCATATTAGAGGTAGAACAAAACAACGCGGATGTAACGGTAATTATACGATACTAAACGGTAGGCTTCAAAAGGGGGTTACACGGGCATGATACATATAAATAAATGGCCTTGAATGTCGCTATTCTACAGTATGTAAGTTCCTTAAGGTAGCTGCAACTTACAGTCGGTCTGTTAGAATATATCAGTTGATCTGCTTGTTTTACTCTCCAAAATTTAAATTAAAAGCTAGTGTTGCAACCTATATTCCGGTTCCCTGTCTTTGTGCGTGTGGTTTTCGTGTGCTCTGGATTTTTTATAGAAATAAAAGGGTTTCACCCAGGCATAAAGAGCCTTCTCCGATAGAAACGTAGGTCCCGGAAATTCCCGTAGTTCCCGGAGTTCTCGTGTTCATCCCATGGTGATAACTTTCTTTCCTACATAAAATGAAATTATAGGGGCACAATTGTTATTAGTTCACTGTACATTGCATGCTTTTCGGTAGCAGTACAAGCTGTGACATGCAGCTGTTTCAGGACGAGAGGCAAACACAAACAGCTGAAGGTGCGAGCTGTTTGCCTCTCGCCCTGAAGTGACTCCATGTCACAGCTTCGGCTTCGTCGTGATGTCTGTTCTTTCGTGCACTGTAATTTCGATAAACAAAAATGTGCCGCGCGTTCTTGCCGAATACTGGGCAAAAACGCGCGGCACATATATACAATGCATATATAATATTGGTGCCTAGCACCAATATTATATATGCATCGTACATCTGCCTGCTATCCGTTCAACTCCTTCCACAATCCCGCTGAGAGTCCTGCGCACTTCTGTATAAAAAGAAAACGCGGCAGCAACGGTCATCCAGCCTTCGGATAGGCGGCAACGGGCATCCGCCCTTTGGATACCCGGGGGACAGCGAGAGGAGATGCTGTGCCTAAAAGGCACACCACCTCGCCTTGTCCACCACACACGGCGGCCGAGTGTACAGTCGAGCCTCCAATTGCCCGAAGCGACCTGTGCCGGAATCCCAGTCCCCACATCGCAGCGATCGCTGGCACAAGCAGTGCAGGCGCTGGGATTCGAACCCAGGTCTTCGCGTGTGCGAGCTCAGCACGTTACCCACTCGGCTACCGTGTGGCACGGCTTCTGGGTGACACTTCGAATAGGTGCTTCGTGGGGAATGAAGCGGCCACAACGGAGCATGCGCCGCGCCTACTTGCTGCTCTTTACGTGACGGTGTTGAAGCATATCTCGCGATATCAGGGGCAGCCTCTGTAGTGTGTGCGCTTGATATCGAATGCAGCCGCTGTAACTTTCGTGCCTGGTCATGCATGACTGCCTTGCCACTGAATACGGTGCTTCGTTGTGTAAACGGCGGATATAAGATAGGAGCAAACAAAGAGAACGTGCCTCCATTTCAATGATGGGCGTGCTGTTTGGTACTTCGCTTTCGATGACGTTAAAGTAGATCGCTTGAATGAGGCCGATCCTCCTCACACGCAGTCTGCAATGAATTCGTGTTCTGCTGACAGAAGATTCAATTCCATAGCATGCATACACATTTTTTCTCGGCCCCAATATGTCATGTATGAAAGGCCCGCTGAGAGATTGAAGTAGGAAATGGGTACTGAAAATATGGGTTGGAAGTGTTCACATGAAGCAGAAATCAAAACGATTGCTAATATATAAGCGAAGTTCGACAAGTACGTGGAGACGAAACATATTACGCTACGAGTGCATTAGATATGTGCAGGTTGTCGGGGGACCGTAGGGCGAGTAAGCAAAGGTGTCTATGAAACATGTAAAGGTTGTGGTTATGGAGGGTTTAAAGTACCAGAGATGCAGTACTGGAGGGCTCCCGAAATTTCGACCACCTGGGACTCTTTAAGGCGGGGGTCCCACGGTGGCCATCTTGGAATTAGTTCAAATTCTGCCACCAGGCTACGCCACTGATTCAGGACTGAGAAAGTGCCTATCGGCCTTGCCCCCAGTTGGCCGAGGGGCCCAACCATTGCTTTGTAGAGAAGCTTTCTTTTGTTGGAGGGTGGGTTTTCAAAGCCCCATTCTTCTCCCAGCCGTGCGCAGGGGGAAGCGTTCACCTGTTCTTAGCTTGACTACTGCGGATAGCAGGACTACGGGGTGCTAGCTTGCCTTACCACGGCTGAACTTGAGCGGCGACGCGGACCGCCGCCGCTCGATTCGGCCATGACCGAATGTGCGTAACGTAAATGAAAAGTACCACCTCGTTTTGTTGTTCACTGTTCTGGATAGAGTGGAAGCTTGAGCGAGTTGATGATACATAGTCGATATATGTTCAGGATAGCTCAAGTGTATACCAAAAATGGAAAGGTGCGATATGATGGAAGATATTTATGTAGCCTTTGTATACTATACTTTGACTCACAAAAGATTTGCACCACTGCTAAAGGCAGGGGCTCCCTGGCCCATTCAAATGCGCACTGTAATAGGTAATTGTGCTCCGACGCACCCCTCGAATCGGCAAGGGCGACAGTGGGAGCACAATTGCCTATTATAGGTGGTGTGAATAGTGGTTATTCAAACAAAAGGAAGGAAAAGAGGGCTGCCGGCCCCTTCAACTGCTATCTAAAATCTGAAGCGCCCAAGCTGCAGCCGGCGGGTAAGCAAAATGATGGGGAGAGTAAAGCGAGGGGAAGTGCAGAGGGGAGCTATAACAAGAAATTACAGGGGGAGCTTTGTACATTAGTTACAAAGTACAAAAACAAAAAGGGAAACGCGTTTGCCTCGCTCGCGCGCAAGTGTCCAAGTGCTCTTGGTCCATGGCGCCCAGGCCTTTCACAGTACTAAAAACATTTTGTGAGACGAAGTATACATCTTTGGTGGTTTCGTCATGAACTCTGGCTGAAATCGACACCTGTATTGTCTTTCCTTTGATACCCATCTTTTGAGCTGTTATCGCTTTTGAAGTTATGGCATTTATAGTAGGATATTCTTGCGAGCTCTCTGGTGCAGAGCTACTTTTATCAAACGTTATTGCACATAATAATATTGCAATAAAGTCGGTTTCAATCAACAGTAATCATTTTCTTTTTTCTTTTTTTTTAGTTCGGGCTTTTCTAACCATAGAAACTGACGTTGGTAACCTAATGAGCTGAGAAAAGGGCGATGGCCAATTTCATTTTACCTTAGAGAGGACAGTCGGCATTGCGAAATAGGTGTGAAATACCTACCAAAAGGGTAAGCACTGCGCAGCTGCCGCAATGCATTCAGGCTAAATTTTGGGGGAAATGAATTGGAGAGGGGAGGGTAGCAGACAGTTATGAGGCAACGTCGCCAGTAGAAGCGGGTTAGTTTCGCAAGCGCGTTAGACCGCTCCTTCTCGACCCTTCCCCTTTGAATCTCCTCTGTACTCTTCATTGGTTAGATGTACGTCTTTGCTGCATTGCGAATCCAGTGTACTTTCTATATATTTATTTACTTATTTATTTATTCACTACCAGCATCACCTGCTTTCATAACAAGAATAGAACGGCAATCACTCGTGCTAACCACGGTAAAATGCATAACTGGCTGCTACTGAGGCATTCTTTGGAGTGAAAGGATTCGTTTCTGTGGTTGTATGTGCAACAAAAGAATAATGCAAGACGCCATTCGGTTACTTACTGCCCCTAGAATTTGTCCGGACATGTACTTCCTCGCGCTGCCCTGATGTGGCCATTTGGCGTGCTGAACAGCTTTCTTTTTTTTTTTTTTTTTAGAGCCCAGCTCTTTGGCGCCCGTTCCTGCGTTTCGCGTCGCCGTCTGCGTTGTCCCTCGTAACCAGCTCCGCAGCCAGGGCAGCGCACGCTCCTGCCACCATTCGCCGCTGCGTGTCCCCCCCCCCCCCCCCCCCCCCTACCTTTTTCCTTTGTGGCGGCGACGGTGTTTTCCGGTGTAAGTGGATCGCGGTGCATACATCCTAAGCCGAAACGCAGAGCCACGTTGACTTGACTCGCTAGCGGCGTCAGCGGCATCAGTCAGCCGCAGCTATCTCTTCGCTGCGCAACGCTCCTACAGGTCCATACGCTGCATTACGCGAACTCCTGATCCACAAAGCTTCCTTCATGACAGTCAAGAACTGTTAGTGGAGTGTTTCTTAAAGAAATACGTGTGAAAAATAAAATAAAAAAGTTGTCTTTGCCTCAATCTATCGAAAAGCTGGAACAGCCAATGAGATATGCTCAAATTTCGCATTAGGAAGTAACGTAATTGTGGGTAATTTTTCTGTTGTAATAAAAGTAGAAAAAAAAAACGCGCGCGCTGATATATGTGGGTGTGCGTACTTTCCTTTTCATAACGCGTTGACCGCTTTCTTTTTTCCCTGGTGGGGGTGGGGGGGGGGGAGGCATTTCCATTGAAACACGCGAGGCTATATAGTGTTGACGGTAAGCTAACCGCCCCTCCCCCTCCCCCATTTTTGTTTTTATTTAGAATAGCAGCTTGGGCGTGTTGCTTATGCATCTTGAGGTTACAGCGCGGAACGTGGACGGGAGCACGAGGTCAGAAGACGACACAACGAATAGATTGATGTTTTAGATTGAGCTCCTTGTGCTATATACAGCAACATGAGCAGGTGGGCTGAAGGCGAATGCACCAGCGCTGGTAGTAAGCGTACATTGGTAATGGTACTCCAGCTACAATAACTACCGCGAGCTCTAGTTTCAAGTCAGTCTGCGCTTTTGTTGCGACATTTTTAGCTATAAGGTGCGTTGAGAAAGCGGACTGCCATACTAGCAGCACTCGAGAGCGTGAGTGCAACATATTTCTGAAATATATTCAAAATATATGTAATGCCTCCCTGAGGGGTAATGTAAATAAAATAAATAAATAAACATATTCTGAGCAATAAGACGACCAGAAAAGTGCGACATCACGAGCAGTTATCTAAATATGCGCCGCTTTGCAACTAGCACATGTGTTTCTTGACAATGATTTCATAATTTGAAATTTGCCAGCCCCGGAATTCTTTTGACATGTCTGGGGATCGTACAATAAGATGCCCTTTTTGGTTCGTCTGCGGTTCCAATGAAGAAGGGGGGGGGGGGGGGGGGGATCGCCCCATTTAGACAAGTACTGGCGAACCTACACCGTTTGCAAACATTGTCCCCACGAATGTGTGAAGGGTTTGTTTCATCATTGATTGAAAAAAGAAAAACAGCCCGAGGAAACAGTATGGGAAATCGAAGAACTGACAAACATGGCTGTCAATCCTCACATTCCTTCTGTTGGTAAACCCTCGTAACTGCCATAAATAAAGCGGGTACTCCAAAGCACTTTCCATGCGCCGCGACGTCAACGCCGCCGTCACGGCAGGCGTCGCAAAAGGGGAATGTACCTGCATGTTCGTGGTGCTGGCTCGCTCACCCTCTCGCGCGGACTGAGAAAATTTGAAAACCGTGAAGAAAACTATTCTGTGAAGAAAAGAAGCAGGGGGAGCTAAGTGGACTTCAGGACGAGAAGAACGGAGTAGGGGACAGCCGCGCGGTCCCAACCCCTCGCTAGTTTTCGACGCGTGTAGCACGCGCCAGATATCTGGCAGGGACAGATCACAGCATCAGAGCTCGCGATGCACGCATGCGCAGACCGGCTTTGGCTGACGCGTGCGACGACGTTAGCGCAGCAGTGCATGACGCATGTGTGTTTGGAGTCGGGGCTTATGTATTCCAGTAGTTCCCTTCACCCCACGCCACTTCTACCCCCAACATGACGCAATTTTGGATGTACTTTGGGGAAGTGGTATGCCTTTATACTTTCTTCAATAGCCACACTGAGAGAAAAAACTTGACGAATGCTAAGCAGCACAGGCATCGGAATGTATTCATTTTCATGTTATACAAAACATTTTCCCAGTGCATGCCCAGATTATTTTGGTCAATTTTGGTCAATCTAGTCTGAATTTACTAGCTTTTGTAGGCTTACAAAAAGCGGCTATGAGCTTTAGGCACACTGTCTCTCTGCAATGCTGTTTCTTGGGCTAGTTGGTGGAGTTTGCTCATTTTGACAAAGCGCAAAAAAGAGGCAGGGATGGTCGAGAGACATGGGACAAAGCGCTTTGCCTGTCCCTCGTGCCTGTATATTTTTAGCCCTTGCCCAAAATGACCAGTCCCTGTCCTTCTCTCTTCCTCTATCATGAGATAAATCATGGTGGCAATTCGTTGACCTCACCCCAATGTTTTGTTGTTTCACTATGCCATACAGCGTTTCAGCAGGATTAGAGTTGAACAATGGCAGAGCTGGTTCAGGGCCCCTTGTTGCACCTAACCCTTATCCTCCTTTTTTTGTCCACACAAGAACTCCTTAGAATGACTTTCCAATCAGTCGGCTGAAGTATGCTCGCGAACGCTCAAGATGCAAGTTGATAGACCCTTGAAGCAATTTCTCTAAACCAAGAAAATGGCAGATGCTGCGAATATTTATGCAGTTTCTTCTGCGGCGATGCTGTTTCAAGTCATTTTCTTTTTTGGACATTATGTTTCCATTCCCTCCCATTTATTTCCGATTTTATCATTGCAAAGGAGTGGAAATTTGTTTTCCTATCACTAAAAAAAAAAAAAAAAAAAAAAAAAGTTGTCTGCGAGGCGTGGTCGCCATTTGTTATCTGTGCACAGCAAAAATGGGTGATGTTCGCTACACGTGGGAACGAAGCTATAGCGATAACTCGGCGAGGTCAACTGTGGGTTTCACCGCAAGGTCTCGACATACAGCTGTCTACATCGAATTGACGTGGTATTGTTATCAAAAATCATTTCGAAACGGATTGAACAGGTTCAGCCCAGTTCGTGAATGCACCTTCGTGCAAGACTCAGGCTCCTATCTCCTGAGGGAAGCAACAACTGCTGCCTTGGTAGATATTGCCGCGTGTCTTCTGCGTGTTTGCTTGGAATTGCTTTCGCACTGCTAGCTGTGCTACTATGCTTATATTTCTGAATCTTTTTGAGTAAGACCACGTGGCTCCTTGATGCTAAGCAGTAAGGATTACAACTAGCGTTAGTCTTTCGTTTTATTTTCTTTTACTGCTTTGCATGTTTGTTATCGGAAATGCTTTCAGTAAAAAAAGAAAAATGCCGCTGGTGACCTCGACGTCAAAACTGCGCGCCGAATCAGACTGTCATGTGATTTCCGCTCCACACATCGTCGCATATTTCATTTCGGTGGTGTCAATCGATATCCAGCCATTCGGAGGCAAAAATTCTGAGCCTCCTCTACTTACTTTACTAAAACTAACTGACGTGTTCGAAGGTGTGAAGAAAACGATGTCCTATGTCAAAACCAAACGCGACGTTTATTTACTTTTTTTTTTCCGGTACAAAACCGGAATGAGGTGCAAGAAACACCCAAAAAGCTTGGAATTTCACTGCGATGACTAATCGGGGATGACCATGTGCGCTTGTAAAGAGAGGCTGTCATTGTGCTAATAAATACGTTCGATTTTTTTCATTGCGGCAGTCTAAAAACAGTGGCGATGTGCGTGTGCCGCGATGGATATCAGTACTCTGTTCTGCACGACCGCCCGATACAGACACGCGCTTCATTCCGTCAACCCACCACATGCACTAAATGTCCGCGAAAGCGTTTAGGGTGCATTGCATAATAATAATAATAATAATAATAATAATAATAATAATAATAATAATAATAATAATAATAATAATAATAATAATAATAATAATAATAATAATAATAATAATAATATTAAAACAGACCCCTGGCCTTGAAACATGGATCCACGGCTTCGAGGCTTACTATTTTGAGCATAGCGTAGACGCACAGAGAAGTAGAGAGTGCCGGCTGTGCACGCGCATTAGCCCTACTTGGCCCCACTAATGCCACTGCGTGTGCGCCGAAGGAATCCGGTAATTCGGTTTACATGTAGGCAAGCACTTTTCTCTTGTCACAGTGAAATGCGCCCAGCTGCCCTCTCGGCGTCACTTTGTTTATGTTACGCTGTCTGCAGTCGAAACTTCTCTCTTTCCACGCAGCGTAGTGTGGTGAACTGTCCCACCTTTGCGAAGATGTCCATACCCGCTTCGTAAGTGACCAAATACAATTAGACAGACGTACAACGGCTGTTACGTTTCATTACGGTGATTATCGGTGATGACGTCTGGTTTTTGATTATCTATGAGCACATATTTGTAATGTTTATAAGCATGAAAAGCACTGAACCAAAACAGTGTACATTCTCATTTCAGCTAACGCTCGACATTCGGTTCAGCAGCGTCGAATTCCTTCGTTTCTTTTTTTTTTTTCATCTGTACTCCGTATGCGACGTCGTCCTTTTGCAGTTGTATTTCTTGTAGCGGCTGCGAAGCTACATTCAAAACGGTGCTTTCCGAGAGGACAGCTGCACCTAAGCACACGTGTGCCACTGAAAGCTCTAGGGAACAGAGCACGCACCAACGGAGATGTGAAGGAGACAACCAGTCGATACCGCCGGCCGAAACTATTTTTTTTGGTCTACTGTCCTATTCCTTTTTCGACCAATATTTGAGAGTCGCATGACGCACATAGCATCTAAACGGTGGATCATACGCGTGGTATGCCAGCTGGCGTATCGTGATGTCATGTGCGAGCATTTTGCCAGCACACCATGCAGCATAACGTGGCGATATCCGTAGCACTCGCTGTCAAACACATAATGTCTACATTTTGCGAGAAATACCACTTGACCAACTGCGCGCACGGATGAAGAACCTCGTCCAAGCAACCTGCAATCTGTCAAGGCATGTCTTAATTTTGATAAATTTGCACTTTTGTCGCCAGCCGAAAAGCAAGCCCGATACATGTAAATTTACCGGAAGATTCTGCGCATTCTGTTTGGATTTTGCTAGCCGTGTCACTTGCTATCCGAGCCTGAAGCGCCTGGCGAAATACGAATGCGTGAGGGAAAAGTACAGGGCCAGAAGCATATTCAGAAAAGCACAAAATAGCGCAAAGCCCCTCAGCCATTGGGCGTGAAGGTTAGCGGCTTAGCACTGCAGGCGAGCGTCCACTGTTCGCACACAATGCAGGGGTGCAAAGGGTGATGCGGTGACCATGTGCAGGCTCTTCATGCGAGCGAATAGCCCCCGCATAAACCACAGTGTATGCGCGCAAAACATGTGCACGCACGTAGTGTGCGTGTCATGTCTTGTCACCTAAAAAAAGCTTTCACTCCGTGGTCCTTCCCTAATGAACTGTTTGTGTTTCCACTTTGAGTAGATGCGTCTCCTTGTGCTAGGAACCAGCGGTGTCTCGCACCACGTTCTCAATCGAGTGGTGCCTCCAGGTATCCATTCATTCCTTTCACTCCACTGACACTCCCTGCTTTCCTCTATATCATGAATTGTAGCTTCTGCATCAGGTGAGAGAGTTGTCGAAATTCTTCCTCTATGGGATGTTTGAAACCGGATCTGCTGCAGAAAGAAGAAGTTTCGTCAGGCAATGAATTTTTGAAAAGTGTGACACTCGCCTCACAAACAGCAATGCAAATAGCCACAAGCAAGACACTTCACAGCACAAAAGTAGCATAGGTGGGTTGCTGAAACCTAGAAGTCAGCAGAGCAAAACCCCTTCACCATGGCAGCCAAACCTGTTTTGAGGGCAGAAGTTGGGTGCAGCGCAGAATACTTCTATGTCCAGCCTGATGTCATGCGCGAACGTGTTGAGCAGAATTCCTTCACTATTGAGAGCCTGGAGGAGGTAGGGGCAGGGGAGGTGTTATGAATGGCACTCACAAACGGAGGGGTTCTTAATCCCATAATTGCGACAAGAAGAAGAGGGGTGCAGGAAATGTACGTGGCCATTATTACCACAATAGACGTCTCCTGCACTGCACCTGTTTTGTGCCCCCAAAACAGGTTTGGCCGCCATGGTGAAGGGGTTTTTGCACTGCAGAGAAGCTGACTTCTAGGTTTCTTGACTAGCTTCAGTACTTTGAAGGAGTGTAGTCACGCGCGCCTCTCCTGGCAATTGAATGAACTCACACTTTTGCTGCTTTTACCTAGATGGCGCTAGCAGTGAAAAACCTTTAATGACCGAATACAGGTGCAAATACTAATTATCACCATGGTTTGTGTTTCTTATTTTAACTTTATTTTACAGTAATACAATATTAAAAAAAAGCCAACTCAAACAAGGCTCACGTTGTTGAGTATGACGGCCTTCTCCATTGAATGTCGTGTACGAAAAATTGATTATATTTGAAGGCTCAGTATAATCGTGCTAATTGTATAAAGCGCAATTTGCGATCAGGGTTCACAAATAACGACTATTCTAGTTTCGCCATGCATGATTCCTAGGCTGTAGAATGAGCGGTTTTTCTGGTCAAGCTATGCGATGTGAGGCAGTATTACGGAAATCTTCAAATTGGAAAGGTAATTAAAAACGAACTAGCGAATAAATTTCGATGAAACTTCGTACACTCAACTATTATAATGTGCGCCCGAAGTGGTAAAAATTTTACTGCTGGGCACGTTGATAAAGCGCAGATATTCGTGCCCAAAATAGCCAAACTTTACCATGTTTAAAAGGCTGCCGATCAAAGACTGATTAAATTAAAACTAATTACGCTTCAGGTTTCATAATATAAGTACCCATTCTATGTGTAGGCCAAAGGAAACTGTTCTAAGTGCAGCAGTTTCTTCAGCGAACTAATCCGAAGTAGGGTATATCAACGACGCTAGCGAATTTGTCATCTGCAAAACCACCTCTCATGCAGTTGATAACGTTGACACACTAAAGCAGCGCACATCATTTGACAGAGAGTATATTAAGCTTTCGAATGATGCCTACATTGTGATGTTTGAAAAAGAACAACGCGCAGAATGCTCACGCAAACATTGCCTAAAATGGCACATTCGCGCTGCCGGAGTGGGACCCCCCGCCTTAACGTGCAGTGATATCGCTCAGCACTCATGCGCCGTCGAGGACGGGATTTGATCTCGCGTACTTCTGTACAGTTGTGGAGCACCTTAACCACCGGGATACCGCGGTGGGATAGATCGAATTACTGCTACTACTGCTGCTGGTATTGTCGTTGTTGCTGTGCTGCTGCTGCTGGTATTGCCGTTGTTGTTGGCACTCCTCGTGGTATTTTCGCTTTTGTTGGTACTGCTACTGCTGCTGGTATTGTCGTTCCTGTTGCTACTGCTGCGCCTGCTGTTGCAATTGTCGTTGTTGTTGCTACAGCTGCCGCTACTGCTCCTGCTGTTGCCATGGTCGTTGTTGCTACTGCTGCTGTTACTGCTACTGCCAGTGTTGCTGGTACTGCTGCTGGTATGTATTATTGTTGTTCCTATTGTCGTTGTTCTTGCTATTGCTGGTATTGTCGTTGTTGCTCATATTGCTGCTGCTACTGCTCTTCATATTGCCGTTGTTGCTACTGCTGCTACTCCTGCTACTGCTCCTAGAGCTGCTGCTAGTGCTCCTGGTGTTACCGTTGTTGCTGCTACTGCTACTGGTATTGACGTTGTTGTTTCTGCTGCTGCTGCAGGTACGGGTCGGTGCTGCTGTTGCTGCTGCTGCTGCAGGTACGGGTACGGGTCGGTGCTGCTGCTGCTGCTGCAGGTACGGGTACGGGTCGGTGCTGCTGCTGCTGCTGCAGGTACGGGTACGGGTCGGTGCTGCTGCTGCTGCTGCTGCAGGTACGGGTACGGGTCGGTGCTGCTGTTCATGCTGCTGCTGCAGGTACGGGTACGGGGTGCTGCTGTTGCTGCTGCTGCTGCAGGTACGGGTACGGGTCGGTGCTGCTGTTGCTGCTGCTGCTGCAGGTACGGGTACGGGTACGGGTCGGTGCTGTTGCTGCTGCTGCTGCAGGTACGGGTACGGGTACAGGTCGGTGCTGCTGCTGCTGCTGCTGCTGCTGCTGCTGCTGCTGCTGCTGCTGCTGCTGCTGCTGCTGCTGCTGCTGCTGCTGCTGCTGCTGCTGCTGCTGCTGCTGCTGCTGCTGCTGCTGCTGCTGCTGCTGCTGCTGCTGCTGCTGCTGCTGCTGCTGCTGCTGCTGCTGCTGCTGCAGGCACGGGTACGGGTCAGTGCTGCTGCTGTTGTTGTTGCTGCTGCGGGTACGGGTCGGTGCTGCTGTTGCTGCTGCTGGCACGGGTACTGGTCGGTGCTGCTGTTGCTCCTGCTGCTGCAGGTACGGGTACGGGTCGGTGCTGCTGTTGCTGCTGCTGCTGCTGCAGGTACGGATACGGGTCGGTGCTGCTGTTGCTGCTGCTGCTGCAGGTACGGGTACGGGTCGGTGCTGCTGTTGCTGTGCTGCTGCTGCAGGTACGGGTCGGTGCTGCTGCTGCTGCTGCTACTGCTGCAGGTACGGGTACGGGTCAGTGCTGCTGTTGTTGTTGCTGCTGCTGCTGCTGCTGCAGGTACGGGTACCGGTCGGTGCTGCTGTTGCTGCTGCTGCTGCAAGTACGGGTACGGGTCGGTGCTGCTGCTGCTGCTGCAGGTACGGGTACGGGTCGGTGCTGCTGTTGCTGCTGCTGGTGCTGGTGCTGGTGCTGCTGCTGCTGCTGCTGCTGCTGCAGGTACGGGTCGGTGCTGCTGTTCCTCCTGCTGCTGCAGGTACGGGTGGGTGCTGCTGTTCCTCCTGCTGCTGCAGGTACGGGTGGGTGCTGCTGCTGCTGCTGCTGCAGGAACGCGTCAGTGCTGCTGCGGGTGCCGGTACGCGTGCTGCTGCTGCTGCTGCTGCTGCGGATGCGGATGCGGGTACGGGTACAGGTGCTGTTGCTGCTGCTGCGGGTGCGGGTACGGGTGCTGCTGCTACGGGTACAGGTGCTGCTGCTGCGGGTACAGGTGCGGGTACACTTCCTGCTGCTGCTGCGGGTGCCGGTACGCGTGCTGCTGCTGCGGGTGCGGGTACGGGTACACCGGCTGCCGCTGCTGCGGGCACGGGTACGGGTGCTGCTGCTGCAGCGTGAGAAGTACAGGTGCTGCTGCTGCGGGTGCGGGTACGAGTGCTGCTGCTGCTGCTGCGGGTGCGGGTACACCGGCACGGGTGCTGCTGCTGCAGCGTGAAAAGTACGCGTGCTGCTGCTGCGGGTATGGGTGCCGGTACGGGTGCTGCTGCGGGTACGGGTACGGGTGCAGGTGCCGCTGCTGCAGGTATGGGTGCTGCTGCTGCTGCTGCGGGTGCGGGTACGCGCGATTCTGCGGGTACGGGTACGGGTGCTGCTGCGGGTGCTGCTGCGGGATGAGTACAGGTGCTGCTGCTGCGGGTACGCGTGCTGCCGCTGCGGGTACGGGTGCCGGTACGGGTGCTGCTGCGGGTACGGGTACGGGTGCTGCTGCTGCTGCTGCGGGTGCGGGTACGCGCGATTCTGCGGGTACGGGTACGGGTGCTGCTGCTGCTGCGGGTGCCGGTACGAGTGCTGCTGCTGCTGCTGCTGCTGCGGGCACGGGTACGGGTACGGGTGCCGCTGCTGCAGCGTGAAAAGTACGCGTGCTGCTGCTGCTGCGGGTACGAGTAGATGTTCTGCTGCGGGTGCCGCTGCTGCTGCTGCGGGTACGGGTGCCGGTACGGGTGCTGCTGCGGGTACGGGTACGGGTGCTGCTGCTGCTGCTGCGGGTGCGGGTACGCGCGATTCTGCGGGTACGGGTACGGGTGCTGCTGCTGCTGCGGGTACGGGTGCTGCTGCGGGTGCGGGTACAGGTACAGGTGCTGCTGCTGGTGCTGCGGGTGGGGATACGAGTGCGGGTGCTGCTGCGGGTGCCGGTACGGGTGCTGGTTCTGACGGTGCGGGTACACTTCCTGCTGCTGCTGCGGGTGCGGATACGGGTACGCGTGCTGCTGCGGGATGAGTACAGGTGCTGCTGCTGCGGGTACGCGTGCTGCTGCTGCTGCGGGTGCGGGTACAGGTGCTGCTGCTGCTCCGGGTACGGGTGCTGCCGCTGCGCGTACGGGTGCTGCTGCTGCTGCGGGTGCCGGTACGAGTGCTGCTGCGGGCACGGGTACGGGTGCCGCTGCTGCAGCGTGAAAAGTACGCGTGCTGCTGCTGCGGGTATGAGTACATGTTCTGCTGCGGGTGCCGCTGCTGCTGCTGCGGGTGCGGGTACGGGTACAGGTACAGGTGCTGGTTCTGCGGGTGCGGGTACACTTGCTGCTGCTGCTGCGGGTGCAGGTGCCGCTGCTACAGGTACGGGGGCTGCTGCGGGTGCGGCTGCTGTGGGCGCGGGTACGCGTGCTGCTGCTGCGGGTGCGGGTGCTGCTGCTGTGAGTGCTGGTACGGGTACGGGTCTGCTCCTGCGGGGGCGGGTACGGGTACGCGTGCTGCTGCTGCTGCTGCGGGTACGGGTGCTGCTGCTGCTGCGGGTGCGGGTACAGGTGCTGCTGCTGCAGCCGGTGCGGGTACGCATGCTGCTGCGGGTGCGGGTACGGGTGCTGCTGCTGCTGCTGTTACGGGTACGGGTGCTGCTGCTGTCGTTGGTGCCGCTACTGCTGGTATTGTCGTTGTTGCTGCTAGTGCTACGGCAGCAATGTCAGCAGCAGTAGCAAGAGGAGTACCAAAAGCAACAGCAGCAATAGCAGCAGCAGGAACAGCGACAATACCAGCAGCAACAGCAGCAGCAGCAGCAACAATAACAACGACAATACCAGTAGGAGCAGGAGCAGCAGCAGCAATAACAGCGACAATACCAGCAGCAGCAGTGGCGGCAGCAACAAAAACGACAATACCAGCAGCAGTAGCAACAAAAAGGACTGTAATACCAGCGGAAGTAGCAGGAGCAGCAGCAACTAGAACTACAATACCAGCAGAAGCAGCAGCAGAAACTATAGTGACAGTACCAGCAGGAGCAGGAGCAGCAGAAACAACGGTAATATCACCAGCAGCAGCAGCAACAACAACAACGACGACGACGATACCAGCAGCAGCAGTAGTAGCAGCAGGAGCAGTAGAAACTACAACGACAATAGCAGTAGCAGCAGCAACAACAAGGATAGTAGCAGCAGCAGCGGCACCAACAACAACGATAATAACAGCAGCAGCAACAATAAGAACGGCAATACGAGCAGCAGGAGCAGCAGCAGCAGCAAGAGGAACAACGACAGTACCAGCAGCAGCAGCAGCAGTAGCAGGAGGAGCAGTAGTAATAACAACGACAATAATACCTGCTGCTACTGCTCAGCAGTAGCAGTAGCAGCAGGAACGACAATAATACCAGTAGCAGTAGCAGCAGCAACAACAACAACAACAACAATAATAATAATACCAGCAGCAGTAGCAGCAGCAGCAGGAATAACAACGACAATACCAGCAGTAGGAGCAACAGTAACAGCAGTAGGAACAACAACGACAATACCAGCAGCAGTAGCAGCAGCAGTAGCAGTTTTAACAACAACGATAATACCAGCAGCAGTAACTGCAGGATGAGTAGGAACAACGGCAATACCAGCAGCAGTAGCAGGAGCAGAAGCAGGAACAGTAGCAACAACGACTACAATACCAGGAGCAGGAGCAACGACAATACGAGTAGCAGTAGCAACAGCAACGACAATACCAGCAGCAGTAGCAGTAGCAGCAGCAATTTGACACCGAGGTGTCCCGGTGGTTAAGGTGTTCGGCAACTGTGCAGAGGTACGCGGGAAGAAATCCTATCCTGGACGGGTACTATCTATAGAGGCGAAAGCAAGGCGCATGTGCGCTGAGCGATATCACTCCGCGCTAAAGAGCCCCACGTGGTCGAAATTTCGGGAGCCCTCCAGCACGGCGTCTCTGGTATTTTAAACCCGCCGTAACATCAGCCTTTACATGTTTCATAGACACCTGCATAGATCAACCTTTGCTTACTCGCCCTGCGTTCCCCCGACAACCTGCACATATCTAATGCACTCGTAGCATACTATGTTTCCTCTCCACGTACCCGTACTTGTCGAACTTCACTTATATATTACCAATGGTTTTAATTTCTGCTTCATGTGAACACTTCCAACCCATATTTTCTGTACCCATTTCTTATTTTAACCTTCTCATCGGGTCTTCTATACATTACATATCGGGGCCGAGAAAAAATTTGTATGCATGCTATGGAATTCGATCTTCTGTCAGCAGAATAAGAATTCATTACAGACTGCGTGTGAGGAGGATCGGCCTCATTCAAGCGATCTACTTTACCCTCTCTTTACTTTAACGTCATCGAAAGCGAACTTCAGTACAAAAGTATTAAACAGCACGCCGATCATATAAATAGAGGCACGTTCTCTTTGTTTGCTCCTATCTTATATCCGCCGTTTACACAACGAAGCACGGAATTCAGTGCTAAGGCAGTCATGCATGACCAGGCACGAAAGTTACAGCGGCTGCATTCGGTATCAAGCGCGCACACTACAGAGGCTGCACTCGATATCGCGAGATATGCTTCAACACCGTCACGTAAAGAGGAGCAAGCAGGTACGGCGCATGCTCCGTTGTGGCCGCTTCATTCCCCACGGAACACCTATTCCGAGTGTCACCCAGAAGCCGTGCCACACGGTAGCCGAGTGGGTAACGTGCTGAGCTCGCACACGCGAAGACCTGGGTTCGAATCCCAGCGCCTGCACTGCTTGTGCCAGCGATCGCTGCGATGTGGGGACTGGGATTCCGGCACAGGTCGCTTCGGGCAATTGGAGGCTCGACTGTACACTCGGCCGCCGTGTGTGGTGGACAAGGCGAGGTGGTGTGCCTTTTAGGCACAGCATCTCCTCTCGCTGTCCCCCGGGTATCCAAAGGGCGGATGCCCGTTGCCGCCTATCCGAAGGCTGGATGACCGTTGCTGCCGCGTTTTCTTTTTATACAGAAGTGCGCAGGACTCTCAGCGGGATTGTGGAAGGAGTTGAACGGATAGCAGGCAGATGTACGATGCATATATAATATTGGTGCTAGGCACCAATATTATATATGCATTGTATATATGTGCCGCGAGTTTTTGCCCAGTATTCGGCAAGAACGCGCGGCACATTTTTGTTTATCGAAATTACAGTGCACGAAAGAACAGACATCACGACGAAGCCGAAGCTGTGACATGAAGTCACTTCAGGGCGAGAGGCAAACAGCTCGCACCTTCAGCTGTTTGTGTTTGCCTCTCGTCCTGAAATAGCTGCATGTCACAGCTTGTACTGCTAACGAAAAGCATGAAATGTACAGTGAACTAATAACGATTGTGCCCCTATAATTTCATTTTATGTAGGAAAGAAAGTTATCACCATGGGATGAACACAAGAACTCAAACATCGGCCGAATTTCCGGGAACTACGTTTCTATCGGAGAAGGCTCTTTATGCCTGGGAGGAACCTTTTTATTTCTATAAAAAATCCAGAGCCCACGAAAACTACACGCACAAAGAAAGGGAACCGGAATATAGGTTGCAACAATAGCTTTTAATTTAAAATTTTGGATAGTAAAACAAGCAGATTAACTGATATATTCTAACGGACCAACTGTAAGTTCCAGCTACCTTACGGAATTTACATACTGTAGAATAGCGACATTCAAGGCCATTTATTTATATGTATCATGCCCGTGTAACCCCCTTTTGAAGCCTACCGTTTAGTATCGTATAATTACTGTTACATCCGCGTTGTTTTGTTCTACCTCTAATATGAAGTGGATCTTCGGTTGTAGAATATATCGTTCAGCCACAAAAACGCTCGAATTATTGGCTGATTTCTCTCTTCGAGGTTTCCTTTTGAATCTGCATTCTGGCGCTGTGGCGTTGCGAGTTTCAGAAATGTGCATCTCTCAATATTGTTCTTTCACAAAAGCACCGTTTAGGCACCGTTTAGCTCTAACTAGTGGAAATGATTTGTCCGTTATGTATGCCGAACGTGGATGTTCTGTCACACTTTCTTAACATCGTGACCACAACGCAACTGTGACAGTGACAGTGTGGTGCAAGCACCTTCTTTTACAGTGTCATCTTCCGCATTTATGTTCCTACACACTAGACAGTTCTGGCTTTGGTACTCTCCGGGGGCATGAGAAGGAGGCGTGCTCACCGTGTAGAAGTCCTCGGTTATGGTGTGCTCCGTGGTACACAGCTGCCTGCAGAACTCGCTCCAAGCCTTCGGTGACCCACAGTGGCGCTCACTTGCATCCATTACCTGCAGAAATTAGTTACGGTGGCTTTTAAGACATCATCTTGGCTGCCGTAACGTAACATTGTTACCATTCCCCTGTTCGCCTAGCGCAAGCTACGTAATCATCGCGCGATAAAAAAAAGAAAGCTCACGCAAAAGTTCGCATCGCGGCATATAGTATCCCGCGAGGTAGTATATCAATCGACTACTCAGCTCGAAGCTATAGTAAAAGTTTCGTCCGCTTTTCCAAAAACACGACAGGTTTCTAATGGTACAGTTCGGAGCAAAACGGTGGTAGCGATCAGTTCTGTGTCATCGCAGCACTGAAAGAGGTCGTTAAGACGCGCAAAGCGCCTCCACTGTCTGCGAGAAAATGGGGCCGTTTTAGAACTCTGTGAGGAGCCTGAGAGCTGCGGCCAATCGAAAAAATACGGGAGTGGGCCGAGAAGCTCTAGAAACACGGGGTCGGGGGGGAAAGCGGCACAGAAGTGGAGAATGTTGCTGAGATAACGGACCGTCTGCTTCACATGTAGAAGCCCAAGCGAAGTATAGAGCGCAGATTAGAGTACAAAAAATACAACAGATATTTTAGGAAGAAGGTTGCGATAAGCAATATAGAGTAACATACGCATTCCAATTAAGGGAACAGAATTGCAGCAGTAGGTGCGCCGAAATATGGGTGGGGGGCATGAGTAGATACCATGCTCACACCAAAGACGAGAAAGCCGCCACAGAGAATTTTAGGCCCATTGCACTACGGGCATGAGTACGAAAATTAATTGAGCCCGTCGTCCAGCCGAGGTCGGCGGGCTTCATGCATGGAGCCGGACAACCTGTGGCGACGCGAGATAGCTGGGTTTCGAACACGCTTGTGCACGCAGGACGCGATGCTAAGACTAAAAGCATGACGTATTGTGACCGCACAGTAAGGACGCGAAGCTAATCTGCCGACTAGATCTAAACGAAGGCGTTTTATAATGTTGAACACGACGCAAACCTCAGCGAGGTCAATGAGCTCTGGTTAGGAAAAAAACATACAGCTACGTTGAAAATATTGTCTGGCAGCACCGCTTGAGTAAACTTTCAAAATTTAAAATCACCAGTGATAGAATTCGGAAGCATGACTACGCCGCAGAGCTCGGTACTGTCGTCATTTTCCATTAATTTCAGTGAGGAGGTTCCTTTGCCCTTTTTGTCAGGAACGGAAATCGCGTTCCTCGATGGTCTTGACATAAGAGTGCGATGAATCTCGTCTTACTTTTTGGAGCCATTTTCTGTATATATGCTTCCGTGTTTAAAATAATATTGTATTGCTAGTTACCGATCTATCCCATGTCTCTGCCCAGTCCTTGTCCATTTGACTCTTCAGGCTTCTCTAGCATGAGCATACTTGTCCAAGAACGTGGCTGTTAACAAAGAGACCCCGAAGGAATTCGAGCGTCACATGATGCAGACCGTGAGCTTCATAAGCCGGGTGGTTACCAAGGGCCGACGGCTAAAAGAAAGGAATCAATCCACTGAAATGCGTTCATTCCTTCATTGTCAAGGGTATCAGCTTTTCCACGTCGCCCCTCGTCATCAAGGCCGGACAAAGGAGCAAGCTAAAGGGTCTATTGAGAATCTGCGTCAAAAAAGTATTTACGACTGCAAACGTTCATATCTCAGAAGTGACTGATGTGTCGCTTTGGATGCACAGCAGGGAAGTGAACGCTGGAATTCGGGAGGGCTGGATATGATATGGGAAGGTCTACATATCTGCGTCAATTTAAAGCAGATGATTCTCTCCGCTTGAGAGTTTTCGTCATACAGTGCAGCGAATCACACTTCATTCCGTCGGTAAAATTAAATCCGTGTTACTACACTGTAAGTGAATGTACGGTCCAACATGAGTCACTACATCGGTTTCCATACTACTTCGAGTGTTAGCTTTAGGTAGACAAAATGCTCTTTTTATCGCAGACACGCTGCAAAGAACTTCCGCCAAGGTTTAAATAATACAGCGCACTTCCTACGCGAATGTGTAGCGCCGATTCTCAGCCACAGACGAAGTGACTACAGTTTACTAGAATAAACGGCCTCATACAGTCCCGACTGTAATTACAAATATTATTTTTATATATGATACCATCTTGCTATAAAAATATGCTACCTTTGTGTCTGGAATACTGCTGTACAATTCATCGCTGTCACTATGAAAAGTTCTCTACACTCTCTCAACGTAACTTCCAGTCTCAACCTGCCTGGCGGTTGTCGTGTTCCAGGTATACGGTACTACCAGCCTTCTGGGATCCCTTACAGTACCTCAACGCGCATCCGCTGCAGGCAGTCCACGGCGGGAGGGGACTTCCTCCTTTCCAGTTACTTCTGCACCTTCACGCTGGAATTATGGAAGATTACGGAGAAAATATCTGGTGACCATTCAATGAAATTCATTCGAAGGGCGGAAGTTTCCTGTGATTGTGTCGATGCGCCGTTCCAAGGAATATCATCAACCATCTAGCCCTACAACAAGTACCGCCACAATAAAAGGAAGCACCAGGACACATTAGACACGCAGTAGTGAATCCTAATCAGTACACAATACAGCGCGCATATTACATCAGCATGCGAAGTTATAGCCTGCACGGATGATCCGTGATTCACCATTATCAGCCATCCGCTGCAGTGAGTGAACATATTAGTGATAGCTCATGTTACGACATTATACAGCCCGACCTAACAAACTTTCCGGCGCCCGTGTGCACCCCTACGACCTCTTTTCGCCTGTCTGCCACGTGCCACGTGATATCTGCTTCAAATTCCAGCGCCTGCAGCACCTTCGCCGCATGCGATGGAGTGCACGAGTGGGTGCTGTCCCCAAGTACATAGCGGATTGCCCTATGTTTGCCAGCTCATAATGCGTGTTATGGTGTAATTGCATTAAATGAAAGAGCACTGAACAAGGATGCAGGGAGGGGGGACCTCAGTTCGTAAGCCGAGCCAACGTTTCGACAAATGGACTTGCTTTACTTGAGAACTGTGGCTCTCGACCCCTCTACCCTTGTTAAGTGTTCTTTCATATCGTATTGCCCTCATTCTCTCGTCCTACTCTGGCGTAATTGCATAATACGACGAGCAGTTTGCCCCTAGCGTGATCGATCTAGCTGCTCTTTTGAGGTATGAAATTTTGGAAGCCTAATGCACATGTGCCGAAGTGAATTACTGCACCAAGAAACTACATGCTCTAAGAAAAATATCAAATCCAGCCTGTCGTACACAGTTTCCCAATGCGCTAGAAAAAGAGTTGCGTACTTACGGTATGAAGCAATCAGCGATGGTGAGACTCGCTGTCTTGTGCTACAACTGCAGCAAAGGACAGTGTCAGGAATCTGGTCGGCATCAGTGTCTTCCTTTGTGGAGCCGTAACCTGCGCAGATATTGGGCATGAAGACTTTATAATTAAAAATGTGACGATGGCTGAGGAAGATCTTGTAGATACACAAGATTTTTTTTTTCATTTCTGCAGGACCATGTCTACGTATCACAATGAAGAGTGTGCCATTTTATTCAATTAATCGGAAATAGATGAAAAAAAAAAGTTTAAGAAAATTTATCATGGCAACCGTGAAATGTGGCCATAGCGTTCTGTCAAAGTGACGTCTTAATTTCTTCCTGGTCCTCATTTTGGGACCAGCCTATTGTCACAAAGAGGCATAATAAAATTAACGTTAAGCGTCATGTAGAATCATAGGAGAGGCTGCTCGTAATCTGCGCCAAATATTCTTTCTGAATATGCAGCCCAAGCCACACGAACCATCGCCAACACAGTGCCAATATTGGGCGATGGGTTTTGCTGCCTGGACGTTTTTCGCGAAGACACGGTCAATACAAACCAAGAAAAACCTACGTCACAGGATGGACAAGACGTACGGCTGCGGAGTTCTACCTTTAATATGCATTTCAGCAGACATAGCATTTTTCATGTTAAGCGAGTCTACGCATAGGGATCTAACCGTTTAGCCTGCAGTCATTATCGGAAACGACATTGCTGGAAAGCAATCTCGCAGCATTTGCCTGATAAATTAAAGTCACCACAAAAATAATCGCTCAGTTCACTGTATGGCAGAATATTCTTTTTTTTTTTTTTGTAAAATGACAGCCCAACCAGCTTGCTCTCTGTTATGTACAAAGTATCATTATAGTGATGCTATCGAAACATAGCAACCTTAAACTTCAATCAACCAAATGATCAAGAAGGTTTCGGATCATATCCATACCACACAGAAGGTGATAGAAAAAATGCTAGCATTATAAACATTCTCCCTATATAGCATTCCCTGATAACTAAAAAGATATTCGACTCAGTAGACACGTCAATCGGCAGTCCTGCAGACATTGCGAAATCGGAGTCAGTATGAGCCACGTGTGAAAATACTCGAAGACGTCAATAGTGACTGCACGCAACCATTGTTATTCATAAAAAAAGTATTAAAATTTTCATAAATAAAAGTGTTAGCCAAGGAGACAACCTCCTCGGTACCGTTCCACCGTGTGCTTCCATAAATTTTTAGAGCGTTAGAATAAGAGCAGTCGTTGATAAAGAACATCTCAGTAATCTGCGATTCGCCAAAATAATTCTTTTGCTCAGCAAATTAAGGGACGAATTGCAAGACATTTATTATTGATTTAGACAGAAAAAGCACAGAGGTGGGCCTTAAGATTATTGTGCACAACTAATGTAATTTGCAACAGCCTCAGAAAAAAACGGCAATTTACAATATAGGCGGTGAAGCATTGGGAATGGCAATCCTAATATGTCTACCTAGAACAGATAGTAACCGCAGGCCCGTACCGTGAAAGTGAAAGAACTAGAAGAACACTGGGATGGAGCGAATTTGGAAGGTACTCGCTGATCATGACTGATAGTTTAAAGGTATCACTCAAGAGGGAAGGTTAAACGGTTGCATCTTACCGGTACTCAACTATGGAGCTGACACATAGAGGCTAAAGAAAAATGCTGAACTTAAATATAGCACAACGTAGGCAGTTATGGAGCGGAAATTGCAGGTGTAACGTAGAAACCGTGAAGATTGGGTAACAGAAATAACTCGCACAATCTAGTCGAAAGCAAGGAGAAGAAATGAGCATAGGCAGGGCATGCAGTGTGAATCGTACATTTTTAAAACTGCGCGAAAAAAGCAAGGACCGAGCGAGAACACAGGAACACACGAAAGCTCTCACTCGGTGCTTGTTTTATTCGCGCAGTTTTTAAGATACTCAAACATGGCATGCACACGATGAATCCTATATTTCGGAAATAATGATTCTGTATGGGCAGTGTAGCATGCACCAGCGATCAGTCTAATTGTCTTCTTTTGGAGACCGAGTATGATGTTTAGATTTGGTTTGGACGTTGTACCCCAAACGAGGTGACAGTAGTTTATGTAAGATTGAATTAAAGCGTGATAAATAAGGAGCTTATGCTTTGGGGAAAATTCGTTGCGCAGTCTCGAGAGGAAACCAACAGATCTAGTGAGCTTGCTTTCAATATACATTATACGGTCAGACCACCTCATGCGAGAGTCGAATACAACACCGAGTGATTTTTTGAACTTGTCTACAATTTCAATAATGTTATTTTATAGATGCAGAGTACTGTTTACTGTAATATCCTGGCTAAGGGGACGAAAAAAGAGTGCTTTGGTCTTGTTAGAGTTAACTACCAAACCATTAGCTCTGGACCATTTGTGGAGAGCACAAAGAACCAGATTTGCACTATTGATTAGTTCATCGGCGGAAGATCCCCTAAGAAAAAAACTTGTGTCGTCAGCGTACAGAATACAGCTTGTATGATAAGCTAAGCTCGGAAGGTCATTAGCATATACATTAAAGAGGAACGGTCCAAGAAGGCTACCTTGCGGGACACCACATTCAATGAGAAGGGAGCGAGACATGATTATCGACCAAAACGACCTGCTGGCGCATGTTTAAATAAGAACGAAAGAGTTGGAGGGAAAGACCACGGACACCATAGCTTTCAAGTTTACAGAGTAGTATTTCATGATTAAGCGAAAGCTTTGGTAAAGTCGATGAAAATACCAAGAGTCAAACTTTTAGCTTCGATATTATTTAAAATAATTTCCTTTTGCAAGAATAAAGCAGATTCCGTGGACTTGCCCTTTCGAAATCCAAACTGACTGGCATTTATTAAGGCATGTTTAGAAACGAACCCATCGATTCTCTTGAGCATTACTTTTTCAAGAGCCTTTGAAAAAACAAGGAGAATAGAAATTGGTCTATAGTTTGTCACCTTGTTTCTTTCGCCTCCTTTGAAAATAACAGTTACGTTTGCATATTTCATTCGTGAAGGAAAAATTCCTGATGTCAGCGACAAGTTAAAGATGAAGCTTAAGCACGGTGCTAAGAGATCCGAAACAAATTTAACTGGTTTAATTTGGAAGCCATCGAAATCGGTGCAACTTGTAGCTTTTAGGTTCATTATAACGCTACAAACTTCCTCGCTAGTCGTTAAATGAAAAGCAAAAGTCTCTAAACCTGTATTTTGGAGATACCGAAGTGCTTCGACCGCGGAACCACTCGGTCTAAAGCTTGTGAAGAAGTCATTGAATTTTTCTGCCAGCAAAGAGCAGGAATAGGGCAAGCCAACGATCACAAGCTGACCTAAGTGCGTATTTTTATTCTTGTTTAGAAACGATTCATTTAAAAGTTTCCAGAATGCTTTCGGACCTTCTCTGCTAATGAGGATACGCGATTGATAGGCATATTTAGATCTTCACAGTTCGTTGATGATGGCAGGGTTGTGCGGAATATTAGATGGGCGAAGGAGGCTGAACTAATTCTGTTATCTAATCTTCTGCCGCGCCGTGCTATGCTTTCCTTCCCAATAAATCGAATTCAATTTTGAGTTTACGGGGGTCAAGTGGATGCAGTAAGCACAGAACCGGTTAATTGGAGAAAAATGGGAGAAGCCTACAAAATGCAGTGGACATTGTCGAGTTCATTAGGATGTTTTGAATAGCCAGACTTTGGTTGCCGAGACTCTATTGAATGAGACTCACTCAAACTTACCTACGTTTTCCATGAGCACGAAAGCTACTTTTAATTCCAAATTTACAATTCGGTTAAAGACATTCATTAGCAAAACGTCACATGCTACCGCACTATATGAAATTTGTATGTAAAGCCCCGCTTCAACCAAGCAGTGCGTGTCTGATTCTGGATCCAGAATTACAGGTTAAACTACTATCCCTTGCCAACTTCGCCACGTGGTATGTTCTGGTGATGGCAGTATCCGTTTACGAACTGGGATAAAGGATTGACTCTTCCTCACGGAGAACGCATATTTTCGAATCTCTAATTATTTGTGGATGTTTAGGTATTCAGCAAAGAGTTTTTCTTAGTTGAACATTTAAAACGCTAACCAAAACACTTTTTCTTTTAGAAACTATGAACGATTCAGAAAAAAAAGCTTTGAGGATGATGAAGTCCCACCTGCCTTAAATATAGAGACGAGGTCACCTTTAAAACCACCATCTCATTCCGCGTAAATTACGCTATTGAGAGACAAGTACAAACTTCGGCGAAGGAATAAGTGTCCTTATTTAGTTTGGGTTTTGGAGAAAGGAAAGTTCGCTATATCTGTCTTTATTTTTTGGAGGCTAGTCGCTGAGCCATTTTTCAGAGCTCTGCAAAGGCCAAGCTGTGCATGCGCGAGGAGCGAGTGACGTCACACGCCGCACAGCTGGTGCGCTAGGGCTGCCGCCGCATGCTCTGCATCACCTCGCCGACAGTATCCCTCTCTGATTCGTACTAGTGATTGCGCATCGCCATCTGCGTGGTTTTCGATGTATGTACATGTTTCGTGTATGTTTCGGGATAGATACATCACTTTCGGCGCACAGCAGGCAGTAAACAGTCAGCCATGGAGAAGAACAGTAAAGCGGCTGCTGAACGACGTAGGAGAGCGGAAAAACCCATTTCTTCAGATCCCGAGGTGGTTGCTTGGCAAAAGCCGATTGAGCAAAGACAGCGCGACAAGAGGAAAGCGAAACTTTTGGCGGAGACGTCAGAGCACCATGCAAAACGTCTGACTGAACAGCGACGTCACGAAGACTAAGCATAGGCTGGCCGGTCTTCTGTACAGCCTCATGAAGTGACCATCGATATCAAGGCGCAACGAGGGAGTGACTATGTGATGAAACTCAGTGAAAGTGCCGCAGCTACCCGGACGTTTTACGCTGACTTTACCAACAACCAGATTGGATTCGCGTGTGATGTGTGCGAAAACCTGTGGCATGCAAGAGACTTGACGCCAGTAAGTAGCGCTATGCGAGACACATTCAGTTCGGCAGCGCATGAGTGGGGTGAGGAAAGTGAAGTCGTGGTTAGGGTTTGTACTACCGTCGGACTGGGCTAGTATCGATCGTGAGCGAAAACTAATATGGAATGGGAATAGAACAGTTCTACAATCAAGGTGTCTAGCCTATCCAATGAACCTATACACAATAAGCGAAACAATTCAGCCTAGCTATAGCATAACAGCCATGCAGATGTTGCTTTCGCCATCCTCCAGGTTTAACCAGAGCTGAACCACAGCGAATTTCTTCTTTATTCGCTATTTCCTCTCTCCACACTAGGCAGCGGAGATGGTTCAGTTAACAGGACTGCCCATTTTCTTTTCATTCTTTCTACAGTCGCAACAGGAATGCCTACATGCCGAAAATGCTTGTACCGGGACAGTCGAGGGACTGCCATAGGGATCGCAGTTATGGGGTTTTCGTCAGAGTGTTCAGAATGCGAGAGTATACGGGTGCTCTCGTAACATTCCCGACTATTTAGATTTCTGGTAGCTAATAATCACAGTTCGAACACCGTTACAATAACATCATGCGTCCCGAAGGGTATGTGCATTGCCATTAACCACTTACGATGGAAGTTCAAATATTTCATGTTAGCAAACGACTGCGTTAGACTGCGTTGCTTTAAGGCGTCCTTACACTCATTCAACTATGCTGTAATGCGAACGAAACAAACTACTAAAATATAAACGCATCTTCTTTCACCGCCGCCGTAAACCGATTTAACTCCCTTTCAGAATAGTGAATGTCCAAGTTTAGTCATGTAAGTATCTGTGCAAGACCCTGTGGAACAGTAAAAGAAGGACTACTTGCATTGGTAATAACATTTTGTCTTGTAATGAAACGTTTCGACTTTCATGACCCTATCTCCATCATGCTCCAGAAAACGTAAAACTTCTTGATCGTCAGATGTAAGCGAGAATATGAATCACCCTCCGGAATTCATACCACAACGACCTTTTGATGCACTTCAATTACTTCAGACTAGAGCAGCCAGATCTATTCCTGATTCATACTCTTACGGCAGCAGTGTGTCATCATTTCGGCGCTCTATTGGCAGTCTGCTCATTAAATACGATTGTTACAGCTCACTCGCAAAACCATATATCGCACCACACGCGTCATCCATGTTATGATTTCAGACCACGCGCCCGCCCCGTCATCTATGCCACTACAATTTTTGCCTGCCGCTTCTGACTCTAACTATCTGATCAGGAACATCGCTGCCGTGAAATGCTCATCTACTTTCACAAAAAAACTTATCGAATGGCCTTTTGTTGAGTGAACTGTTGTTCACAATGCTTCCCCACCCCTTATGTGCTTTCTGTTTATACTGCAACGCGGGCTATCTCCATGAATGTGGCTTATTGGTGTTCCCAGTGTATGCGTGTGAAATAAATGTGCTAGCCGCTTACTTAATGCGTTTGGTCGCGAGGCTTCTGTCAGAGGAACTGCTGCGGGGGGCTTCGCAGGACAAGGGGAAGTGTGTCCAGGCAGTGCAGGCTCTTTGCCGTTTTTGTTGCGCCACCGGACTTCATTTGCGCTGGTACAGTATGCTGCCGTGCCTGTATATTTTTTCATATGGCTTCTCCCACAAATCCACCCATCATGAGCTTCTTTTTTCTTCTCTTCCCTATAATAGCAGGCAGATTCTGATCATTCCGGCCAACCTCTTTGCATACTGTTGTTGTTGTTGTTGATGAAATAAATTATCGCACATACCGACAGAGGGGGATCGGCCAAGAATTCGGTAGCGAAGAAAATGTTTGAAGTATACTTGCATAAACAAAAAAAGTTATTTGAGGGGTAGAGGAAAGGAAACAAAAACGGGAAATAAGTGAAATATAAAATGAAAAGTGATAACACACACGAGAGATTGACACTGCAATTGTATAACAAGTGATGTTTAACTATTTAGCAAGGCAAAAGATTTGATTCCAGTAAAAAATTTGCATAGCGGTGAAAACAGACCTGTGACTGTGCCCAAGGATGGCGGCGCCAAATGATAACAATATCGGGCTACTTAAACGGAGGCCAAGCTGTTGCAATGGCCTTTCCATGCCCGTTCCTGCCGCGTTTTCTTTTTATACGGAAGAGCGCCGGACTCTCTGCGGGATTGTGGAAGGAGTTCAACGGCTGGCAGGCAGAAATACAACGCATATATAATATCGGTTCCTAGCACAGAAGTAAGAACGCTTCTCACAGAGAACGACTGAAATAAAAACGCAGGGCACTTTTTGGTTCACCGAAATTAGAGTGCACGAAAGAACCGACATCACTGCGAAACTAGCAGCTGAATGTGCGAGCTGTTAGTACAGCTACTAAAAAGCATGAAATGTACAGTGAACTTATAACTATTGTGGCCCTGGTAGTCGGTCCATTGCCGTTCTAAACTGAGTAGCATGAACGGCACTGTGGAGAGTGTTGTGTTGTGTTGGGTTTTATGGCGCATAAGCAACTAAGGCTATCATGCGCCATGAGCGAGGTTAATGTATGTTTTGGTTGCAAAAGAGGAAATGGATATGTTAAATCTATAGTTTGTTTAAAAAGTTTCCTTCTTCTCGGAAACTGAGAACAGATGCTAGGTATACAAGTGCTCTTTCTCCTAAACGCAAGGTGGGATGGAATGGGATGGTATGATTGTAAAATATAGTAAAATGTTTTCTCCGTAGTGCCTCAAGTTTTGAGCATGTAATTAGAACGTGGTTTACAGTGAGTATCTCGTCGCATTCTTCACAGGTCGGTTTGTTATGTTTCATTAGCAGAAAGTTGTGTGTAAGATGTGTATGTCCAATACGAAGACGGCATACTATCACTTCCATAAAACGTTGTTGATGTGTGCTCGATTGCCATTCTCCTAGTACAGGCTTTATGAGGCGCAACTTTTTATGTTCTTGGTTGTTCCATCTGGACTGCCATTTATTCATCTGTTTATGTTTTATTAATTTCAAGCAATCACTATGTGGTATGTTTACTTTCTGAATCAATTTGTTGTGGGCAAGTGCAGCACATTTGTCTGCTCTTTCATTGCCGTCAATGCCTACGTGACTAGGGACCCAACAGAACACTATGTTATGTCCTTGTGTCGTGATCATTTTTACATTATGTATTATGTCACCAATTAGAGGCATGGCATCATTTCTGTGATTTAAAGCCATCCGTACACTCAACGAATCGGTGTAGATGACACTGTTCCCAATGCCTTCATTCACTATTTTTTCTACAGCTGTCAGGATAGCATAGGATTCAGCTTTAAAGATTGATGCGCACTGAGGAAGCCTAATTATTTGTTCCCAGTTCTCTTCAACTACGGCACAGCCAACATAAGTAGAAGTTTTTGATCCATCTGTATAAAACTCTGTATAATTACTGTACTTTTCTTTTATTGTGCGAAATTCTTGTATTATATGCTCTTTAGGAGTTTGGCTTTTGTTTAAGTGTGTTAGAGTGAGATCACAGACTTTTGGAAGTTTGTACCATAGGGGTAGGGGGCTGTTCTTGTGCAGTGTCGGCCAAGGTCCAGAATTTCTAGCTCACTGCAAATGTCTTCGAAACGCATTATCAGTAGCCTCGTTGTTTGTGGTTTATTTGTGAAAATTACTCGTGAGCGGCATGTTGAGACTATTGGATAACAGAGGTGTTTTTTCTGTGACCTTATTCTAAGGACATAAGCACATGTGAGTGAAGCCCTTCTATCTTTCAGCGGAGGCTCATTCGTCTTTGCATACAGACTATCAACAAGGGATGTTCTGTAAGCGCCACAAGAAAGGCGTAAACCTAAGTTATGTACCTGGTCCAATTTCCTTAGATATGATGGTCTAGCTGACCCGTAGACTATGGACCCGTAGTCCAAGCTAGACCGCACAACAGATCGATATATATGTAGAAGACACGCCCTATCAGACCCCCAGTGTTTCCGAGAGAGAACCTTCAGTATGTTTAGAAATTTTATGGCTTTCCTCTTTAGGATGTTTATGTGAGACAGGAATGTTAGTTTTCTGTCGAACGTTACACCCAAAAATTTATGTTCGCTCTTTACTTGCAACTCAATCCCATTTAGGTGTAGCTAGGGATTGATCTGTATACCTCGTTTCAGCGAGAACATTACTGCCACTGTTTTCTGTGGGGAAAATTTGAACCCATTTTTAAAAGCCCATGAGTCTAGTTTATTTAGTGTTAATTGTACTTGTCTTTCACAAATTGATATGTTTGAGGATGTGCAGGCTATTTGAAGGTCGTCGACATACAGCGAGAACATAATGGATTTTGGGATTACCTTGCTAATAGAATTCATTTTTACAATAAACAAAGTTGTACTTAAAATGCACCCCTGAGGTACCCCATTCTCTTGAATAACGTTCCTCGAGAAGGTGGTACCGAAACGTACTTGAAATGAACAACCTGATAGAAAGTCCTTCAGAACATTTAGCATCCGGCCTCGGATGCCCAAATCTGCTATATCGCGTAGGATCCCGAACCTCCAAGTCGTGTCGTATGCCTTTTCCATGTCAAAGAAAACGGCCAGGCAATTTTGTTTATGTATGAACGCTCCCCTGACAATATTTTCAAGACGCACTAAGTGGTCAGTCGTTGCGCACCCTTATTTAAAACCACACTGATGAACATTAAGAAGTTTATGAGATTCTAAGATGAAAGTTAGTCGGATGTTTAAAACACTTTCAAAACATTTTTCTAAACAGCTGGTCAGAGCTATGGGTCTGTAACTGCCCACTGAGGTCGGCGGCTTTCCTGGTTTCAGAAACGGAACAATAACAGCTTGTTTCCAAGCCTCTGGGAGTTTACCCAGAGTCCAAATTTTGTTAAAGAATTTCACAAGTGCCTCTACAGAGGAATCGGATAAATGAGCCAGCATTTCATAATGAATTTCGTCAGGGCCAGGCGCAGTCTGTTTTCCAGCAGCAAGGACGTTCTTTACTTCTTGGAGTGTAATAAAACTATTATATGAGTCATTTCTGCCACCACTTGTTGGGAGTTTTTGTTTCTCAGCTATGTTTTTGTATTTTAAGAATGTTTCTGTGTAGTGTGACGAACTTGAAACGTGTGTGAAATGTTCGCCTAGTATATTGGCCTGTTCTTCTATGCTAGTCTGAACACCAGGGGCTGTGAGGATGGGAATTGTAAACTGGGGAAAAGTTTCCACTGAGTTTATGAACTTGTTCCCACATTTTCTTAGACGTCATTTAGCTATTTATTGACGTGACATACTTCTGCCAGGATTCTTTTTCAGAGTTGCGAAGGATGTATCGAGCTTTAGCTTTGGCATTTTTAAAAGCTGTAAGATTTTCGTGTGTAGGGTACCTTCGGAAACACCCCATGCTTTATTTTGTCGCTTTTTGGCCTCCTTACATTCCCGAGACCACCACGTCTTGTGTTTTTTGTCGCACCACACCTAAGGACTGTGGAATGGCGAGGTGAGCGGCAGTGATAATGCAAGTCGTGAAGAACTCATTTAGTCTGTCGACATTTAGGGCATCTGAGAAAACTGCTCCTAGATTCGCCTCTACTTTAAAAAACTCCCAATCTGCTAAGTGAAGTTTCCACCCTTTCGGTTTGGTCGGCATGACTGATGGTGAGGATGATAAGCTGATTATTGCTGGCAGGTGGTCGCTACTATACGGGTTGTTCAGAACATCCAATTTAAAATCATTAAAAAGGGAAGGTGAACTAAAAGCCAAATCTAAAAAACTTATTTTTCCTGACCTTGGTGAACAGTACGTGGGCTTACAGGAGTTCAACAAGCAAATGTCTGAACTAAGAATAAAATCCTCGATAAGCTGTCCACGTGTATCACTTTTTTCACTTCCCCACAAAGGAGAGTGTGCATTAAAATATCCTACTACTAGGTAGGGCTCTGGTAGTTGGCAAAAAAGGTTTTCTAGATCATGGAGTGTTATTTTAAGATTCGGTTCAAGATAGATAGAACACACAGTAAGAGTTTTAAAGGCAATTATTGTGGCTGCTACACCTTCTAAGGGAGTGTTTAATTTCAGTTCTTGAGCTGGAACTCCACTTTGCAATATGATGGCCGCACCGCCCGAAAGCCTGCTTGCTTGCTCTCGATCTCCGCGGAAGACTTGATATTTTTTCAGTATATTCGTGTGCATGCAACCTAAATTTGTTTCCTGTACGCACAGTGCAACTGGCGAGACTGTATCTAGAATGTCTTTTATGTCATTAATATTCTTTAGAAGTCCTCTACAGTTCCACTGTACCAGGAATGCCATCTTATTTTGTTGAAAGCTTGGAAATTAAGTTAGGTTTTTTTTCAGGGCCCGTGATTCGGGCCTTGTCTGTTTTGGTTCGTTCTAAGGAGCTCCGCCGTCTCTGTGACGAAGACGGCAAAGAGCTGTCCTGACCTATGTCCATTACCTCGTCTGAGGTGCTGGACGAACGTGCCAGAGGCACGTGTTCCTTCTTTTTAGACCTTGCCTCGTGGGCGGAGGTCTTGTGGCCCGCCGACCCTGAGGGACGCGTAGCCTGTTTTGGGGGTGGTGGAGGAGCGGGAGCTGCTTCCACGGGGCAGGTGATGGCACTACCTCAGCCTCGTTTGAGGTCTGGGTAGGTGCCGAAGGCCGTTGTGGTGCCCCGCCCTGTCGCACCACATCGGCGAGATTTAGTTTCACTGTGAACTGAAATGTGTTCTTGGTTTTGTTGTACTGGGTACGTGCCTCTTTGTATGTGATGTTCTTTGTTGTTTTTAGTGTTATGATCTGCTTTTCTTCTTTCCATTTTTGGCAGGATCGAGAGTATGCGGGGTGATCCCCCTCACAGTTTGCACAGCGTGGGTCTGCGGTGCAGTTATCAGAGTTGTGGTCGTTCGCAGCACATTTCGCACAAGTTCTGCGGCCACGGTAACTTTGCGAACCATGGCCGTATTTCTGGCAGTTGAAGCATCTCCTCAGATTTGGGATGTACGGTCGGACGTTTATTTTGATGTATCCGACTTCAATTGACTCTGGGAGGGTGCAGCTATTGAAAGTCAGAACCAGATGTTATCCTTTCGGATTTTTATTCTGTGAATCGCTATGACGTTTTGGTCTGCTAGTCCTTCTGCCATTTCATCTTCAGTGAGAGCAATGAAGTCTATCTCAGATATTACTCCTTTTACAATGTTCAAAGATCGGTGGGGAGTGATGACGACGGGGATGTCCACAAGCGACACAATGTTTTTCAGGTTGGAGGCCTGACACTTGGTTTGTACTTCTAGCAAGAGATCACCATTTGCAAGTTTTGATACTTTGTATCCAGGGCCCATGTCTTTAGACACTTTGACACTATGAAAGCGGAGATTTTTCGAGCGGGTTTTTCTAGCTCCTCGCTATGTATGACATGGAACTTTGGGAAAGTCTCTTTTGTTTTCACAAAGAAATGGCTTGTAGCATCGGTCTGCCCTCGTTTGTTTGGAGGGCGGTCATTTGTTTGGGAGAAAGAATCCATGAAAGGGTTTGTGTTTTCGGTAGTTGTGCCTGCCACCCACCATGGAGCCCAACGAGGGGACGGGACAGGAACTTGCAAGAAGTCCTGCCCACGCCAGCAGTACACCGCTACTATAACCAAATATGGGCAACTCAGGATAGCTACTCCACACAAGGTTAACCCTCGCCGCCAAGAAAAAAGGAAAAACAAGAAATGAGGAGGAGACAGGACAGTGCTGAGAGAAGAGATAGGAAGGTGAAACATGAAGTGGAGGACAGGAAAAGGCGACTGCCGATTTCCCCTGGGTGGGTCAGCCCGGGGGTACCGTCTATGGGAAGCGTGGGCCAAATTGGTGTGTTGCCTCCGCCGAGGGGCCATAAAGGTCAAAACACTCGGCATCGGCTCAACCACCAGGATCCCCTTTTCCCCAGACACGGCGATACCACGCACGGCTAAGCGTGGGTGCTGGGATCAGTGGTGTCGCACAGTACACGCAAACACCTGCTTTAACAGGTGCCCCCTGCGGGAGGCACTGTGAAGAGGCCGTCCCACCTTCCCGCTAGTTTACTCCAACCACAATATTTTTTTTTTTTTTTATGTAGGCAAGAAAGTTATCACCATTGGATGAACGCGAGAAGTCAAACCTCAGCCGAATTTCCGGGAACTACATTTCTATCGGTGAAGGCTCATTACGCCTGGGAGGAAACCTTCGATTTCTAGAAAAAATGCAGCGCTCACGAAAACTGCATGCACAAAGAAAGGGAACCGGAAAACAAGTAGCAACAATGGCTTTTATTTTAAATTTCGGAGATTAAAGCAAGCAGATGAACTGGAGTATTCTAACGGACAAACTGTAAGTTGCAGCTACCTTAAATAACTTACACACTGTAGCGACATTTAAGGCAATTTATTTTTAATCCATATGCCCGTGCAAGCCCCTTATGAAGCCTACCGTTTAGTATGATGTAATTACCGTTACATCCGCGCTGCTTTGTTTTACCTCTACTAAGAAGTTCATCTTCGGTTCTAGAACGTATCGTTCAGCCCCCCAAACACGCTCGAATAATATGCTCATTTCTCTCTTCAAGCTTTCCTTCTGAATCTGTATTCTGGCGCCGTGGCGTTGCGAGTTTCAAAAATATGCATCCCCCAATATTCTTCTTTCAAAAAAAAAAAAAACACCGTTTAGGCATCGGAGTGTAATGCCTGTAGCTCAAAGTAGTGGAAGTGATTTGTCCGTTATGTATGCCAAACGTGGATGTTCTGTCACACTTTCTCAACATCGTGACCACAACGCAACTGTGGCAGTGACAGTGTGATGCAAGCACCTTCTTTTATCGTGTTATGTTCCGCATTTATGCTCCTACGCATTAGACAGTTCAGGTTCTGGCACTCTCGGATGGCATGAGAAGGTGACGTGCTCACCGTGTAGAAGTCCTCGGTGATGGTGCGCGCAGTTGTACAAAGCTGCCTACAGAACACGGTCCAAGCCTTCGGTCACCCACCGTGGCGCTCACTTGCATCCATGACCTGCAGAAATTAGTTACGACGACTTTTAAGACACCCTCTTCGCTGCCGTGACGTCACATTGTTACCATTCCCCTGTTCGCCTGGCGCCAGCTACGTAATTATCGCACGATAAAAAAAAATTGGCACGTTGGCATCGCGACATATAATATACCGCGAGGCAGGATATCAATGGAATACTCAGCTCGAAGCTATAGTAACAGTTCCTTTCGCTTTTCCATAAACACGACAGGTTTCTAATGGTACAGTTCGGAGCAAAACGTTGGTAGCGATCAGTTCTTTGTCGTCTCGGCACTGAAAGAGGTCGTCAAGACGCGCAAAGCGCGTCCGCTGTCTGCGAGAAAATGGGACCGTTTTAGAACTCTGTGAGGAGCTTGAGAGCTGCGGCCGATCGAAAAGAAAGCGGAGTGGGCCGACGTGCTAACTAAACACGGGGTTGGGGGGAAAGCGGCACAGAAGTGGAGAATGTTCCTAAGATAGCGGGCAGTCCGCTGCTTCATATGTAGGAGGCCAAGCGAAGTATAGCACGCAGATCCGAGAAAGCCGCCACAGAGAATCTTAGGCCAATTGCACTACGGGCATGAGTACGAAAATTAGTAGAGCCCGTCGCCCAGCCGAGGTTGGCGGGCTTCATGCATGGAGCCGGACAACCTGTGGCGACGCGAGATAGCTGGGTTTCGACCACGCTTGTGCACGCAGGACATGATGCTCAGATTAAAAGCATGTGTGCCCGCACACTAAGGACGCGAAGGCAATCTTCCGACTAGATCTCAACGAAGGCGCTTGATAATGTGGAACACGACGCTAATCTTTAGGTGGACAAAATGCTCCTTTCATGGCAGATACGCTGCGAAAGTTCAACGAATAGTCACCCTTTCCTACCTCGTCGTGCAGGTGTCAAGAAATGGGGAGGCTGCGGCTCCTGCCGAAACGTGAAATGTTGCTCACCTCCTGCTGCTCTGGACAGCCCGTGACAGCGACCTGGAACACGCGTAACCAATGTGTAACGTTATATACAAGACAACGTTATGCGAATAAATGCAGTCTACATTCGTGGCGAAGAAGCCGCGATAAAAAGGATCAATGATTTCATGTGGCTTACCAACCCCGGCGGTCCCGAACGCACAACCGCATATCTTCACCTCGCAATTTGTACGCTCCAACAGTACTTGCGCTATACAAAATTAATTCAAAGTATATTTCACTCTATAAAGCGTTTGCTCTATGCTACGAATAACAAACATTACTGTTAGCATGCGACCACGATATAATGTTTAATTCTGCTTTGCCTGTATACAGCATTTCTCCCACAAAACTTTCGCAAAGGTTTCAATAATAAAACTCACTTCCCACTCGAATGTGTAGCACCGATTCTCCGCCACAGACGGAGTGACTACAGTTTACAGTACACGGCCCCATACAGTCCCGACTGCAATTACCAAAATTATTTTGATGTATGATACATCCTGCTCTATAAATAAGCTACCTTTACTCTGGAATACTGCTGCTGCACAATTCATCGGTGTCACTATAAAAAGTTCTCCACACTCTCTCAACGTAGCTCCCAGTCTCCACCTGCCTGGCAGTTGTCGTGTCCAAGGTAAGGTACTACCAGCCTTCTGAGATCCCTCACAGTGCCTCAACGCGTATCCGCTGCAGTCAGTCCAAGGCGGGAGGTGACTTTCTCCTTTCCAGTTACTTCTGCACCTTCACGCTGGAATTATGGAAGATTACGGAGAAAATATCTGGCGGCCATTCAATAAAATTCATTGGAAAGGCAGAAGTTTCCTGTGATTGTATCGATGCGCCGTTCCAAAGGAATATCATCAACCATCTAGCCCTACAGCAAGTACCGCCACAATAAAAGAAAGCACCAGGACAAATTAGACACGCAGTAGTAAATCCTAACCAGTACACAATACAGCGCACATATTACATCAGCATGCGAAGTTATAGCCTGCACGGATGATCCGTGATTCACCATTATCAGCCGTCCGCTGCTGGGTCCTCCTGTATGGTGCACGAGTGGGTGTTGTCCTCAAGTACATAGCTGATTGTCCTACGCTTGCTAGTTCATCCTGCGCATTATGGTGTAATTGTATGAAATGAAACACCACTGAACAAGGATACAGGGAGGGCGACCTCGTTTAATAAGTCGAGTCCACGTTTCGACAAGTGGACTTGCTCGACTTGAGAACTGAGGCTCTTGCCCCCTCTACCCTTGTTAAGTGCCCGTTCATATCGTATAGCCCTCATTCTCTCGTCCTACTGTGGCGTAATTGCATAATACGACGAGCAGTCTGCTCCTAGCGTGATCGATCTGGTCGCTCTTTCGAGGTGTCGAATTTTGGCAGCCTAATGCACATGTGCGGAAGTGAATTACTGCACCAAGAAACGACATTCTCCAAGAAAAATATCAAAATAGCCTGTCGTACACAGTTTCCCAATGCGCTTGAACAAGAGTGCCGTACTTACTGTCTGAAGCACTCCACGATGGTGAGACTCGCTGTCTTGTGCTACAACTTCAGCACCTGACAGTGTCAGGAATCTGGTCGGCATCAGTGTCTTGCTTCATGGAGCCATAACCTGCACAGATGATGGGCATGAAGACATTATAATTAAAAAGGTGACGAGGGCTGAGGAAGATGTTGTAGATACGCAAGACCTTTTTTCATCTCCGCAGGAGCATGTCTGAGTGTCACAATGAAGAGTATGCAGAAATTTTATTCATTTAATCATAAGTAGATGAAATAAAGCCGTTGAAGAAAATTTATCATGGCAACCGTGAAATGTGGCCATAAGTTTTGTTAAAGTGGCGCCATAAGTTCTTCCTGATCCTAATTTTGGGAACACCCTATTGTCACAAAGAGGCATAATAAAATTAACGTTAAGCGTCATGTAGAATCACAAGAGAGGCTGCTAGTAATCCGTTCCAAATATTCTTTCTGAATATGCAGCCCAAGCCGCACGAACCATCGCACTTTTTTTATCATTTTATTCATCCTCTCGACTTGAGAAAAAGAAAAAGGAGAGAGAGAGAGAGCCTAGACCAGCAAAAGCTTTGCCAGGCTTAAAACCAAATAAAAATAAATAAAAGAGAGCAGAAGCGCGGAGTAAAAAAAAAAACGCTTTTGTAAAAAGCGAAAGAAGGTATTAAAAAAAATGAGGTCCATGTCGCAGGGTGGTCCACGCTGGCTTGAGAAGAATAAAAGGAAAAACCCGGAAGGTGGCATCCAGACCTGCAAATGAAACAAAAACAGGAACCAGAACCAGAAAAGAAGGGAACAGCAGCAGAACAACAGTCATACAAAATGACAAATAACATACGGAGAGAGAGGCAGACGTACAAACCCCAAAGCATAGAAAAAGGGAGACTCAGGTAAAATATTAAACAGGACGGTCCCCAAAAAAGAAATAAAAATCGGATGAACAATAGACAATTGCAGTCTACTACGGCATTGTAAACGTGGGTCCACAAATTCACAAAGAGGGAAAAAATGCAAATTTTAGGAGCAGAAGAATCAAACAAAAAAAATTGAGAAAGTGCCGACACCACAGACAAGAGGTAGGGGATGAGAAAGAATTGTAAAACCTAGACAAAACATTAAGAGAAAAAAAACTGTTAAATGTAGTCCGATGCGAAAGACGTCCCTCACTAAACCAGATTATATTAACTGCAAAATGCACGGGTAAGAGAAACGATGGAGGAAAATACATTAAAAAGAACCGACTGCACCACTATACCCGACTCGTGTAACAATTCCGCAGCAGAAAAGGCAGAAAAGTAAAATATCACGTATCACAGAGGAATAAGAAAAAAAAAAATAATAACTCAACTCATTTCATAGCAGCATGCATGCTGCCCATGCGGACCTGGCTCTGTAGGCAAGAGTGACTGCAGTCACGGGCACATCCAGAAAAACTGAAAGGCATGCTTAAGCACTCTGCTCAACACAAGAGCACGGAGCCCTCCCCTGTGCAGAGCGTGGTAGGAGGCCTTCAGGACCCTCCGACGAGACCCTCGCCCCCACCACCGTCAGGCTCAAGCACAGGATCAGCAGGTCATCCGCTGGTGCTTGTAAAAACCAAGATGGAGAGTTGGCGGCATCGAAGGGCGCGCCACGATGAAATACCAATGGACACGTAGAAACGCGTGGTCTAATAGGCATAAGTGACCTGCGCACTACAGCCATAGGCGCCTCCATGCAAGCAAGTGGGCGCGTCCGAATCAGACAGGCTGAAAGGAAGAGCAATCTTCCTCCTCTGTACAGAGTGTGGTTGGAGGTCGGCAGGATACTCCGAAGAGTCCCTCATCCCCAGACTCAAGTACAGGATCTAACGGAAATCCACTGGTGCTTGTAGAGCCAAGGATGGACTGTTGGCAGCAGCAGCGTGCTCGCCACAACAGGAAACAGGTCAAAAATGCACCCAATTAATAAGGCAGCCAGAAAAAAAAGAGAGAAATAAAGGGTACCTGAGAAGAAAACAATGGATTCAAGGAAAGATTAGAGAGAAAAGAAAACGAAATCAACTCTAAATGATTACGTACATAATTGGAACGCATGTTTCGAATATATATATATATATATATATATATATATATATATATATATATATATAATGGATTAGGACAGAAATAAAGAGCAATAGAAAACAACATAGGTAACCTTTCAGAGGAGATACGTAGAAAAATAAACCCTGCGGCATGTAATTTAAAGCATGCGAAATAGCAAGAAAATAGTTCACTTCACAGAAGAATGTCAGCGACAATACTGAGGTATAGTGCTGCTTATGTGTTGAACCATTTGAATTAAAATTGCACAAGCGACAGACTTCCGAAGCAACGTCGGGTATTGAGACGTTGTAATATCTGATGAGCAAAAATACTTTAGGCGAGAAACAAAAGGAGCAGTAAGGGAGTAGTCTTGGAAGTAGTGACGGACGTCATTACACATCTTGCCGCAGGAACAAAGTGAAGAGGAGGATAGAGGTACTTTTTTAAAATAAAAAGAAAATCTGCCATGCTCTGTAATTAGCGTTGTAATCGCATTACGGGGCGGACAGATGCGTGGTATATTGAGGGTATCAGGTATCCAATTAAATAATTCTGTGCCGCCATTATTTTCGCGCCAATATGTGCTCCACAAAATAAGGGAGGAACGATGTAAGCGCGAACGGACATAACGTCTTGAAAGGGTAGAAGGATGTAAACGGCCGTACTGGCCTGCGCTACCAGCTGCTTGGTCGGCCAACTCATTGCCATAAATGCCGGAATGGCCCCGGATATGGAATAACATGAATGGAGCAAGAGACGATAAGCGCGACAGGTTCTTTTTAATGGTAAGAATTGTGGGGTTAAACGATTTTATTGATGAGATGGCAGAGAGCAGAGACAGAGAATCTGTATAGTAATGAATGGGCGTAGTGGAAGGGTTGTTAAGTGCATATTCAACCGCAGAATTAAAGGCTACAAGTTCCGCTTCATACGCACTGGAAGGTGGCTGCAAAGAAAGGCGATGAACAAATATGTTTTGGGTTGAGTTAAGCACTACAAAAGCTGCGCCCGCGGAGTGAAGTGTGAACGTCCTATCAGTATAGATATGCAGTGCGCATTGGGAAGAACAAAACATGGCTTCCTGGTAGGTGAGTTTAATAAAATGAAATTTAAACTTCGTTGAGGGATGATCATTCCAGGGATTGAACAATGGCTGTGTTTCAGAACGGTTGTATGTAACGTTGCCATATACTATAGGTTGCCGGAGTGTAAAAAGCTTGAACTCGGCACATAACCGGTCTAGATGAATAGGCAACGGAACAACATGTGCAAGAACACAAAGTGCAGCTGTTCGCGTGGTTGCGTAGGCGCCAGTAAGAGCGAGGAGTGGTATTGGTTGTAGTGATGGGACGCGATCTCTTAGTCGAGAAAGAGGACAGTGATACCACCATGCAGGGGCAGCGTATGTAATCGAGGGGAGAATGGCTTGGTGATAAATTTGACGCAAATGAGAAGGTGAAACGTGAAAGTGTAAATTAAACCAATTAAGGAGCTTAGTGGTAGAGGCCAAAGTTTTACTTTGCAAGTGATTTACATGGGGAATAAAGGTTAGGTACGAATCTAAAACAACCCCTAATAATTTGATAGTTGGCTCGCATTTAAGGCTGTGAGATCCAAGACGGATGGTGGGTTTACGCTTATGTAATGCTGATACTCCATTATGAAATAAAACATAAGAACAATTTTGTGCGTTTAACTGAACACGATTTTCGCACCATTGCTGGACTAAAGTTAGAACGCTGGTTGCCCTTGTGGATAATTCACGACTTGTCTTACCAGGTACAAGGATAATAGTGTCGTCGGCATAAGCCTGAATGTGAATTGGGGAAGGGAGAGATATATTTAGGAGGCCATAAAGGACAATGTTCCAAAGTAATGGGGAAAGAGGCGAACCTTGCGGGCTACCAAGAGAAGAAGGAGCCGAAATAGAACAAAAAGGAGATTGATATGTTAAATGCCGGTCACCTAAGAAGGAAGCTAAAAGGTAATATATATATTTTTGGACATTGATGCTGCCTTACAAAACGCAAAATTAAAAGGTGCCAAACACTATCAAATGCACCTTTAAAGTCCAGGAAATTAAAACCACAGGGTAGTTGTTGTAATCCTGTAATAATTCACGTAATTTATAAATGGCCTGGACAGAATTCCGGCCGTGAGTGAAACCATACTGTTTCCTGTGAAGGAAGTTATTTTTTGATAAAAAGTAGTACAGTCGACCATAAAGCAAGCGCTCGAGTCCATTACCAAATGAAGAAATAATACAAATCGGGCGGTATGAGCTAGGAAGGTCCGGGGGTCTGTTGGGTTTGGGAATAAAAATAACTCTGCCTATTCTCCATGGTTGAGGGAAGTGGCCCAAAAACAGAGAAGAATTGGAAATAGAGGAAGAAACGGAGGGGATGAGCATTAAACAAGGAAACGAAAAAACGAGGAGAGAAGGTCAGGGCCAGCAGAAGACGTTAAATCCATTGAAGTTATAACAGCCTCAATTTCTTCAAGAGTGAACGGTGGATCCTGGATTGAGTTATTATAAGGCTGCCTAATAATATCCCTAACGTGAGTGTGTAAAGGTTGATCTAAAGAAGAATCGTCCCCAGCGACATGCGTATTCAGCAGAAGCTTTATAGTGTCTTGAAACGTTACTGTATAGGCACCGTCAGGGTATCTCAGCATAGGAATTATTGAGGGAGTCCTGAGCTTTCCAAAAGCATACTTGTATGGCTTGCCAAAAAGGAATTTTTTCGTAGCATCTGAGAAAAGCTCCTTTACATAATTGTCATGTGTGCGCCTGATGTTAGCTCTATAGACAGCAAGAGCTTAATAATAAATTGAGCGGTGGTTAATTCTTTATGTAGGATCGGAAATACGTTGAAAATGACGTTGAAGAGCGCGAACACGTGAGCGCCCCATGCACAAATCAACCGATCACCAAAAAGATCCCTCAGGAAATGTGGATTTAACAGAACGTAAGTTTTCGTAGAGTTTGATAAAGATCTGATTAAATTTTGAAAGGACGCTATCAAAGGCGGGCGCTGAATAGATCTGATGATTGTAAAAATGCTGAAACCAATTCAGAGAAGCTAACTGGGAAATTAGGCGACATGAACTGGCTCTAGTAAGCCTCTTAAACAGTGATGAAGATTGAGAAATGTAAGAAAAATAAATAAATCTGTGCTCAGAAAGGGATGAATCTGGCATAACTTCCCAAAAATAAGCCTCGTTAAGTAAGTTTGGGGAAGCCAATGTGATGTCAATCCAACTTGAAGCGTACGGAGTTTCACATGTTGGCAAGGAATTTGGATTATTAATAACAACAAAGTTATCGGATGCGAAAAATTCTTGAACGTGAGTTCCTCTTAGGTCCGTAACACTTCCACCACAAAGAATGTTTTTTTGCGTTAAAGTCGCCACAAATGATAATATTATCTGCAGGTGAAGTCTGTACTCAAGTTGCCAGCAAAGCAAGACAGCTTTCGATATCTGTGCGAGGTGGTGTATATAATGCTATAGAAATAAATTGGTAAGTCGATGTCGAACACAATTGGCAACAAGCTCAGGAGAAATTAAAGTAGGAAAGACATCAAAATTAGGATTATGTAGCAATAAACCGCAGCGGGGATTACAATAAATTTTATGAAATGGAGGGGGAATTCCTGCAAATTCTTTTTTAGGGGTAATGTATGGATCGCAGACAACAGTTACCGTGATGTCATTATCTTCAATACATTTAGCCATTGGGGCAGTCGCGCAGCGTGTGTGATCCAAATTTACATGTAAGAACTTAACATTCAAGGTTGGGACGAGGGGTTGCTGTGGTCCTAAAAGCCATTGTTGGTTCTTGCCCGTATTCGAGCCACTCGATCCTGCAAGATAGTGCAGGAGACGACACCAGCTGGATGGGCACAAGGGCGGCCTGCCGTTGCGCATGGAGCGCATTTTACGTTTGTGTCCTTAATCGGTCGGGGACACTGCGCAAGCGGTGCGAACCGGCGCATCGAGTACAACATGCCTTATCCGGGGAAGTTTTTTATGTACAAGCTCGAAGGGCATGACCTTATTCTGCACAAAAGGTACATAAAGGCACATGTAGATCCTCCTGGACTTCAACTGAAGTCCAACCGATCGTGACCCTACGTGCGGCGCGAAGTCGGGAGAAGGCGGGAGGGTCGACCTCAATGATGTGCACCCGCTGCCCAGATCGCTGAGTAAAAGAAAGTCTGACCTTGCATGTTTCGGGATCAATGCATAATCCGGGGTTCCTACAGTTGACGACCGCCACCAAATCATCCGGGAGGACGTCCGGGTCAGCACCTGATAGCCGAACATGCGGGTTTCTACTCGAGGGAATTAATACCGTTTCTTGGGCTAGTTGGTTCATATTTGTACTGTGAAAAACAGCGCCGAAATAAACACACCACAAGAAAGAAGACGGGACAAAGGCGCGACAAAGGCGAAATTAGGTTTTTAGATTCTGTTATCCATTAACCGTGTTTTTTCCTTGCGTTCTCGATGGTCGATTGATGATTTCCCCTATCTTTCTCCCCATCCTTCTTTCCCTTTGGAAACTTCGCCTATATAAGATCACTCGTGAGTTTCAATAAATTCAGTTGTGAGTAGCGCCTTTGTCCCGTTTTCTTTCTTGTGGTGTGTTTATTTCGGCGCAGTTTTTCACAGTACTCGAGGGAACCCGGACCTTAATTGAGGCGTTGGTGGCCTCAATGCGAGTGATGGCTGCCCTCAAACGCTCAAGATCTCCTGGGTCCTTGGAAGTTACTACCAAGGCACGACGTATGGGCCAGAAGTTGAGAGCGCCAATGCCCTCGAGTTCTGGGTCTATTGATGCCTTGAGCAGAGTTGCAACTTCCTGTCCCACGTGATTTGTAGCGGCCACAGACGTTAAGCCCATGTGGTGAGGTTCAACAGTATGATGCTCGTGAGGCCTTATAACGTCCTGAATACCATTCGTGGGTCTACGAATTGCTTCGCGAGGTGCCACGGAATCTGGAGCGGCCCGCAAAGTTGCTGCGAAGGTCCGAGAAACATTACGTCCAGTCCTCAGCGGATTAACTTCGCAAGCAGATGTCCTACAAGAAAGCTCCGCGTTGTGGGCCTAAAGAGCTTCTATTTCCCGGTCGCGAGAAGAGATTTGGTCGTGTAAAGAACGGATACGCTCCCTGTCCCGAACAGCACAACCAAAAAAGTGCATTGCCTGCATTCAGAGACGAAGCCAGGGAGACGAGAACAACGCGAACTCCAGGGCCAATCTTGCTTTTGCTGGCGTTGATTGTAGATATCAGCTGCTCGTGTGCCCTCAAAATGGCAGCGTCGGAACCCAGCGGAAGTTCATCAAGATTTGTGGACGGCTCAATGGATGCAGGATGCGTGGAGAGGCCCGGTAAGGTAGTCAGATGAGTCAAATTCGCCTTCGAAGGCGAATGCAAATCGGAATCAGCATTCACTTCTGGGGCAGAATCCTCCAAGAAAGGCGTAACATCCAGAAGGTAAGCCTTACTGTCGGAAGAGTCTACTGTGGCTGGAGGGTGCGCGTTAGAATGAGCAGGGACGTGAGCGTTGCCAGCAACGGCAACCGTCTCAGCCATGGTTGTTCGAGCAACTGTCCGGCCTATACCCAGGCTGCCAGCTGAGCCCTGAAGGTTGCAAAGTATTGCTGCAGCGTGGAAGGAAGTGGGTAGAAGTCCCCCGGAGGGTCCCTGGAAGACGACAGGGCCCTCCGAGCAAACGCACTTGCAAACGGGACCCTGGGGACTCGATAAAACCAAATATTCCGGAGCACCAAAAGCTGCGTCCTTCTTCTTTCGTCTTCAACTTCCAAAACTATCGCCAACACAGCACCAATATTTGGCCATGGGTTTTGCTGCCTGGACGTTTTTCGCGAAGACAAGGTCAATACAAACCAAGAAAAACCTACGTCACAGGATGGACAAGGCGTACGGCTTAGGAGTTCTATCTATAATATGCATTTCAGCAGACATAGTATCTTTCACGTTGAGCGAGTCAACGCATAGGGATCTAACCGTAGATCATCCTGCATTCATTATCCGAATGACATGGCTGGAAACGCAATCTCGCAGCATTTACCTGATAAGTTAAAGTCATCATAAAACATCATCGCTCACTTCACTGTATAACAAAACATTTTCTTTTTTTGTTTGTAAAATGAGACCAACCAGCTTGCTATCTGTTACGTACAGAGTATCATTATAGTGATGCTACAGAAACACAGCAACCTTAAACATCAATCTACCAAATGATTAAGCAGGGTTCGGATCATATCCATACGACACAGAAGGTGATCGACAAATGCTAGAATTATAGCCAGTCTCCTTATATAGCATTCCCTGATAACTACAGAGATTCGACTCAGTAGAAACGTCAATCGGCAGTCATGCAGACATTGCGAAATCGGGGTCTGTATGAGCCACATGTGAAAATACTCGAAGACGTCAATAGTGACTGCACACAACCACAGTTCTTAATAAAAACAGTAATAAAATTTTCATAATTAAAGGTGTTAGCCAAGGAGACAATCTCCTCAGTACCGTTCCACTGTGTGCTTGCATAAATTATTTAGAGCGTTAGAATAAGAGCAGTCGTTAATAGGGAACATCTCAGTAATCTGCGATTCGCAAAAATAATTCTTTTGCTGAGCAAATTAGGGGATGAATTGCAAACATTTATTATTGACTTAGACAGAAAAAGCACAGAGGTAGGCCTAAACATTAATAAGCACAAAACTAACGTAATTTGCAACAGCCTCAGAACAAAACAGAACTTTACAATACAGGCGGTGAAGCACTAGAAATGGCAACCATAATATGTCTACCTAGAACAGATAGTAACCGCAGGACCGTACAGTGAAAGTGAAAGAACTAGAAGAACACTGGGATGGAGCGAATGTGGAAGGTACTTGCTGATCATGACTGAGAGTTTAAAGGTATCACTCAAGAGGGAAGGTTAAACGGTTGCATCTTACCGGTACTCAACAATGGAGCTGAAGCATGGAGGCTAACAAAAAATGCTCAACTTGAATTTAGCACAACGCAGGCAGTTATGGAGCGGAAAATGGCAGGTGTAACGTAGAAACCGTGAAGATTGGGTAAGAGAAATAACTCGCACAATCTCGTCAATAGCAAGGAGAAGAAATGAGCATAGGCAGGGCATGCAGTGTGAATCGTACATTTTTAAAACTGCGCGAAAAAAGCAAGGACCGAGCGAGAACACAGGAACACACACAACCTCTCACTCGGTGCTTGTTTTATCCACGCAGTTTTAAAAATGAATGATTCACACTAACCAGCCTGCCAGAAGACACTTATGCAGTGTGAAAAGAGGATAACCGATGGTCGCTAAGAGTAACAGATTTAATTCACAAGTGAGGAAAGAGTAACAGGGTGTGGCGGAAAATTAGGTGGGCGAAGGAGGCTAAACACAATCTGTTAACTAATTTTCTGCCGCGCCTTGCTACGCTTTCCTTCCCTATAAATCGAATTCAATTTTGAGTTTACAGGCATGAAGTGAATGCAGCCAGCACAGATCCTGTTAATTAAAAAAGAAAATGGTAGAGGCCTGCACAATGCAGTGGACATTGTCGAGCTGATCACGATGTTTTGAATAGCCAGACTTTCGTGTAGCAACTCAATTGAATGAGACTCACTCAAACTTACCTACGTTTGTCATGAGCACGAAAGCTACTTTTAATTCCAAATTTACAATTCGGTTACACATAATTATTAGCAAAACGTCATATGCTGCCGCATTATATGAAATTTGTATGTAAAGCCCCGCTTCAACCAAGCAGATTGTGTCTGATTCTGAATCCAGAATTACCGGTTAAAGTACTATCCCTTGCGAACTCCGCCACGTGGTATGGTCTGGTGATGGCAGTTCCTAAGATGCGCCGTTTACGAACTGTGGTAAAGGATTGACTCTTCCTCACGAAGAACGCATATTTTCGAATTTCTGATTATGTGTGAATGTTTAAGTATTCAGCAAAGAGTTTTTCTGAGTTGAACATTTAAAACGGTAACCAAAACACTGTTTCTTATAGAAACTCTGAACGATTCAGAAATACGCTTTGAGGATGATGTCCCACCTGCCTTAAATATGGAGACGAGATCACCTTTAAAACCACCGTCTCATTCCGCGTAAATTGCGCTATTGAGAGACTAGTACAAAGTTCGGCGAAGTAATAACAGTCTTTAGTTAGTCTGGGTTTTGGAGAAAGAAAAGCTGACTATATCTGTCTATTTTTGGAGGACAATTACACATAACGCCCTACGATTGCATGTGCATTTGTCGTCGTTTGCAATACTTCGATATTTACGCCCAACTTGTTGACATGGATGCGAAGTGATATGACACTGCCCTGACAGTTGTACCAAGAAACGTTGCGTCCCAATTTTGGTGACATTTCCTTTTTGACTTTTGTTTTTCAAAACTAGGCTACGGCAGAGCTTTTTCGACCAATTGAGCTTCACACGCTTTGCGTAAAAAACGAGGTATTGGAGTCTCAACGATTCATCATGTGAACGAAACGGCCGGGAGATTTCTGGGTATAATAAAGTGTTAGTCTTCCACAACCCCTTCGCAATGGATGGGTAGCGATGGTGCTTGTCGCTGCAATACTTGAGAATTTCTTTAAAGCATAGCAGCTCTTGCTGCGGATGCTTTGAGACAGCACGGTTAAGACAACGACCCGTTAGAGTTTGTTTGAACCTCGAATCGCGTGATAAAGCTGAACCTTGCCCTTTTAGCCGCGTGGCTGCGTTTGGCTCATTGCTAATGGGTGTTTGCTACCGTACTACGTACAAATCAATTCCATCTGGGTGATTATCGTAGACATCTGGTCAACCATCGATTACCTTCAGGCCTGTCGTGTATTGACAACATCAAATATGAAAGACAGTGACAAAAAGCATATCGTTCATAGAAACAGCGAAACGATCGCACGAGCAGGAGCCGCCGATTCGTGCGATGCCCTCAGGAGGAGAGCGAGAGGTGTAGGCTTCAGCAACGTCTAAAGCCAAGCGCATTGCCCACCCCAGAGAAACATCACAGAACGGAAGAGCAACAGCTCCTTGCCCTAAATTTGACTAGCGGTCCTCGTTGCCTAGGCGTTGTTGGTAGGCCTTTTTTTTTTTTTTCATTTATTTCAGAGTGTTACATTATAGTGTCGCACCGCCATTGGGGTCGTTGTCGAAATCCTCAGCGCCACCTGTCTGTCTAAACATTTGGCGACGTGACTAGAGAGAACCTTCCGCTCCATGTTGAAGGGAGAGGAGGCGAAGAGAATGTGGGGGAGATGAGAGAGGGAATGTCCAATTTGACCGACGGACTAATTACTTCGTATAAGTAATGGCGAAAATGTATCGAAGCGTACTAATGTGATGGTTGCAACGTACACAAAAAAAAAAAATCGACATACACTAAACTCTGCTGCCTTGTGTGAATCCGAGAGCATTTTGTCCCGCCGATGTAAAGTTTGCGGATGAGATTGGCGATCATATACTAAGGTTCTTTCGGCTCGTATTGCTGTAGGTGTTAGTGCGAAGCGCCACCTGTAGCTGGTGGCATATTATGGAGATGGAAATCCCGTCCGCGCATTTAGGGAAGAGGAAAACGCGGGAGGCATTTGGGGCTGAGTGTCTTGGCATGTGTGGCGTGAGCAAGACATGTCATTTGGAGTGTGGAGAAACCGGAGGTTATGACAGGGGCTGAAGGATGCTCAACCTGAAGGTAAGACTGCAAAGACAAACCGAGGTGAGAAGCTTATGGTGAAAACAAAGAATAAACCCTACAGAAGGTTGAGAATTATATTTATATGAGAGAGATACAGCTGAAGTGGGAAGAGGAAAAACGCGGCGGAAAAAGGGAATGATGGAAGCGTAAGGTGGAAGGTCGAGAATAAGGGTATGGTGGGGAATGAGGAGGTGGAAAGGCACTGAGGTTAACCAGAAGAAAACACCGGTTTGCTACCTTGTACTGAAAAAGGGCATGAGTAGATATAAAGCGAAAATAAAAGAAAACTGCAGGAATAATAAATCAGTATAGCGTGCGGGGAAATCACAGCCCATCGTGCAGGCCGTGGTTCTCAAGAAGCGGAGAAGTGACTGAGAGGCATTCACCGTCGACGATCGCCGCGGCCAGTGGACGATCTCCGCGACCAATGACCTAGAGTCTTCATTTATTTATTTATTTATTTATTTATTTATTTATTTATTTATTTATTTATTTATTTATTTATTTATTTATTTATTTATTTATTTATTTATTTATTTATTTATTTATTTATTTATTTATTTATTTATTTATTTGATCACACTGCAAATGCAGTGAAGGGTACTGGCAGGAGGGGCAACAATTCCAAAAGAAAACACAAAAGCATAAAGTGCAACAACATCAACATAAACTTTACAGAAGTAGAAGCAAGATGTAGAAAAACAGCAAATCAATGCAAGGCCTGTTCTAACGAATCAAAGCCCTGAAGTGATGATAATGGCAAGTTATTCCATTCGCTTATGGTGCTCGGGAAAAAAATAAAATTTGAAGATGTTAGTTCTGGCAAAGTAAGGTGTTAGTGATACGGTGTGCGTATTTCTTGTTGCCCTAGACGATGCCGGTTCAAGATACAAATCAGGAGTCATTGATAATTTATTATTTTAGTAGAAAGAGAAATTTTAGCCTTTGTATTCTGCGCCGAGATTCAAGGGACTGTTATGTTTTAGCGTTAGGGTAGATGGTGAGTCAATGCTGCGATATTTAGAAAATATAAACCGAACAGCCTTGCGTTGAATTCTTTCGAGAACATTAGTTAGTTTTTGTGTGTGGATCCCAAACGGTGCACGCGTACTCAAGTTTGCTTACAGGCAGTACGACAGAGAGGTTGGTGGATGCTCCGAATTGAAAACCTGCAGCTAACACACCAATATGGGAGGCGGTACTGGACATACTTACGCAACTGACACACCTCATTCAGAGCAGCTTACATCATGGATAGAAGTAGCCGAAACAAGTGGCAACAGATTACACAATGGAACTGCAGAGGGCTCTGTAATAAAGTTGGGGAAATCAAGACAAAATTATTGTACGGCAAGCTGCATACATGGGCGTTCTTGATACAGGAACTCAATAGGTTATATTCAATAACAGGATATATAGGGTACCAGTGTCCTTCTATCCCTGATAAACGAGCAAGAGCAGAGGCCGAAACGCCAGGAAAAGCTGCCGTCTATATTAAAGCCAACATTCCCTAAACGCCACTTGACTTGAGCAAGTGGTGCCACACTCGGCAGGAAGTAGTTGCTGTACTCACGCGTTCAAACAAAACGCCCCTTATATTAGTGTCTGTGTACGCTCAGCCAAGAAATACAGTACTTAATCTTGGATGGGTTAAGCCTATCTGCCATTCATACCCTGAAATTGCGATACTAATCGGTGGAGATTTTAACGCTCCGAACACTGTATGGGGATATGATTATGATTCTAAAAGGGGTGATCAAGTTCACACTGCCTTCACAGAAATGAAATTTACGCTGCTAAATCACCCAGGAGTCGCAACACTACCTGCAACACAAACACGCTCACCAAACATAACGTGGTGGAAGGGCCCTGGTGCACCACAACGGCAGGCGGAATTAGATGCATGGGGTAGTGACCATGTCCCCATTAGTATGGGTCTTAATTTGGGACATATGAAGAAAATTCGAAAGAAAGCTTCTGTAACACATTGGGGTGGTGAACGGCAGGATACTCGAACTCATTCAGTTAGCCCGCATACTCTTGTTACCACTCTTCATACGGTACTCAAGGATCACACCATCACAACTACAGTGAACGAAGATCAGCCAAATCCCGACCTGCACCTGCACCTTGGGCACGCCGAAAAGGGGCCGAGATACAGGCTGGTCGGCATCCTGAAGACGTGCAATGAGGTAAACAGTGTGACGGCACAGGCACGCCTGTATGAAAAACAGCTGGCTCATAGGAGATGGGATGAATGGTGCAGTCGTTTGGGCTCAGGAACGACCAACAAGGCCCTCTGGAGGACTTTCCATGGCATGGAAAAAAGGCCATTTACCATTTACCAAATTGGAGTTATTGGCTGCTATAGAAGAAGCGAATGGTAAAACTGCGCCTGGACATGACTAAGTTCCTTGTGAAGTTTTCAAGAATTTAGAAGGAGCCGCAGTTGACAGCTTGTTGGATGTGGTAAATGAGGTACGGCAAGGAGAAGACATTCCACTCGGCTGGAAACACTCGGTGGTGGTAATGTTACCAAAGGCTGGGAAACCTCCAACAAGCCTAGAACCTTTGCGGCCTATCTTGCTAACACCCACAATTTGCAAGATCTATAAAAAGATGATAGCCACCCGCCTGCCATGGTGGTTGGAAAGTAATAAAAAATACCATGCTCGAAAACTGGGTTCCGAACAAACCTTGGCACAGAAAATGGACTGACTATGCTCGCTGAAGAGGTCATACACGCGTCGCCTTATAGCCACCTAGTGCGCACTCTACCGACGTGGCGAAGGCATACGACAACGTGTTACATGCCAAGATTCTTAGCAACATAGAATGTATGGGCATTCCCTTGCAGGTCATAAAAGCAGTACATAATCTGCTTAAGGACACGACGTTTTCTATCCGGATAAACGGAAAACAAATTGGCAATTACACCTCGAACAGAGGCGTGCCACAAGGGTCAGTGTTAGCTCCTTTGCTATTTAATATAGCACTGATCCCACTGGCGTGGAAATTAGCTGGAATACTAGAAGTGCGGTTCATGATATACGCAGATGATGTCACGACTTGGTCTGTTCACAAACAACTTGAGAGACAGAATCGGTATCTGCAAGAGGCTGTAAATACCATAGATGAGTACGTCCAATATGCAGGTCTGTAATTGTCACCTCAAAAGTCCGGTTACATTCATGTTGCAAACAAGAATGGAATAAAACAATTGGCAACGCGAAGAGTGACCCTAGAGATTGGAAATCAGGCATTGGAAGACGTGAACGAGTTGAGAGTTCTTGGCCTTGAAATTAGCAAATCCGGCAAAGGAACACAATGGCTTCATAAGGTGAAAAAAGTAGGTGCGATTTCCTTAAACTTGATAAAACGCATTTCGTCGAGGGGAGGTGGAGCTCGAGCGGACATGGCAAGACGTCTTGTACAATCGGTGTTACAGCCGAGGATACTACACCAGGCCCAATTCCAAAGACTCACGAGGCGGCAGTGGGCGAAATTGGAAACAGTTAATAGAAACGGAATGCGCATTTTCATGGCCTTACCAAACCTTACCCCTATCTCTATTCTCCAAGAGCTTGCACAGATAAATATGTTGACAGAATTAATTGAACAACGAAAGGCAAGGAAGGATATGAAGCGAAAGTACGTTATGCCCATAGTATCCTTGTACAATGAAGTGGCAGTTCAAACACCACCAATGGCTGACCCCCCTCCGTGGGAATTCACGACTATTACGACAAACAAACCCACTCGGCTTCGTCACAGAGAAAAGCTGGCATCTCGACCTCTGGTTGATGCACTGCCAGGTACCTGCATTGCATATACGGACGCATCAATTATAGAAATGGCGGTATAACAGCAGCTATTAGTTCAACACACAGTGAACTAAAGGTATATAAAAATTATGTTTCAGAATACCCGGACTCGCTTGTGATGGAACTCTATGCAATCCGCGATGCTATAGAGGCCATAAATAAAAATATTCCATAACAGAAGCCCACATCTATACAGACTCCTTAGCCACCATAAAACAACTGAAGAAAGTGGCAAAGACGCTATGTGTAACCCAGGAAATGCACACACTCAATAAAAAAAAACAAAGATACGCATCCAGATACATTGGACACAAGACGATGCTGAGAACGCTGAGCAGAGAAACGTTGACCACCTCACACACGAAGTTCCAAACACTAATGCGTTTCCACCAGGCCCCCTTTCTCCGCTGTTCCCAACTTAGCATCCTCTTTAAGGAAACGTACATGTGCCCTCATTCCCCCGTGTACATTCTCCCTCCCTCATAACTTAACGAGATTGGAGGAGGTTTCCCTTAGAATGATAAGAGCTGGAGCGGCCCTTACCCCGTCGGTAACATGCCGATGGAAATCTCAAGCAGACATCGGACCAATCACATGCCCGAAGTGTTCCACACCAACTGCAGAAGTGGATGTTCGCCACCTGCTGTGGACTTGTGCAGGGACAAGGGCATCAAGGTCACAGATTCTGCGCGAAGTGAGACAAACCACAACAAGGGAGGAGGACTTCTCTAAATGGCTCACCGACAACGACAAGAGTGGGAGCCTGCTCCGGTTCCTTACCGAAAATAATTTACACGACTTTCTATAATATGCCTTATGACATGCTCGCGTAAAAAAAAAATGTTTAGGTCTAATCATGCTGTTATATGCTAGCTGTTCGACGTCGAAAGGAGCTTGTTTTAACTTATTTGTAAGAAACGAAAGGTTGCGGGCGGAAGACGAGCATACAGCTTCAGCGGGCGTTCATCTGAATACTCCAGCGCATGGTAGAGATACTGTATTTCGGCAACGTACGCGGGGCACTTGAACGTGGGGGTATAGTCTCGTCACACCTACAGATTACACATGCAGGGCTATTCGCCACACCTATGTCAAATGAATAATAGTTGCCTAACGCTACACCAACGCTTGTGTTCTTGAACAATACGAGTTATTGTGTTTATGACGATGTTATTGTTGACGTTTTACTTCGATTAAAAAGCAGGGCTTTGGGTTTAACCTTAACCCATGAACGCTCTGCCAGTTATACTCTGCAGTTTTTAGACCTTAATAACCTTCCATCATGAACATGTTTGTTGGTGTTTCTGTCCCCGTTCCAATCAGCAAGTCTTGCCTATGAGTTTGCCCACTCGAAAAGCGTTAGAAATGTTATTGCTAAACAGATGATTGCCAATGCCCTAGGGAAATCCTGCACACATGTCATACAGTCAAGCTTTTACTTGCACACTTCAAGGTTGAGGGAAGCTGGCTTCCTTGGCGATTTCTTAAAGGCAATTGTTGAAACGCTGGTGAAGAAGTTAAAGGCGCCTCCTGAACAAAATGCCGATACTGATTACGTTACTAACAGGCCAGTCGCGGTCCCCTATGTTCACAAGACAACTCACAACCTGAATAAAATAGGAAATAAACACGGCTTCCGGGTGGTGTTTTCAACGCCTTGTAAGCTCATCCGCCTATGCGCCCGAATCGGCATAACTTCAACCAAGAAGAAACGCAATGGCTGCAATAAAAAGCACAAAGGCACCTATACGGACTGCAAAATGGGCGCAGTATATCAAATTCAGATTCCTATATATGTGGCAAGGTACATGTAGGGAAGACTGGCAGCTAGCTGCATCAGTATCCGCTTAGCAGAACATGAAGGCTCAATTCGGGAACTATATCAACGTCACTTGCCGAAACATTGCCTGGCTCACAAATGCATATTGTTACTATAAAAAACGATTGTCCTGCGCAAATGCAGCGATAAAACGCACGGTAACTTGTTGAAGCCCATTACATCAATAAAAGAGGTGCAGACTGCATCAGTGATACGTCAATCAAACTTTACGCTAGCGAAAAGCGTTTCCTCGAAGGCACCGTACCATGACTTGTCCCCGTCTCCCCCCCTCACCCCTCCCCCGCTTGTGATTGTTATTTTTTTGCGATATATGCTTTTATACCGTTTTGAGCCTGTACTGGCAAACTATGTACACCTGCCTTCCTTTCGAATAAACAGCAGTTGAAGTTTGCGCTCGTCCCGTCCTGTCTTCTGTTCTCTCATGATCTTTTTTTGCGCACTTAACTACCTTCCCTTCGGTACAAGCTACGCCTCAAGCACGCCTCCTACAATCTCGGCGATCAGGTTTGAGTGTGCACTGCTGTTCAACGTCTAGGATTGTCCGAAAAGCTTTTTTGTCGCTATTTCGGTCCGCATAATATACCGCGGTGCCTCAGCGACGTCCCCTACGAGGTGCTCTCGGACGGCTCCAAGCAGAGACGCAATCAACTATCCTGTCCAGAGACTAACACGTGCTATGCATGAAGCCGTTTTTTTTTTTTTTCGCGGTAAACCTGTGCTACCCATGACGTCATTTTTCCCGCAGTAACCGAACACTGTATTCTCAAACTTATATTTTTTTTGTTTATTTGTGAGAGCTCATATGTAAGTTTTCCTGTGCGCCTTCCTCCTAAGAAGGATGGAGTGCCGGGGGACACTCCGACAAAGAAAGAACCGCTGTCCGGAACTGGGATCGGTGGGGTTCTGTCAAATAAACACCACAGTAAACTCGACCTAAAGGCTTTCGCCTTATTGCTCTTAAGGGGTCTTAAGTGCTTCAGTAACTTTTGCTTCGACCAGTTATTCGCCGAGTTCATGCATATTATACTACGGTAACATACAATATAACCCTTCTGATAATCACCCTTTCTTCAATCCATGGACCGATCACCCTGCCTTTGAACTTTAAATTTTCTTTTGTTCAACTGACCTATCAGGAAGCCGTGGTCTGCTCTTGTCAACGCGGGCTGCATATTTATACTGGTAGGTCGTTAGTAAACCATTTTGCGGGCACCGCTTTTTTATTTGGAACTCAACTCAGAATATCTTATACTTCCATCACCTTTCTTAACTTGCAACCGCCCTCCAGTGCGTACGAAGCTCTTACGAGGGCTGATACATTTCAGATAAGCAATGTTGTGTCATTAATGAGGCATGGTTGTCATGAGAGGGGTTTTTTAGTACGAAAAGTCTGCGTAATTTGTGCTGCCAGAGCGGTGGTTAAGCTCCGTAAAACGGCGGTTACTAACCATTCAACCATTTGAGCCATAGAAGCGAATATAAGTGACTACAGATTAAGAGATTGATGTCTCTACTGGCATTCAACCAGAACCCTGAGCACGCACTCCTGAACGGGCTGGAACGGCTGCGTGGCAGTGGGACGTACCGCTCTTTAATTTCTTTTATTTTCGGCGTTTACAGAATTTTTGATTCATGACTCCGAGAGGCACCCTCCGACGAGTCATGTCGCGTCGTTAGCTAATACATCATCATCAGCCGTACTCTACCCACCGCAGGGCGAAGGGCCCTCCCATACGCTTCCAATTAACCCGATCCTGTGCTAGCTGCATCTACTCGACCCCTGCGAACCTCTTAACCTCATCCGCCCACCTAACTTTCTGTCGCCCCTGCTACGCTTTTCTTTCCTTAGGATTCAATTTGTTACCCTAAACGATCATTGGTTGTCCTCTCTACTCGCTGCATGCCCTTCCTCTGGTTTTCCACTAGAATGTCAATAATTCATGTTATTTTTCTGACCCACTCTGCAGGCTTCTTCTTAATGTTACCCCTACTATTTTTCGTTCCATAGCCCTCTGGGTTGTCTTCAACTTAAGTAGAACTCTCTTGATTAGCCTCCACGTTTCAGCCCCATAGGTGAGTACAGGTAAGATGCAACTGTTGTATACTTTCCTCTTGAGCGATACCGGTAAGCTGCTAGTCATAATCTGCGAGTGCTTGCCAAATGCGCTCCATCCCAATCTTATTCTTCTTATTTCCTTTTCATGGTCCGGATCTGCGGTTACTACCTGTCCTAAGTTGACATATTCGCCAACTACTTCCAGTGTTTTGATGCCTATTGCGAGATGCTGTTCCTTCCTGAGGCTGTTAAACATTATCTTTGTCCTCTGCATATTGATTTTCAAGCCTACCTTTCTACTTTCCTGTCAAGGTCATCAATCATTATTTGCAGTTCATCCCCCGAGTTGCTTAACAAGGCAATGTCATCAGCAAATCGCAGATTACTGAGGTATTCTCCATCTACCCTTATCCCTAACTGCTCCCATTCCAAGTCTCTGAATACTTCCTCTAAGCAAGCCGTGAATAGTACTGGGGAGATTGTGTCTCAACACCTTTTCTTATGGAAATTTTGTTACTTTCTTTAAGCAGAACTATGGTTGCTGTGCAGCCACTATATATATCTTCCAGCACTTTCACGTACGGCTCGTCTACCCTCTGATTTCGCAATGCCTGCCTCACCGCAGAGGTTTCAACTGAGTCAAATGCTTTTTTCGTAATCAATGAATGCTATGTATAAGGGCTGGTTATATTCCGAGCATTTTTCTATCACCTGGTTGATGCTATGGATATGATCGATAGTAGAGTACCGTTTCCGAAAACCTGCTTGATCCTTTGCTTGATTGCAGTCTAAGGTTATCCTGATTCTATTAGCGATTACCTTAATAAATACCTTTTATGTAACAGACAGTAAGCTGATTGGTGTGTAATTTTTAAGGTCCTTAGAGTCCCGTTTCTTTTGAATGAGAATAACGTTTGCATTCTTCTATGGTTCCGGTACCGTCGATGACACCAGGCATTGCGTATACAGGGTGGCCAGTTTTTCTAGTACGATATCCCCCCCCCCCCCCCCCCCCCGTCCTTCAACAAATTTGTAGTTATCTGATCCTCTCCAGCTGATTTCCCCCTTTTCATAGTTTCTAATGCTTTCTTGACCTCGTCCTTCGTCACTGGTGAAGCGTCTGACTGTTTTTCCCTACTGCCAATCTCCTTACGGTCCTGACTACTTTGGCTACTGTAGAGATCTGCACAGAACTAGTCGGCTACTTTGACTATCTTGTCCATATTCGTGATGACATTGCCCCCTTGCTCTTATCGCATACATCTCGTTTCGCCTATGCCCAATTTCTTCTTACCGCTTTAAGGCTTCCCCCGTTCTTTACAGCATGCTCAATTTTCTTAATGTTATACTTCTTTATATCAGCCGCCTTGCGCTAATTGATTAACTTTGATATCTCGAACAAATCTATCTGGTCTGTTAGATTGAAAGCTTTCATACGCTGGCGTTTCTTAATCAAATCTTTGGTCTCCTTAGACAGTTTACTGGTATCCTCTCTAACTATCCTACCGCCTACTTCTACAGCGCACTCAGTAATCATATCTCTGAAATTATTGTTCATTGCTTCTAGGGTAATATCGCCATCCTCGGTTAGAGCGATCTATTCTGTAGCGAGATTCTCAACTCTTCCGCCCTCCCCCTCACCGCTAATTCGTTGATGGGTTTCTTTCTTACTAATCTGTTGCGTTCCTTCTTCAAATTTAGGCTAATTCGGGGCCTCACCATACTGTGGTCACTGGATCGCACTTTCCCGATTACCTCTACACCTTGCATAATGGCGGGGGTTGAATACAGTATGAAGTCAATTTCATTTTTGGTCTCCCCGTTAGGACTTTTCCATGTGCATTTCCGGTTCTTCCTTTTGCTGAAGAAGGTATTCATGATCCTTACGTTATTGCGCTCTGCAAACTCAAATAGTAACTCCCCCCTGTTATTCCTAGAACCAATGCCATAGTCACCTACTGCCTGGTCTTCTGCCTGCTTTTTCCCTACCTCGGCATTGAAGTCGCCCATTAGTACAGTATACTGCGTCTTTACTTTTCGCATTGCCGATTCTACATCTTCGTAGAAGCTTTCAACTGCCTGGTCATGATAACTACTTGTAGGTGCATAGGCGTGTACAACATTCAGTTAATACCGCTTATTAAGCCTAATTGCGATGCCTGCCACCCTCTCATTAATACTATAGAATTCATGTGACAACATATGCTCAAAAGCCGAAAATAAGTTGTGGTTTGTTAGAAGACAAATAAAGCTAAGCAAAACTAACTGCGTGTCTCGCACTGGCCCGTCCGACACTGGAATACGCGAGCGTCATATCAGATCCGTATCAGTGAAAACAAATTGATAAGATTGAAAAGGTTCAAAGAAGGGCGGCCAGATTCATGCTATCAAAATATACGACGGGGCACCCAAAAGGAACCGAACTTATTTCCTTTTGAACCTCTTTATTCACATTTGAAGCCCATCTCCTTTAAAGTACTGCCCACTTTCATTAACACAAATGTTTAAACTTTCATTCCACATCTCAAAACATTGTTTAAATTCATCTTTTGTGATGCTCGACAGCGCCTGTGTCGTTTTTCCTTTGCTTCTGCAACATCAGCAAAACGCTTTGCTTTCACGGCAGGTTAAGACGGCAATGAAGGAAACACACATGTTGACTTGTGACGGAGAATTGGAAGAACCACATATAAAAGAGCCCTCATTGCTTGAAAAGTAGTTTAACACCTTTCTAGATGGTGCATTGTGACTACAACGCTTTGCTTTCATATATTTTTTTTCATTCTGGGAAACAAAGTCACACCGGGCAAGGTCCGATGAGTATGGGGGGTGAGGAACAGGGGTCGTGCCATGTTTGGTCAAATATTGATGATTGCACAAATTTTTTCAACATTTTCCTGTGTTCGGGCCGTGGAAGGACGGCCAGAACAAAGTTGGTTACCAATTGACATTTCACCCATTTTGAAACGGGAGAACCACTCAAACAACTTGAATTTCCCCCATAGCATCTTTAACATTTCAAAAGGTTCTGATCTATTTTTTTCTGGGCAGGAAGCACAGTTCACCGCCACACGCTGTTCACGAAAATCAGCCATTGCAAAAACGACGCTCGCAGAAAACAGTTGTCACTATTAACTCTGCCGAAGCTAGTACGTCTGACCTTCAGCGACACCACCCGGCTGACGGACTCTGGAGCACATTCTATGTGCTCCTAGCGGCAAACCACGGTGCAACAAAAGCGCTGCCCACCAAAAAATTAGTTCGGTTTCTTTTGGGTACACCCTCGTAGATACAGAGATTCTGGACTGACATGCTACATGAATTACAACATCCTCCACTATCTAAACGACGCAAGATCGCCAGGCTAAAATTTCTTTATCTGTTGTGCAATAACCACTTCAGCACAAGCACAAGTCACTATTTGCAACAGCGTTCCTGTCGTCCTGTACTCAGCTCTCACAGCTATCAGGTTACACCTATGAACACCTGTGTTAGCTATTTTAAATTATCTTTTTTCCCCAGAACAATAACAGAATGGAATTCCCTGCCTCAGGCCTTTCTGCAAACAGACAATCTGCTTCAATTTGAAAACTCCTTATACAGCCACATAATCGTTTAGATATCCCTGCCACTTTGTTTTTCATATTGTTCCCTTGTTGTGATTTTGGCGGCTTGCAGGCCGAATTATTTAGTGAATAATTTGTCCGCTAGTGTTGTACTAAAGTCTGCAGAGCTGGACGGCTTTCTCATTTTTGGAATTTAGTCTTCTAGAAATGTATAAGGTTGTACTTGTGGCTGTGTGTTCTTTAATCACATGTATTTGTATTCACCCTGTAACGGCTTTACGGCTGACAGTATAAATAAATAACTAAATAAATAAATAAATCCCCCAGCCGTGGTGACAAATTATTTAGCTCTATGCCGAAAGCAACGCGCAGAACCCAGCGGAACAATGATAACGGCCAGAATGAGGACGGAAGTGAGTGCCACGCCGTAATGTTGCTATACGCAATAGTCTAACGGCAACTTGGCCCTGGTTCTATCGCCAAAGATAGCAGCTACGATCTGGAAAGGTGAGAATGATACAGGCAGTTCTTTCAGTATGGCGGCACATGTTCGGACGCAGGCCATTTTAAGCCAGGCATTATGGATAATACACTGCTGCTGTGTAGTGGAAGCATTTGGGAGGGAGTAAGTACAGTGGTGAGCAGCCTTGTCTAGATCGCTCCGACGGCGCTGTGCGGAGCAAGTCAGCGACATCTAACGTTAGGCTCTGGGTTTGAGTTATGCGTCCAGTGCGCATGCGTGACAAATCAAAGGGATGCCTGCTCACCCCTTCCTTTTCCAGCGACTCCCTTGCGATTACCTTTTGTGCCATTAGGGTCGCGCTGCCTGCATTTTTGAGGCTGTAACGGTCACCAGTACGTCGCGATGCCGCAGTGTTCCTCGAGTGTATGAAAACGGCCAGATAAGCAAGCGCGAGCAATAGCGCATTAACGCGCGTTCCTACATACACAGCACTCGCCGCCCCGGTGATTTCCTCTTGGAGGATGTCAAGCTCCTAGATCTATACGGATGCCAAATACGGTGTCCCGTGAAGCTGATAGGCCAATGCAAAGACGTGATAAAACATTACGCCAGCAACGCATTAAACAATCAACAAGGCCCAATTCTCGACCTCTTAGCCTGGTGCGTATCTAAATCGCACGATTATCCGTTATCACTTGCACCTGCTTGCCCAGCCGCTTCGTGATTCGTGCGAAACGCGTTGGTTTTCCGGCCGCTGCTACATATCAAGCGCGTACCTGGCGGCATGATGCGCAAGCACTGAGCTGAAATGAGGCCGTGAACACGCAAGCAGGCACCGCTTTATTTTGGCCACGCATGTGTACCTGGACGCAAACCCAAGGCCTAACGTTAGATGGCGCTGACTTGCTCCGCGGAGCACCGTCAGCGCGCTTTAGAGAAGGCTGCTCACCACTGCACTATATAGCGTTCATTTCAGCGGAGGCATACTCGGCTAAAAGAAAATTTATGCAGCATTTTCAGACGCTTTCTAGTTGCAGAAAAATTGTGCTTGGTGCGGGCACGATTTCACGTGTCACGTATCATAGGCGTACTGACAACCACATTACCACCACCAGCACGCTTAACACCAACGCTCAAGCGCATAAGCTCGACAAAAATTACCGTCATTCAGCACTGGCTGAAAGACCCACCATCATGCTTTGAAAAGCAAAATGACACCCTCTATCACCCCCTATCCCACGCCAGTCCAATATGGGACCCATGTCAGATAGACTTAATAAAGGCGATCGAATCAGTTCAAAACCACGCCACCCGTTTCGTACATCACACATACTCGTACTCCATCAGTGTTTCCTCTCTAAAAACAAATTCCAGCCTTGAAAACCTTTTACTTCGTCGCCGCATTGCCAGTCTTTGTTTGCTGCACAAAATTCTACACAGTTCACTAAATCAGGCCCCTTACATTGTGCATCGCATCGACATACCTCATCGCGCTTCCCATTCATTTCAGATAACTCGGCCTGTTGCTGGCACAAAAACTTTTTCATGATTTTTTTTCCCGAACAATTGTGGGCTGGGATGCCCTTCCCCACGAAGTCGCCACCCTCTCATGCCAGTCTTCATTTCTTGAAGCCGTAAAATTTCATTTTCAAACACAATGACCTGTGCTTGTATTTTTTCATGTCTGCAATCCCACCCCTTATGTAATGCCTCCAGAGAGAGGTCTTCAAGGAAATAAAGTCAAGTGAAGGGAAGTTATGTGTAATCGAATGATTCGCGATGCTGATAGCAGCTTATCGTGCCGGTGGCACCTGGCCTGAATGTGTGTCTCCTCTTAGACACGGGTGAGTTTAAAAAAGAAACAAAAATACATTCAGACCACCACCGCATCGTCAGCTTGTTCGTACTTGGGTGACGTAGGTGGTGCATACGCCAGTGCCGAACTACGGCAAAGTTTTATCCCTCGGGCGTGTGGCATTAGTGCAACACCTGTCGCCCCCATGTTAACTTTCACACTGCGATTTATTATTAATGTGCGATAGTGGCGATCTGCTAAGTATTAACGGAATATAATATAGACACGCGCTCGAAATTCTACTGCTACGTAAAAACCAACAGAAACTGCCAGCACTAAGATGCCTGGCAAGGACAGTTCAGTTTTTGAGTATACCTCGTACTCAGTGCCAATTAGGTGCCATCTCCATTACAGATGCCTGGTGTCCCGGCTAACTTGAACCAAGGGTTAAAAAATAAAATATGTCAGGTAGGCCAGGGAAACCAGTTGCATACAACTGCCAGCCACTTTGCGCACCACGGGCATTTTTTGTTCGCAATTATTTAAATAACTAATTATGTTAGTTTTTCAAATTCAGTAAATAATGACTTTAGTCTGTAAATGTGAATCGCAAAGTTGAAGAGCACCTTCGGAAACCACCATTCCATTAACTGCGATAAAGAAAGTGTCACGTGTATCTTTTTTTCCTGGCTCAAAGGAAAGCGCGCGAAATACAAATAAAATCGCGTGACTAGCGCATTCGCGCGCAGCGATTGTGGTGCTCTCAGTCGTGGTTTGAGTGAATGAAATCACCTGTGACCAGGCCATGCCAGGACCCCTTCATGGATCACTGCCTTGTCGTGGCGGAGGGGCTTGCGAAACTCGATGAAGTCGTGAGCTCTGCTGTGTAGGGCCACCCAAGATAAACTGGTCACGGCAGAGAATTCTGACAAAAATTTGATTAACTGGAGAAGGTAATGGCAACCAACTCCAGTATTTCCTGACAAGAAAACCCTATGACCAGTCACAATAGCATTATTGATATGGCGCCGGAAGATGAGCCCCTCAGGTTGGAAGGCGTCCCACATGTTACTAGGGATGAACAAAGGGCGATTCCTAGTAGCTCCAGGACGAATGAAGCGGCTGGGCTAAAGCCAAAAGGACGCTTAGTTGTGGATGTGTCGGGAAGCAACCGGAAAGTCCGATGTTGCAATGAGATATATCACATAGCAACATGGAATGTAAGATCTATGACCCAAGGTAAACTGGATGTCGTCAAGCGAGAAATGGACAGATTGAACAATGATATCTTGGGTATCAGCGAGCTCAAGTGGACCGGAATGGGAGAATTTAATTCCGGCGACCATTATGTATTTTGTTGTGGGCACGAATCTAGAAGGAATGGGGTCGCTCTCATAGTAAACAGAATAATGGGCAAAGCAGTGCTAGGGTACAACCAAAAAACGACCGAATGATTTCACGTCGGATCCAAGGTCACTCTTTCAACATAACAGTTATTCTAGTCTATGTCCCAACCATTACTGCTGATGAAGGTGACGTTGAGAGATTTTATTCTGACCTGCAATGCCTTTTAGACCACACTCCATCATCAGACGTCCTTTTTCTCATAGGAGACTGGAATGCTAAGGTGGGGAGTGAAGGAATATCGGAATTACAGGCAAGTTCGGTCTTGGTGAGCCAAATGAAGCTGGGCAGAGGCTAGCAGAGTTTTGTCAAGAAAACAACTTGACCATAGCGAATACTCATTTTCAACAGCACAAGAGGCGCCAGTACACATGGTCTTCACCGGACGGTCTGTACAAGAACGAGATTGATTATATTCTTTGCGGGCAGAGATGGAGAAGCGCTATACAAGCAGTAAAACAAGGCCTGGGGCCGAATGTGGCACCGATCATCAGCTTCTTGTTGTCAAATTTAAGCTTCGATTGAGGAAAACGCAGAAAACTAGAAGGCCTTTCAGGTATGATCTGGATCAATTTCCATCAGAATATGCTGTGGAAGTGAGGAATCGCTTTCAAGAATTAGATCTAGAAGACAGAGAGCCTGAAGAGATGTGGACTGATGTTCGTGATATAATACTAGAGGTTGGTACTAAGGTACTTCCAAAGCAAAAGAAATGCAAGAAAGTAAACTGGTTATCTGAACAGGCTTTGCAAATAGCTGAGGAAAGGAGGATGGCAAAAGTTACGAGGGAAAGAGAAAGATACAAGGTTCTCAATGCGGATTTTCAGAAAATAGCAAGGAGAGATAAGAATGACTTCCTGAACATACAGTGCCAAGCAGTTGAGGACAACAGCCAACTGAGGAACACAAGAGCTCTGTATATGACAATCAAAGATATCAAAGGAAGCTTCTGTGCTAAGCTGGGTGCGATAAAGGATAGACGAGGCAGGGACCTCACTGAAACCTCAGAGATACAGAAGAGGTGGCAGGAATACACAGAAGAACTGTACAAGAAGGACCCGGATGTGCAAACCCAACATAAGACGGTTATGATTACTGATCTCGAGCCGGGCATCCTGAAGAGTGAAATTGAATGGGCCTTAGCCAGCCTTGCTAAAAACAAAGCTAGCGAAACTGATGGCATTCCACCTGAGTTGCTTCAAAACCTCAACCATGACGCTGTTAACGTTCTGCATACATTATGTCAGAAGATTTGCACAACCCTGCAGTAGCCACAGGATTCGAGGAGGTCAGTTTACATCCCCATTCCAAAGAAAGGCAGTGCCAAACATTTCTCAAACTACCGCACGATCGCGCTTATTTCGCATGCTAGCAAGGAGATGTTGAAAATCCTCCAAGGTAGGCGGCAGCAGTATGTGGATCGGGAGCTTCCGGACGTGCAAGCTGGGTTTCGCAAGGGCAAAGAAACTAGAGACCAGATTGTCATTTTCGCTGGATCATGGAAAAAGCAAGAGAGTTCCAGAAACCCATCTACTTCTGCTTTATTGATTATGCGAAAGCGTTTGACTGCGTAGATCACAGCAGATTGTGGCAAGCTCTCCAAGAGTTGGGAGTTCCAATTCACCTCACCTGTCTCCTCAGGAACCTGTATGAAGGGCAAAAGGCCACAGTCAGAACTGGGCATGGTCTTACTGATTGGTTTCCGATTGAGAAAGGAGTGAGACAAGGCTGCATACTGTCGCCCTGCCTATTTAACCTATATGCTGAGTGCATCATGAAGAAGGGCGGTCTAGACCAGTCTTCAGCTGGAGTGAAGATTGCTGGGAAACGTATTAACAACCTTAGATATGCGGATGATACCACTTTAATGGCAGAAAGTGAAGTGGAACTCAAGAGACTTCTGATGCGCGTACAAGAATAGAGTGAGAACTTTGAGCTTAAACTGAACATTAAAAAGACAGAGATCATGGCGTGTTGCTCTATCAAGTCCTGGAGCATCAAGGGACAAGAAGTGGAAGCAGTGACAGATTTTCTCTTCTTAGGCACCAAGATTACCCCGGAAGGAGACTGCAGCCATGAAATTAGGAGACGCCTGTTTCTGAGAAAGAGAGCCATGGCTAGCCTTGACCGCAAAGTAAAGAGCAGATACATTAGACTGCTAACCAAGATCCGTATAACTCGTGCTATGGTCTTTCCAGTTGTGATGCATGGATGCGAGAGTTGGACTGTGAAGAAAGCTGACCACGGAAGAATTGACGCGTTTAAATTGTGGTGCTGGCGGAGACTCTTGAGAGTTCCTTGGACTGTCAGAAGATCAAATCAGTCGATATTGTCGACCATAAACCCTAACGGCTTATTGGAGGGTCAAATTCTAAAGTTAAAGCTCGGCTACTTTGGTCATCTGATGAGAAGAGAGGAGTCGCTGAAGAAAGATTTCATGTTGGGAAAGGTTGAGGGTCACCGGAGAAGGGGTAGGCAGTGAACGCGATGGTTAGATGGCATCCTCGAGGCGCTGCAGATGAATTTATGTGGTGTTAGGTAGATAGCGAGAGACCGGAAAGCTTGGAGTGATATGGTCCACAGGGTCACGAAGAGTCGGACACGACTGAACTGATACAGGCCTATTCGGCCACGTTGCAGTGGTAGGCCGGTATGCTTGGATTGGTTTCTTCGCCTGCGTCAGCCACGCGGCGCGCGTGACGCTGCATGTACGCGGCGAGCCGTCACCACCAAGATTTGAACAAGGCCTTTGCATCACCTTCTCTCCCATCAACGAACTTCACGACAAGCGGATGAGCGATAAAGGATCAGGTAGCCACTGAATCTGCGCGTACAGGTTTAGGTAAAGGGGCGAGATGACATCATGTGATTCGACTCAGATTCGCGCTCGCACCTTCATTTGCTGGTACTCTATCGCCATCCACCTGACATGATTTAGGCTGCTGGGGTGCGCAGGCCAAGATCTCGGTGGCGACGGGCGAGCTCGAGCTCCCTTCAACCATCGCCAACATTTCAAACTGCCGCTGCTACGGGACCATCGGGTCACGGCCGCAGCTGATTTTGTTCGCTCAAACCACGACTGAGAGCACCACAATCGTTGCGCTCAAATGCGCTAGTCACGTGGTATTTGTATTTCGCGGGCTTTCTTTTGAGCCTGGAAAAAAAGATGCACGTGAAACTTCGTTTATCGTAATTAATGTAATGGGGTTTTCTGAGTGTGCTCTACAACTTTCCAATTCACATTTTTGGTCTAAGGTGAATATTTTGTAAGTTAGAGAACTTTACGCAATTAGATGATTAAGTAATTGCAAAACAAAAAATTGCCTATGGTGCACAAGGAGGCTTGACCTACCTTAAATACATTATTTTGTAACCCTTGCTTGAAGTTAGCTGGGACACCCGATATATATCTACGAGGGTGCCTAAACATCAAGGTGCTGTATCAATGAATGCAGTGACAAATGATTACCTAGAAATTATACCAGCTCATAAGGATTTGACGCAGTAAGCACCACGCGCCAACGCTTTCTGTAATTTACTGCTTCCGCACAAAAGGCGGACGCTGTAAACTACGCTATTACTGCTTCAACGAATGCAGTAACACGTGATCACCTAGAAATTATACCACCTCATAGGGATTTGACAGAGTAAGCACCACGCGCCAACGCTTTCTGTAATTTACTGCGTCCGCACAAGAAGCGGACGCTGCAATCTACGCTATTCCTGCGATGACGGAATGAAGAGACAACTTTAGACCAAGGACCCTGATTACAGAAACGGTAGCATGGGGTGAGCCAAAAGATCGGTATGCACTGCTGCCCTCCGAAACTGGCTAGAAACCACAAGTACACGCCAGTGCCCCCCCCCCCCCCCCCCACCTCAATCACATGTGCTACAGTGTCCTCTTCTTGTTCTACTTGAACCAGTACAACCTAGATCTGCATCGCAAGTATTTAGGAAAAGGAACACCTCGTTAAAGGGATGTTCAGCAGAGCATACATTGCGTCGCGGACTGTGATGATATAATTAAGTACCAGGGTTGCAATACTATCCTTATTCAGCGAAGAAAGCATCAGAACTGGCAATGGCACTTACCGTTAATGCGCTCGCAGATGGACTTCGACTTCGCAAGCAGGGCTGAAGCTGTCCGATGCACGGTGACACCGAACACTCCGCTGCAAAGCCAGGCCGAAAATTCACTGCTGGTTACGTTCTCTAGTCACCGATGAAGGAAGGAACCCGCTATCGCTGACGACGGTCGGGCGGCACAAACCCAACGTTCTTCGATGCCTGTTAAAGCGGAGAGGCGAGCCTGCTGCCTCACCAACGTTGAGGGTCCCCGGCAAATACAGTTCGTAACACGATTCAGTTCAGTAACAGCTTCAGTTCGTAGCACGGGCTGACGAGAGGGTCGGCAAAGGTTCCACTACAGTCTGATCAATCTTTTACGGATTTGAAACGAAGTCGCGAACAGATTGGTGGGACCTTACTAGGGCCATGAGCGCGGAGCCAGGCGTCGGCGTCATCGCTGCCTTCTGCTAAGGTTAGGCCTAGCCTCGAAGAATCTCTGCTGCAAAGCCGAAGCAAGCAGTACAATCTTGTATCTTAATCGACACGTGCCCTGATAAGACCGTTAGAGCATTTGGACACCGATCGTTGTGCTTAATCTCGGGTTTTCGTTGCCAGTCTATCAATCTTAGCTGCACTACTTTGCTTTTTTTTTTTTTCAGACTGGCCTCAAAGGATATCATGTGACCTTTGGTTCGCAAAAAGAAAGGTAGCAGCACAAACTGACAGTCCTTAAAAAAAAGCCTCTTGTCGTGATGATGCAGTTTGGAACGCATCCAATTTTTAGAAGGCCGCCAGGAGCGAAATATGCAAATCTTATATGCAAATCTCCTGCGAAAAATATGTTGATAATGTAGTACATTCTTCAAATGCGTTTCTCGAATAGGCCAGGTTAATGTCCTGCGCACAGTAACAAATACGTAAAATCGCTGCCGGAGTTAATCATTCGCTAACCTAACTACAACTTCGTTACGCAACGATCAGCCAGAGGAAATGTTTTCCCTTGGATAATAGGACGTCAGTCTCCCTAAACATGCTAACCAATTACGGTATGATCTGAGTAATTCTCCTTTTATTTGCTTTAAAAAGAGTAAAAGCCTTATACGTCCCCTTACTATACAACCTGTAGCTGTAGCCGACATCGTGGTACCAAAACCCTCACTCCGAAGAAAGGGAGGGAAGTGGGAAAGAAAGAAGAAACGAGGACATAGTCACAACCGCGAACGGTAAATGACAAACCGTATGGCAGCAGCGTTCGGAATAAGATATTTTGTTCCTTTCGCTATGGAAAGACAAAGACACTAAGCTTTCAAATGCGTGTTTTTAACCTTAGTTATTTGAAACAGCACAGTCAAATGAAAAAGATAAAAACGGGTCTCACTTTCGATATTGGCTCCTTACAATGTCGCATTATATTATTGCGTTTTAAAAGAAAATAAAAAGTTCTTTTATTATGGTTAAACAATCGTCCACTCATCAAACCCGCTACATGTATTCATGATGTCTGCTTTGCTTTGAAACCCACCAGCACCGTGCGCACAAACGTACGGTGGTGATGAACTCTTTTACTGCGCCCAAAAACAGGGGACCAGTCAAAGGACCGCTTGCGCTGGCTTATAGGAGGTCGGCGGAGATCCTTCGGGATGTCGCGGCCTCCACCGCGCGCTGAATAAGCTGGCGTTGGTCTGACTTTTTTAACTTGAACGCACGAGCGTCGACTGCCGAGTCAATCGGCGCCGTAGGACGAAACACAGCGGCGAAATGAGCGAGAATACGCGCGTGTGCGCGCAGTGAGCACTCCGGTGAAGCTGTCCTCTGCCAGGCTGTTACCGGAACTGGATCCAATCCCACCTGCTTTTTTGTGCGTTATCGCATTTCCTTCTGTTTTCTGCGTGCCGCTGGGAAGAGATTAAAAAATGCCTCGTGGTACCGGCTGGCCTTTCATTTTCCGCTGGAAAGTGCTACGTGACCCATAGAAAAAGAAACAAAATGCAGATACGCATGTAGTATAATCAGCGGACGTATATCGCATTCCATCCAGCGATAGCGCTTCCACCTGACCGCTTATTTATACCTTGATGGAAGCCTTCAGAAAAGAAAAAGGATGATGACAATAACGGTGCTCAAACAAATCAGGGGTGAGGTCCCGTTCCCAGAACAGCCTGGCAGAGGTCAGCTGCACCGGAGTGCTCATAGCGCGCATGCTTCCGGGAAGAGCCATAGAGCTCGTGTGGGTCCCGGCTCACTCGCAGGTAGCAGTCAACACCATCGCAGACTGCCATGCCCGAGAGATGTCAATCCGGGGCGAGCACGAGCTGGAAGAGTTACCGCATCCGGTTACCAGTTTTCGGGAGATAACCCGCATGTACCGATAGGAAAGGTGCAGACTGCTAGAACCGCACACCAAACTCACCAGGCAACAACAGACTATCCTGCGTAGAGCGCAGGCGGGATCGCTTGCGCATCCCGTACTGATGAACCGCATCTACCCTGCGGAACACGATATGCTCTGTCCTTTTTGCAAAAAAGAAAAAGGCACACTGCCGCACGTTTTGGCGGAATGTAAACAACTCAAGAAACCCCTCCTCCCCTTCCCGCCAATACCACCAATCCCCAACCCCTTGGGTGATAGGAGACCTTGTTATCCAGCCCCGCCCTATCCATCCAGCTCACACTGACGAACAGGGGCCAGGAGCTGCTGGAAACATATGGGTCCCGAAACTAGGAAACCACCCCATCTGGTGCAAGCATGCAACACCGAATTATTTTGGGCACAATAAAAGTTGATTCCTCCTCCTCGCCGCTGGGCTCCGTCGTACAACGCTTATCAACTCGACGGTTGACGCTCATGCGTTCAGGTTAAAAAAGTGGGAGGGTGGAGAGACTCCCCCTCTCACCACTTAATATGAGCGGCTCTCACTCACACACGCTGGACGAGTGGTACTGCAGCAAGTTGGTCGCCCCGCCGAGAGCGGCCACAAGTTATGCTGAACTTACCCCAGAATATCGCCTAATTCTCCTCATCCCTCCTATTCTCAAACGGATGCATCCGGACAACCAAGCCGAGAGACGGGCCGACGGCCACGTCAATTCGAGAAACGCTTCAGTGGACGTCCAGACGTCACCGGTCGCCTCTAACCATCCCTCGAAGCCAGCGATGGTGGTGGTAGCTCTCGACCCTCACCGCAGCTGGTACACAGCCTGCAGCATTCGCAATGCAGAAACAGTCACTGCAGCTGAGGAGGTTGTCATTACGCTAGCGCTAGCCGACCCTAATACCAAAGTTGTCGTCTGGAAAATACCATAGGTGCATCATGAAGACATAAAACGGCTTTGAAATCTTTCACTTCCACATTTTCTCATGGGTGTTAAGCCTATACATTTCACCCCCAGACTGCGGCGGGGTCGCGAGCGCCCCATTTGTTTGTAAACACGGCGTTTCTCTACAGTGTAAAGCCCACGGGAAACTTGGTACTTACTGCTCCAGATTTCAGCGATTCTGGCGACGAAATACACCTGCTAGAAGTTGGAGCGTACGCGCAGTGCCAGAGGTGGGCATTTGACCTCAAAAACCTCGACCTCACATCAAACTCAAAAAATATTTGCCGACTTCACTCTACCTCAACCTCATCAACTGAGGTTGAGGTCTCCCAGGCGACCTCACCTCACTTTTCAGGTGACCATTGGCGACCTCACTCAACCTCACCTCAAACTCAAAATGTGAGGTTGAGGTCGGGCGCTCGACCTCAGAAAAAAAAAAGAATAATTAAATTAAACCGTTACTTAAAGCAAATATACATTTCTCGGTAATCCTGGGGTATATGCTAGCCAGAATTTTGTCGTATGAAGGCTGTATTTTACTCCTAATTTTATACTACAATTAATATCCTAGATAAAAGCAGAGAAACTCTGGACACTACATGTCCAACTCTGTACTAAAGTGGCAATCCTCTGTCAGTATTCCGTCCCCTAACAATTTCGCTGCACCATTTTCTGTTAAGTTTCAGTGTAATGTACAGCGGGGTTCTTTATAGAATGTAAGCAGCAGCCGTGACGTTAGCGCCTGGAAACGGGCATGCACAAGACACAGTTCTGCTCCGCGCCGTCTGCGCAAAGACAATTTTCTTCGCTTTTTAGTTTGCTGGTTTCTTTGCGGCATCCGACAAAAGCACCGCAGGTCAACGTGACTTATGTGCTTTGCGCGCTCCTGGGTGTTTGAGCCTGCGGCAAGCATCGGCACAAACAAATCAGAGAAACGGAGGTGGCGGGCGGGGGGCATGAGGAGTTCGTGAAGTAAAAAAAAATATCTCCTTCCAAACAGACCAGAGGGAAGCGTCCTCGGACTCGCGAAAATTACGGTGGAATGCCGAAAGCTGGGCAGGGGCTGCGGCATCCGGTCGTCCGATTGGGGGGTAACCAAACACCGAGAGTCGGCGGGCACACCGCGGCAGTACGCTCGAGCTCCGCGTCAAAAGGGGCGCTCTTCGAAGAAAGCCGCGGCAACAGCAAAAAGCCTTGACCTCACAATTTCGACCTCATACAGTGACGACATCACTCAACCTCAAACTCACGCGTGAGGTTGAGGTCCAATTTCGTGACCTCACTCAAAATATTTCGAGTTGTCACCGACCTCACCTCAACCTCACCTCACTCCGTGAGGTTGAGGTCATTGTGAGGTTGAGGTCAACCTCATGAGGTTGCCCACCTCTGCACAGTGCAGTCATAAAAAACAAATTGTGCGTCGCATAAGGCACAATTTGAAATTCGCGCCCTCTACTGCGGAGCAACAAATGAATTAGAAGTTTTTACTCCTCGCGAAACGCCAAATCGTCTGCAATAGGAAAAAAAAAAAAAGAACCCGGCGTGTTTGCTGCTTATCATGAGCGGCCATACAGCCAAACGTGTCTGTCGAGCTTTCTCATATACGAGAGCTACACGCAGACGGTTCAGCGAACGCACGCAGAGGTAGGGATTTCTGCGTATGCAAGCAACACATACGCAGTACGCAAGACTCGGGCTGCGTATGACGCATGCGCAGTAATCAGCACGCACGCAACCTACGTACGCAAAGATTATGCGTATGCTTGCGTAAGCAGTACTAAAACTCACTAACGTGTGGCACTGGAAGTCTTCATTTTTGTCGCAGGAATATGACAAGATTGAACTCTATTAAAGTTTTCAAGAGTACAATGTCCACTTTACACATTGTTTCTTGCAGGAGAGAAGAACTATTTCACTCTTCCTTGCGCACGGAGGGAGTATAGCGATATCTGCAGGAGTAATTGGTCTTTTCTACTCTTGCCGCTGGAGTTCCAGTTCTTAGAATGTAGGGCCCACGCTTTCTGAACTGGTAATCATTGCGGCCAAACTGTATTTTTTTTTTTTTTTTCATTGTCCGTGATGTATCTTGCCGGGAAACTTCTTCATCCCTTTCTAGAGCATGCTGCGCCGAGATTGATATCGAATGACTGCAGCCGTTGCTGGACGTCTGCATGTTAGCAGATAGTTATAGGTGCATTTCTTCGGTTGATATCGATGTGTCCTTCACGCATTATTCAACGCTTCTTAGACTAGAGGGCATCCCGTAATTTGACCACCACCGAACTTGGTCAATGCTCTCTGCGCCTCCGAATTATTTCTTCGGTGTGAGAGCGACAGTCAACTAAATATAGCTATTTAGTAAGCCCTTCGTTGTCCTCCAGAGTGCTGTATTGCCATCGCTAATACATGACATTAATGACGTGAAGAGCATCCATACGCGACTCACCGCAACTTCGCAGGCTTCTTGGCAATAATCTAAACTCTTAAATTTTGTCCCAAAGGACCAAGCAGTTCTCATAGGCCCTCTTCGAAGCATCCCCACAGCTTCAGTCGCAGAACAGTGGCGCCGAATAATCCCACGCTTTCGCTGCGCAGTGTATATTGCCGGTGTAAAAATCCCCAGACCAAACAAGCACTTCCTGCACCAAGGTCCCTATATGAGGTGGTAACGGCCGTATTTGGTGTTGCCGCAGCACTCCTCGCCTTTTTTTTTTACTTGCTGTGTATTTTGTACTTGCATTCTCCTCTCAGTTTTTTTTTTTTCGCCCCTGCGCTCACGTGACGAGTGTCTGATGTATTTAATTAAAGTATCGGTTATATAGAACTTCGTTCGAAGTCAGCATATTTAGGTTGCCGTCGTCCAAAAATCGCAGCTACCTTCACAGGAACCCGACGTCAGTCATGGAGCATCGAGAAAGAATACCTTTTTCTGAAAACTTTCTATCCGCTTGATACCCACAGAAGTAAAAAATCCTTAGCACGCAAGACTCGAGCGGCATTCAAAAGAGTGTCACTATAAAGTTAAAGCTCCTTGATCTCTCGGAGTCCTTACCCGTCGCCACAGTTTTTGCTTTATTGTGTGGAAAAACAACTACCACCACGACCTGCCTCGTAATTAACATAATCTTTTCCCGTTCTGCGGTGCGGTCGTATTTTTTCGCACCGCAATGAACCTCACCGCACCCGTACATCAGAATAATGAGATATGCAGGCACGCGTGAGGAGACGGCAGCCGGCTCCGAGGCCGACCTCCGTCTTGCGCAGCATATTCGCCTCGCTTCAACCGTCCTCAACTTAAGTCTAACCCCTTGAGTGATGATTTGAGCATTAGCAAAGGGAGTATTTGCAGAATACCCGGCAGGTATTTCATGCAGAGACCTGAAGACGTATTAAAATATGTCATTTCAAGCCAGCAAACCTGAATGAAAGACTGCCCTCCTGGAAGAAATGTTGGGCACTGCATTGCTCTGGTTTTTTTGCTTGTTTGCTTTCTTATAGAGAACCCCCCCCCCCCCCCCCCCATTCTCCCTGTTCCAGAAGTCGCCTATGTGATTTCATTAATTTTATTTGCTGGCCTTTCATGTTTCGAATAGCTTAAGGTGCAGACATAAGGTGCAGAAGCTACCAAGTACAATTTTCGTCACCTTTTTAAGGCCCATTCCTAAGAGAAAAACAAATTTCGAATAAAATGGTTTAATATTTTTGTGAGCAGGGGAAATCAAAAGCAACCGAAGCCAAATGTATATACTTTACGTAGTATGATTCCAGTACTGGAGCTTATATTCTATGACGCCCCCCCCCCCCCACCCCCCCCCCCCTCCCACCGCTAGCAAAACCTTTTTTCCATTATATCTGATGGCAAACGTCTCAAATAAAAGACAAAACAGAAAAATGATACCATCTCCCCCAAATTGAAGTTTTGAAAGGGACCGTAATATCGACGGTATAGCTGGTGAGAAGGGGAAACTTGACATCAGTTTGTATTAACATATAAATATAGCAAAAAATAAAGCAATGATTTATTTTCTTTTCGCCAAACATTTCAGGAGTCAAGAGTCGTCATTCTGAAGAAAAGGATAGTCACTGTAGTGAAACAAATTTGAGGAAATGCAATATGAGGTAAATGCTCTTTCTCTTTGTTTGACCACCTACGTGGCGTATGCACGTTCAGTGCTGAAATGTGTTCTGCCTTTGAGCCCGAAGGAGAAATCTATGTTCACCTGAACGTTACTGGGGACGTCCTATGAATTGTCGGGCGCCGGAACAAGGAGCCAACCGCTGATCACACTGGTATATGTTCCCAAATAGGCGGCAAGAAGTCTTAGGATGAACCAAACTGTCTCGATAAGAACCTAAGTTTAGCAGAGTACGCTTTGTGCGGCGGTGCCGAACTGCAAGTACACCGAGCAGCGAATGGTGTCTCAGTCATCGCTGGTGAAAGGTAAGGGATAAGGCGAAGAGGAATTCTTCTGGTATATGTGAGAGCGACAGTCGCCAATGACGAAGCTTGCTGGTGGATGCATGAAAAAGAGGTCGACAGAGCCTATCCACCAAGGAGAATTCGCCGCGCGATACACACCATGCCAAACTGTAAACCACGAGCTTTAATGTGTCCCATGAGATGAAAGCTAATAGACTGATGCTAATAATACCAGGAGTTGTAATGTAGCATCGGCAGCTACGAGCATGGCTCGATTGTGTGACAGTGCAGTGAAGGTGCCAGTGGAGAAAGTTATAGGACGGTAAGATTTCTTATCCAAACTTCCAAACAGCTATATTTACCCTCGAGGATGACTACGGTGCTTTTGTCGATGAAGAGGCTTCACTCTCAACAAAATATTGTTATAGCGTGAAAGCGGCGTAGGCTGGATGAATAAGCAGCGTGTAAGGAAGGAGATAGAAGGGGTCGTTATGGTGCTGTATTGTGAGGAACTGGGGTTTGCTTTTCGAGGAAGTATAGCTGGCTCGTCCTATGCGTCATTGAAATGAACTCACTTCCACCGCCACTCATATTATCTACTACCGCGTAGGCTGCTTGCTGTACGTGGTGGCGTTCTAGAGAGCGGTGGTTACGCGGAGCTACAGGAGTACGGACTTCGGTGCGTGGGTACGAAGCATCATCATCATCATCAGCCTGACTATACCCACTGCAGGGCGAAGGCCTCTCCCATATTTCTCCACTTAACCCGGTTCTGTGCTAGTTGCACCCACTTGACCCCTGCGAACTTCTTAATCTCATCCGCCCACCTGACTTTCTGCCGCCCCCTGCTACGCTTTCCTTCCCTTGGAATCCAGTTTGTTACCCTCAGGGACCATCGGTTATCCTCTCTTCGCACTACATGTCCTGCCCATGCCCATTTCTTCTTCTTAATTTTCACTAGAATGTCAGTAACTTGAGTTATTTCTCTTACCCATTCTCCACGCTTCCTATCTCTTAATGTTACCCCTACCATTTTTCGTTCCATAGCCCTCTGGGTTGTCCTCAACTTAAGTAGAACTCTCTTGGTTAGCCTCCACGTTTCAGCCCCATAGGTGAGTACAGGTAAGATGCAACTGTTGTATACTTTCCTCTTGAGCGATACCGGTAGGCTGCTAGACATAATCTGCGAGTGCTTGCCAAATGCGCTCCATCCCAATCTTATTCTTCTTGTTATTTCCTTTTCATGGTCCGGATCTGCGGTTACTACCTGTCCTAAGTAGACATATTCGCCAACTACTTCCAGTACTTCGCTACCTAATGTAAACTGCTGTTCCTTCCCGAGGCTGTTAAACATTACCTTAGTCTTCTGCATATTGATTTTCAAGCCTACCTTTCTACTTTTCTGTCTAGGTCATCCATCATTATTGGCCGTTCATCCCCCGAGTTGCTTAGCAAGGCAATGTCATCAGCAAATCGCAGATTACTGAGATATTCTATATCTACCCTTATCCCCAACTGCTCCCGTTCCAAGTCTCTGAATACTTCCTCTAAGCAAGTTGTGAATAGTACTGGGGAGATTGTGTCTCCTTGACTAACTCATTTCTTGATGGGAATTTTGTTACTTTCTTTATGCAGAACTATGGTTGCTGTGCAGCCACTATATATATCTTCCAGCACTTTCACGTACGACTCGTCTGCCCCCTGATTTCGCAATGCCTGCATCACCGCCGAGGTTTCAACTGAGTTAAATGCTTTTTCGTAATCAATGAATGCTATGTATAAGGGCTGGTTATATTCCGAGCATTTTTCTATCATCTGATTGATGGTATGGATACTTCGATGTCACCTAAAAGCTGGTTCACACGGGCGACTTGCAGAGATCGCGCGGCTAGATTCGTCACAGAGGGGGAGACCCGCGACAATCGCCGATCGACAGGGAGTGTTCAAACCGGCGTGCGACTTCGCTTCACGACAACCCCTCTCCGAACGAGATTTGAACGAAGAGCCGACTTACGCGCCTTTACGGCTTCTGCTACCGCGCTCGGGGTAGATCAATTCGGACTCATTTCGGTTATGAATATGTGAAATTATCAGCGAAGAACAGGGTCTTATGGTTATCCCCATGTTTAGGACTGTTTCGGCAGCCAACGCGCTATAGTTCGACGAAGACGGAAGCGGCGGTGGTGTGCGCGTATATTGTTGGCGGCGTTCTCGCGAAATAGCATATCACGAAATCGCCTCATGCCCGAGCGTCAAGCACATGACCAAAAATACGACTACAAACGCGAATACGCTTCACTCTCGCAGTGATCATTAACATGCGTGCCCAACAACTGCGGGCGCAGTAAGTCGATCGTGCACACGCGCGCATGCACTCTTGAATTTTCCCGCCTTGGAAGGAGGCAGAAGCGGTGCTGATTGGCTCAATCGTTTTGTGACTTGAAGTCGCGTCGCAAGAAATCGGTCAGCGAGCGACTCCCTCAAACTACCCCAAACGGATCGCTGGCGACTCGTTCGGGCCTCCCCCTCCGCAGCGGTCGCGCGACCGCTTTGGTCGAAAAGCGACAGTCGCAAATGGTCGCATCGGTCGAAAAGCGACTGCCGCGGGCCGTTTGGGCACTGCTCGATTTCCAGTCGCGCGACTTCTGGTCGCAAACCATTAAACCAATCAGCGGCTCAGCTGACGTGAACGTAAGTTAGCTTTACTCTATGTGGTGAACAGTTAAGGAAGATACGATCGGGAAAGCAACCTTATAGTGCTCTAATATTCTAGAGCACTATAGCAACCTGCAAGTCGCATTCGCAAGTGTGAACATCGGTTGCTCTCTGGTCGCATCGCATGCGACTGCCGGTCGCGCGTCCTTCGCAAGTCGCAAGTGTGAATAGACACTTGCGGCTCGCAGCGGTCGCGCGACCGAAAAGCGACTAAACCGCTAAACCAATCAGCGGCTCAGGTGACGTCAACTTAAGTTAGCTTTACTCTATGTGGTGAACAGTCAAGGAAGATACGATCGGGAAAGCAACCTGCAAGTCGCATTCGCAAGTGTGAACATCGGTTGCTCTCTGGTCGCATCGCGTGTCTTTCGCGAGTCGCAAGTGTGAATATAGTCCTTAATACAACGCAGTGGAGAAGCAGTTTGGACCTTGTGATGTACAGGGCTGCAGCCGAAGATGGATACGTGGTCAGTCGAGTAGAGACCAAGTCTCACTACCGACTTTACTGACCACCGAAGTTTCTTCATCGGTGTTAATATAGCCAAAGAAGAACACTAGTAATTTATTGTGTATCGTGGTTTTAATCGTGGCTAAACACGTCAAGCTACACCCGCAGCTACACTACATGCCGAACCTTAAGCGCGACCATTGCAGTATTGTTGCGCAACTTACCAGGTTTAACCAGAACTAAACTATACTGCAATTTTTTTTTTTCCGCTTTGCTAAGTGCTGCATGCCCGTGCGTCATATTTTGTTACACTTTTCGCGCCAGACATCGTATACAACAAAGTACTTCGTTTTCAGCTATTCAGCCATGCTTTCCGAGGCATTGTCTTTGTCGTGAATGTAAGCTGTTTTGAGTGTGTAGCTGCACTTACCGAAATAGTGACGGCTCTTAGGCGACCAGATAAAGCCACATATTTCGTGCTCTGTTTTTGTTTGTTGTACTAGATCTCGATTTCGCACGCCACGCGTGCAAGCGCTGAAAGATCTGCAGCTGAAGTTGAAAACACGTGGAAGACAACTGCTGCAGCAGCTCGCAAGCCAGCCAAAGCTGCAAAGAAACCATACACACACTGTTGCTAAATTGTTTTCGTCTGCCGCCTAGTTACAATCGTTTCTGAGCATGTCGCTCAGTTTGGCCAACAGGTGACGAAAGACGGACGCACGGAGGTGAAGGCGAGTTGAACCATAGCTTTATTTATTTTATTTTTTTTTATGGTTGAACCGACGCTGAAATCACGTACGCGTGGTGTAAGACACTAGATACTTTTAGTTTAGCGCTGCCGCTTCGCGGACCGTCAGCAGAGCACGCGCGATTAGTCCCCGCGTGCGGCGTCCGGCAAAATTTGACAGGAACGTGGCGCCATCTGTCGTTCTCGGGGTGATCTGCGCATGCGCACTGACACTCGCGCGGTAGCGCTAAACTGAGTCTCTACTGACAGTTGAAATTATTTTAGCGAAAAATCCCTACCAACATTCTGTATTGACGGTTCAGCGCCATACATAACTGGTGCGGCATTTTTCAATCGAGCCTTGTCCGCTCGCCAATTCCCGTTGGTAGCGAGTGAAGTCCTCGCGGTGTGTCTATTTTCGTGCCTCGCGAGGTCATGGACAACATCGCCGAAGTCATATTTAGGAAATTTCTGGAGTTCTCCGACAATGAGGATGAGGAATCTGACGACGTGCTCTCCTTCGCGGCAATACAGTTATTACGTCGCGGTTCAGACAGAGATCGACTGGTTCGAACAGGCAGCACAACTGAAACATTGTAGCTAGATATTTCAGCTTTGAACTCGGGAGGCTGTTCAGGTTGTCGCGAGAGACCTTAGAACAACTAATTTTTACGGAGAATGACGCCGGATCCGTCGAAGAGGGAGAAAAATACCCTTAGGTTAGCCATCGATGTTTAAAAGCATCTCATATAGGCAGCGCGCGTCGTCTGCTAGCGCCGTCAACACGTGCACAACTTTTCTGTACCTCCTCCTCGGAGGGTGCCGCGGTTCTTTGCACCACAGCGGCACCACGACTGCACCAAAACCAATCCGGTGGTGCAGAGGGCGCTATGAATCGAGCGCTTTGATGCAGCGCACCATGATGAACAGGTTCCGGCGGTGCAGAGAACCACGGCTGAATCGAACGCAGCTTGTGACATATACTGCGCCTTTCCCTTCCTGCAAGCCAATTATAATTACATGTAGCACTGCAACTAACGCTGATAAGGTGCAAATGATAGGAAAAGAAGGGTAGGCTTTCGTCATTCTCTTAAGACATCCAAGAGACCCTCGGCGTCCGTGTGCTGTGCGATGTCAGCGCACGTTAAAGATCCCTAGGTGGTCGAAATGACTCCGTAGCCCTCCACTACACCTCCTCTCTCTTTCCACTTTCACTCCCACCTTCGTTCCATCCTTTACGGCGCGGTGCTGGTATCCACAGAGCATAATTTTTTCCCTCGCACCAGTCTAGTCGCGATGTAGAAAAGAAAACAAAGGTGGGGGGCAGGGTATTTTAATTTTTTTTTTTAATCCAAGAACCCCCCACCTCACTTTACGGACTGCGATCGTAAATAAATGGGGGGGGTTCTTACAATCGAGTAAATACAGTAGATACTGCGCCCACAAAATCGAGAAATTACAGTAAAAAAAAATAAAAAATTGAGATCTAAATTGTTCTGAGTGTGCTGCTCAGTACTACAGCTCTGTATTTTTTACTTTAGGAATACAGCTTTCGAAAGATTAAAAAAAAAACCAAAAAGTGAGTAGACTGCCTACTGCTGTAAACGGGTATAAACACTAACCAAAGAAATAGTTTAAGCTGGACAAAATGGCTCAGAGCTCAAATCGGTCTGTACCCGATTCCTTCCTACTCTTCCTCGAACTCTTCAATAAGCCACGTAGCGGCACAGCAACATACTGGCATGTTCTGGTAGATCTCTCTACATGATGGCAGTAACCACGGCAGAAGTTGCAGTTTAGGAAGGAATTGATGTTTTCAACTGGTCAAGAAAGTCTGCCACATCAAACCAAAGGCTGCCACTCTGGGCAATTGAAGTGCATATATTATGTTTCATGACTATACCATACCATCACAGGTACTTTTGTTGATATAAACGTAAAGCAATTTTCTCTCAATAAGTTACTGAATTTTGTTCTTTAGTCTTGAGTGATAAGCCCTTGAGCAGAAATGAAAAATTTTTCGGATATATGTTTGCTGTGTCGAACAAAAACACAAGTGCTGCAATCATATCAGCGAGGAAATTTTGCTTACTAGTTATTCAAAAATTTTAATAACTTTATACCCATGCTTCATGCAACACTTCCATCTTCACCACTGAAAACCACTGGATTCAGTTTGATTTGCTCTGGCCAAGGTTCAATAACCTCTCAAGATCAGGTGTAAAAATGAGCAAAAACTATCGTAGCAGCATTTGTCATTTGCCACAGCAGTTCCACCACTGCTGAATTTAATTTTCTGCATCACAATGCAGTCAACGCCACATTTGACCTGTTTCTTTCATTTTGCCTAATCTGTTCCTACCCGTCGAATCTGAAACATCAGTCAAATCCAGCAGCCACAAATTTACACGTCAGCAGACTTGTGCTCAGAAGGATTTATTGGTCTTCAGTGCACATTGTCTGCATCTAACGGTCATATGCGGCAAAAGAAAAAGGGGGGGGGGGGGGGGAGGGCAGGCGAAAAAATAGAGGCAAGGATGCAGGTCAGACAAACTAAGGAAAGACCACACTCCACCTATTCATTCCTAGTCCATTACAATCTATTCTTGTTCCATCAAACTTGCTTCATAAGCCGCTGTTAACAGGCAGAGCAAGCAATAAAAATTTGAATTCAATAGTTTGCTGAAGCAATTCAAGTTAACGGTCTCCAGCATGTTGGAAGTATTGAGTGTAGACTGTATAACTTATTTACAGGAGATTACATAAGAAAAACAAGTCAATAAAAGCAGTTAAAACATGTATACAAATATATTACACATGCAGTTGCCATTTGTAGGCAGTACAGCGAAGGGTAAATTAAAAAAAAAAATGAGGAGGGGCAGATAGTACGCTACAGCACCGAGACATGCTTGCCCCCTCGATGAAAATATGTACAGGGTTGAGGGCACAACGCAGGTCTTCAAATGTGAGAAATCTGGCAGAAGGCAAACTGGCTGCTGCAAGCAGGAACGGTGAAGAGGAGGGACCAGGTGTTGATCGGGCACTGCGAGAGATCCACATCACTTCACGGGCCGCTTGATGTTCATGCTCATTTTTTCTTCCTCTGCTAGGTGCTGCTGGAATCCAGTCACTTTCTCTGTGGAGAACAAAAAAAAAAAAAAAAAACAGGAACACTGATAAGCTAGCCAATTGGGTGGCTATGAACGCATCACTGTATGCTAATGAACATCGCGTGTGCAGTTAGGTCCATTGTATTTGCCCCAAACGTGAATGTTCGTCCCCGTCATTTGGCTCCTCATTATACTAGGAACACTGAACATGCTCAGCATCATGGCTTATACCGAGTGAATCAGCACTACGGCACACAGTACATAACTGACCTTACCATTGAATTTGGACAAGACTTCCATCTTCTCGGCTAGCAGGTCCTTGAGTTTCTGCACGTACACTGCACAACAGAAAAACATTTCAGAACAGGATAGGTGCCATGGATAAAATTCAGAAACCTTCATATAACGAACATGCACGTAACAAATGATTCGTTATATAGAGCTCTTACAGAATGTTTTTGCCTAATTGAATTTTGCTTTGCTTGCAATTTTAACAAAATTTTAATTACGAATTATGGATATAAAAGACTATTTTCAGATTTTTCACGTGTTCGTTATAATGAGGTTTCACCCTATGCTACACAGTTTTTATTAACAAGCTTATCACAAACATGACACTGCAAGGCTCTGCTTACGGTCAAGGTCGTAGTCTACTTCGTTGGTCATGGTCAGGAGGTCCACGTCCTGGTGCACCCACGCTTGGCTAGCCTGCAGAAGAACGCACAGAAGCGAATGTTGCAACATTGCAGCGTAAGTGACAGTGTCTGCCCTCCATGATGCAATGGTACTCTTCACTTCGAATGCCAGCATCCAAGATCATGACTGGGGTAAATGTAACAACAGTGAGCAAGGACATTGGACAGTTTTGCCGAAACACTGGCCTGGCTCACCTTATCTACCGTGGTATCATTCAGTGCTGAACCTTTTGTTTTGTCCACTATCATAGAGGCTAGAATACAGTTCTTCTGCCACTCGATGACCAAATATGAATAGACTTCTTTAGCGGCTTCGACCGTTCTTTGTTTACTTAAATTCGCTTTCACCAACTATTTCCATGAGCAACTCAAATTTCGCAACCAAAAGATGCTTGACCAAAGCTTCAGGATTGGCTATAGGATAACATAGCCTGACAGTTTCAGCCAACAGTGACTAGAGTACCACTACATGAGAGCGAACGACAATTTGAAGGCAGTGACCATCTCTACCAAGACTACTCAAAAAAAAAAAAAAAAAAAATGCAGACGCACCTCGACAACAGTTTTGTGCAAATCCAAGATTTCCTCTTCCATCTCTTGTAGGTGGGAGATGGCTTCATGAAATGTGTACATATCACCCGACATTTCCACATCCTGCAGAACAGACATATGCACAAGCTTAAGCCATGCAACGCGCAATGCTCAAACTGCAGTTCCCATATTTTTTTTTTTCAGACTATGCCGAAAGGAAAAGCTGACATATTGGTGCACAAGCGTTGCAGAGAGAAAACTTCAAGGGACTTTGAGGACAAATTGACTACACAGTTCAGGCACTGTGCATTTCGCGGCTCCACAGCTAAGGCTATGCAGGAAAGGGTTTTTGTCTCCACAGAAAACAGATATAGTTCAGTAAAGATGCTCTTTTTGCTTCTGGGTTCATAGCTTTAAAACACTGTGGCGCAACAAAAGGACGAGGACAGAAGAACAGAAAGGAACACTATGAGCACTAACTTCCAATAAACTTTATTGTTCTCAAAGAGCTTGTAGTGCAAAACTGATTAGACATTTTTTGCTACCGTATAAATGTGCTTTGAGAACAATAACGTTTGTCAGAGGTTGGTGTGCATGGTGTTCCTTTCTGTCGTTGCGTCCTCGTCCTTTTGTTGTGCTACAGTTTTTGAAGAAAACAGAGCTTTCACCAGTGGCAACAGATTAAGAAATGAATTACAGCTGGTGCCACCACAGGCCAACTTTGCGAACAAAAAGCGTGCATCAACATCCAACTTCTGGGTGCACAGTCCAGAGACTAGGCTACACTTCACAATGGAGGCAAACACTTTTTTCTTCAGCAGTTTAAATCATTTTCAAACCCAATTTTACAGACTAATACTTGCAGACTGAAAATTCAGATCCCCGATTTTCGGACATGCCGCATTAAACTAATGCATATGAGCATCCGAAATTTCGGATGTATAGCGACTGAATGCTCCCTTTTTCAGACCTCGTTGGCATTAGCCACATAACACTGCTATCAACAGTCAAGCCTCCATTTAATATGCACAGTGGAACAACAATAATTCACGCTGCAAGGAATAAAAAATGTGTGCAAATACTACAAAATTCAAGGTATAAAGGAGCATATTAGAAGTGACGTCCCTTTCGCAGCGCAACACAGTATAGCAGTCTTCACAGATGGCCCCGCAAACAATGTTTTAAATTATAACTGGAAAAGAGGGTCGACTTGATCTGGCTTGTCTTGGCAGCGTGGAAAGGGCAAGGGGGACGTCGCCACTTTTTGGCATTCTGCCAGTGAGACGACTGCAAATATTGTAATCGCAGGCGTCTCTACCATTACTGGTGCACGATAATGTTTGGCTATGAACATTGTGCAAAAAAAGAAAAGAGAGAAACGCACACAAGACTCATCATTGTACACACTACCGAAAACTGCATTGTAAAACTCTGCTGCCAACTCGTTGAGAAAGTATTTCACCTCTTCCTTGACTTCATCGCTCTGGAAGCGCTGGCCCCTCAAATGTTCCTTGAACTTCAGGAACAAGTGATAATTACTGGGCGCAAGGTCTGGACTGTATGGTAGGTTTGACAGAAGACGTGAGGTCGGGCGGTATTGTGAAGCACTGTTACACCGGCTGCCAGTCGTCCTCGCCGGCGGTTTTGGATAGCTCGCCTATTTTTCTTCACAATTACAGTTTATTTTCCCACATTCCATGAAATCGATCAACAGTATCCCCTTACAATCCCCCAAAAAACTGGCTATGGCTTTGCCAGCAGAAGAAATTTGAACTTCTTTGACACTGGTAACCATCGATAAGCCACTGTTGTGATTTTTGTCACATTTCGGGAGTGAAATGATGTGCTGGTTTTTATTGTGCATAAGCAACTAAGGCTATCATGCGCAAGGGAGTAAGATGAAACACATACGTTTCGTCTCCTGTAACAATAGAGACCAACAATCCTTCCTTATCTTCTTGACACTTTTGAGGAAACTGGCAAGCAGAGTCAACACGTTTCTCCTTAAGGTCTGTCAACAGCCGCGGTACCCACTGAGCACAACACGTGTGATACACCAATTTTTCAGTCAAAGCTCTTTCCACTAAATCGTAAAAGCTCCCAGGAACCCCAGCGACAAGTTCAAGGGTGGCGATCCTCCTGCGTCGGACCATCTCGATAACCACCTCCGAAACTGACTGTCTTCCATTCTGCTCTTCATCATGGACTGCCTTCTGACCAGCACTAAACTTCCTGCATCACTTTCAGACATGTAGAAATAACATACACTTGTCACCATACGCCTCAATCAAATGACGAATATCCATGGGCGGAGTGGTGCACAAAATGCAAATTACAGAACAAACCTTGCAATTGACAGGATCAACATTGGGAATTTCTATATTGGATGGCTGCTGAGCTAAGAATGAGCGGCGCAGCAAAGCATGGCCAAGGGAATAGAGTGTGGGAGAACAGCCACGCGCAACAGTGTTGCCAGATTTTGCCTTGCACCTTCCTATGTGGCTGGAGCTATTTGGGATCTATTTCCGGATCAAACTTCGTTTAATGTTTGCACTGCCAGATTTTCGGATTTTTTAACAGTCCTAGGCCCGCCACGATGGTGCAGTGGTTAAGATGCCCGACTACTGAGCCGGAGTTCCCGGGTTCAATCCCGACCGCCGGTGGTTGCATTTCGATGGAGGAAAAACAGAGAGGAGTCCGTGTGCTGTGCTATGTCAGCGTACAATAAAGATTCCCAGGTGGTTGAAATTACTCCTTAGCCCTCCACTAAGGCACCTCTTTCTCTCTCCGCTTTCACTTCCACCTTCCTCTCTAGCTCGGTTCAGATGTCCACAGAACAAGTGTGTGAACCAATTATTATTTCGCGGTCCCTAGAGACTCTTGAAAAATCGGTCGTCGATTCTAGTCTTAAACAACCAGCGTAAACCACACAGGTAAAGCGAAAGCAACCCACATCGGAGGCCCGCAGCAGAGCCAGGTTGTCATCTTCCTCACTCTCGGGAGCCATCTCTTCATCCTCACTGGAGGTAGGTTTGAGCTCCGGGCTGTCCTCAACACCAAGCTCTTTCACCCTGTAAGGTTGCACAATAGCAGAGATGAGTGCCAAGCAAGTGTTACCATTTGTCACTACTCAGTTGCATACAACTTGTACAGGACCATTCCTACCAATAGTAAAAAGAAAGCTTGGCAAAAGTGGTGCGTCCCAGCAGAAGTCCAACACACAGTAACTGCATCAAATGCACACAAAAACAAAGCTGGTGAATACGTAACAAAATAGCCATACCTGTCTGCATAGCGAAGCGTGTTGAGGGAGTGCTCACAGGAACTTAAACCTGGTGAGATCATGGCAATCTGAAAGAGACATGATAAAGTGCAAGCTATAGAAATGAATTGCGCCCTTACAAAAAAACCACACATGCCCCTCAGCTCTGCAACTTGTAAAGAGAATTTCCCTATTAAGGGGGGACATGGCTCTTAAAGCTATTTTTCTTAACTTTCAACCAAACTTGGCAAAACTAGGTAGTCTGATTCAGTTTCTTGAGCCGATTTCAAATATGTAACTATTTTTCCAGTTGGCCAATTAGTTCAGAAGATAGATGAAATTAATTGTTCATAATCTGCAGAAACAATGAAAAACTAACCACACTAAAAAAAATTCACATGGACACTTTACCAGCCGCTAGAAAGCATAAAGAATACAATGTTCAGAGCACATTTTTTATATTAGCAACGTTATAGCATTTCAAAGTCCACCATTCAAATGTGGATGCCCAACTGTCTGATCTAGAGCAAAAATTAAAAATTTTTGAAACGTAAATTGCAAAATCTGCTCCTAACATTGTGTGTTTTGCACTTTTAGCTACATGCCGCAAAGAAAATTATGATTCTACCTCAACTGAAGGCAGAGATATCGGTTCTGTAAATGAGCAAGAAGTCGAGAATCGGTGTTTTGAGAATACTAGAAAGAAAGAGTAACTCTCTTTTAATGATATTTGGCAATGTAAGTGACTAGAAGGCACAAGGGGTGTAGTCAGACTGACTATGGCCACCCAAAAGGAGCTTTTTGAAAGCGTGCTGCATATCCACAATGGTCTTGCACTTGTTTGCAGATGCCATTGCTCGGCAGTGGTCTTTCTCCGCCAAGCGCTTAATGCTTGGTGCTGCAGAGGTGTTTTTGCATCGAGCATTAAATCTCATAACAGCCTCAGCCACAGCAGCTTGCACTGTGAACAGTGAGGCATGCTGTTCTTTTCGTGTCAGTGCCCATATTAGGGAGTGGAGACATTCATTGGTGTTCTGAGTGCTGCCCCCTTGGCACCACTCAAGAAGACTTTCGTCAGAAAGGCACTCGTAAATGGGCAACAAGGCCTCACAACCTGCACAGGCAGATTGTAGCGGTGTTTAGGGGCTGTCTCACCCTTAGCTCTTGCTGCATTTTGCGGCACCATAAGCTCGGTCCGGGTGGGCAATAACTGCAGTCCAACACCAAGTCATTTGATGTTATGCAGCAATAAGTGGCCATCACTGCCCTCTTCATTCCCTGCACATCACCCTTGTGAGTCTTCAGGGCCCAGCCATAGTAGCCTGTCAACTTTGCGACTAGGTCCGCGGTCAGTTTGCCTTTACCACCAAGGCTTTCCAAACCAGGGTCCTTATGTTTTGTGATGAGGTTTTGGAAGCTCGGATGTACCCATACACCCGGGCTTCCTGCAGCGCAAGAAAAGCGCGGCTGTCACCATCTGAGAGTAGGGTGGGGTATCTCAGGTTGTGTCGTTGCAGTGATCTCTGGAAGAGGGTGAGAGCAGCTTCAACTTCCATTTCACCAGCTTTCTCAGTGGCGTATTTCTGGCATGCATGGCTCTCCTTCCAAGCCTTGTATGCCGGGTCATCTTCGCTTGGGGCACGCTCGCAACCAGCGCAGAAATTACTCAGGACCACGTAATCAAGAACCAGTCCTGTAAATAGCTCGATGGCTGTGCCGACGCTGATATGGGACGAGTGGTCGCGCGTCATCCAGGAACCGTTTTATGACACAACAATGTATCCGGAATTCACAACCTGCAACTCATCATAAGTTCCCGGACAGATTGCGCGTAAAGAGATGTTTGCTTCTCGGCAGCAAGAACTGTCGCAGGTGCCAGCTTCTTCACGTACCTCTGCCAAGTTTTGGTGTGGAGGCCACGGTTCGAAATGTGCATGTCGCAAAAACGTCATTGAGTGCCGTTTGTCAATTCTCTGTGGCTTGCATCGCGCGCGCAGCAAGGACGTTCACAATGAATGGGTTGAAATTCTCTTTTCCATTCACACGGGCCAAGCTCCACACCGATACAACATTACCGTAGCACGCGCACGTGATAACAATCTTTATCAGTTCAGTTCAGGCGTTCAGTCGTGTCCGACTCTTCGTGACCCTATGGACCATGTCACGCCACGCTTTCCGGCCATGAATATGGCGAGGCCATATTCATGTTCACCTTTTCCTACTGTGACGCTATCGCCGCACACCTTGCACTGCAGAAACGACATCAACACATTCATAGAGTCCAAACTGATGACAACGAAGCCCGTCTCAATGTCTAATGGCGAGGCCGCTACATCATCTGCGTGAGTGTAAACATCCATCTTTCGCTTGGTGGCCGGTGTTGACGAAAGAACTCGTAGCTTTTCTTGGGCTTCCATTTTTCTCTGCAACAACTGTGTACAATATTTCAGTGTCGCGCGCCGAATGCGGCCGCTGTCTGGAATGCATTCGCTCGTCGCCGATACGGTTAGGCCTAAGTCTACTTCGGTACTGTCCGCGGCTTCAGCATCACTTGCTGTTGGCGGCGGACTATTCTTGACTCTGACCGAAGGAACTGAGCGCTTCCGGAAGTTGTAAGCCGATCGTTTCTCCTTTTTGTCAAACTTGTGACTCTTGGCAAACTTCGGCGCTGCTTCAGACATCGTGCTGCACTTGTCACAACCCTACGACTGAACAAGGAGAGACGCGTCACCTGCGGAGGAGCAGATGACGAGAACTTTGTGCGGCCAATCACAGCGCGCTTTTCGGTCCCGTGCGCTAGCTCAACTATTGGAATCGCCCGTTTGGACTTTTTTTATGCTCCGATTTCAACGTCACCAGTAAGCCGGCCGATGCACTTGTGGCAGGAAATTGAAAAAGAAAGCCGCTTTTTTCAACTAGACCAAGATGGCTGCGATCACACGTGTAGAAAACGACCTAAGCGCCTTGGCAAAAAGCGTTGTTTTTGCGCGGAATTCAGCTGACAGTGATGTTATAAATTTATTCTGTGGCCTGAATACTGATCCGCAAGATATAAAACCAGGGAAATTAAAGGAATAATAGCTGTAGATTTTGAAAATGTCAGTTAAAAAAAAATATCGATTTTTTTTCCGCGATTTTTTCGTCCCCCCTTAATATTCTGCACAGAATTAACAGTGACGTAGTAACACTATACCAGCATAATAAATACTGGGTTACACAACAAATGTACGCAGTGCACACACTGACCATGTTGTGGATGGCAGACTAGCCAAAAGCTACCAACTACCAATAAGCAGGGACTCATACACAGACAATTTATCAGCTTTTGACACTTGCCTGCTTGAAAGCAGCAGCTCTAGGTACTAAATGAAGCTGCCACTTGATGCCTCAGCAGCATTTCATTTGCAGTCACTGGACATTTCTTTTGTTTGATTAAACTCTGCACACTCGGGAGGGACAATTGCTGGATGCAAGCAGGAGGGTCAAATACTGACAGACAAGTGACTAGGAGTAATTCGACAAGGATGGCCACTCACCATGCAGGTCCTGGAGTTCTCGCCAATGAACGAATCCCTGAGGACCTGTGTCAGCTTGCTGGCCCGGAATGGGAGGTGGGCACCTCGGCGACCCAGTGCCCGAATGCATTCCTGCATGTGCAACAACCCACACGTCTCAGCCCCCCCATTTCCAAGGCCAAAGGACGGACTTGTACTGCTTCAGCTATCAGATGGGCAGCACCCAACAAATCAATATCGTACTGTATGCAGTTATCAGTTCAGTTCAGTCGTTCAGCCGTGTCCGACTCTTCGTGACCCTATGGACCATGTCACGCCACGCTTTCCGGTCTCTCACTATCTTCCTAACATCACATAACTTCATCTGCAGTGCCTCGAGGATGCCATCTAACCATCGCGTTCGCTGCCTACCCCTTCTCCGGCGACCCTCAACCTTTCCCAACATCAAACCTTTTTCCAGCGACAGTTATCAGAGGACAGCAAAAATTCGGTGCGGCAGGCTCTTCCTATAAGAGTTGCGGGGCTCCTCGGTTCACAGGCTGGAGCACTGACGTCATGTTAGCAAGAAGAAACTCTAGAGTGACTGCCGCCAAGCTGTCAATTTTTCTGTGGCTGCGGAAGTTGCCCATAATGAACACTTTCTGACTGTCCTTTCCCGTTGCGGTTAATAGAATGAACATTCAAACACTGTCGTCATCCAAACTGACTTTTTTACTGCATGCCAATACATGGTTTCTACGAGAGGCTAAGGTGCGGCATTACCAATGTCCAATGCCCAAGCCTTTTTTAACACAGCCATTTTGCACTATGTTTAAGGCATGAGACGCATAGAAATATCTGTGCAAAGAAGCACTGTGGCTAGGACTAACCTTGAGGGCTAGCAGGCTCTTGTTGATCTCGGCACCCTCCATTCGAGTCTGGCGGTTGGCACTTGACGTGTCCGCACCCCGCTCGTTCCCGGCCAGGTCAATGAGAGAGAACTTGCCATGCAGACGTCCTGACTTCCTACAGGGGGGGCAAGGGAGACCAGCACGACAAGCCTGGTTGGAGAAGTCTACGCTGAACTATGTGTTGCCCAGCACAAAAGCTTCTACGCTGTCCCAACCTGATGAAGAACAGAGTACACTTAACTGTCCTTGTACACTATAGCCACTAAGTAGAGCTGTGCACGGGCTCGGGCCGGCGCGAATGCCCGTCCCCGGCCCGAGCCCAGCCCGCTCCTAAGCACCTCGCTCAGGCCGGGCTCGGGCCAAGGTACATTTGCCTCGGGCAGGCCGGACCACACACCCCGATCACGAACACGTGCAATTTTTGAGAGAGCGCGTATGCTGCCATAGTGCAATAAACCTCTAGAATCCGCAGCATTTTACGGCACCCTCACCCCACGAGAGCTTCAGAGACCTTTCCTGGCGTCGATCCGCCTTTCCTACTCGCTTCCTCCCAGCGAATAGATCTTTGGCAGCTGTCAGTGACTGAGCAGAGGGATCGCTCGTAGGCTAGTTCCGAGTTTCGCATCTCCACTTGGGTAACATCGGCACTGATGTTTGGTTTGGTCTATGGGGTTTAACGTCCCAAAGCGACTCATGCTATGAGAGACGCCGTAGTGGAGGACTCTGGAAATTTTGACCACCTGGGGTTCTTTTACGTGCACCGACATCGCACAGCGCACGAACGCTACTCCGTTTCGGGACTGATGTTTAGGGATACATTTCAAGATTCACGCTATACACTGTCCCCTATCAAACGTCTCTGTTGCGACACTCCTGCCTCGACATGGCCTGATCGGAAGCGGAATGTTGCTCGAAGCTTTTGCAGTGCAAGAGTTTCCTCATGTTTCTCTTGTTGCGAAAAGTTCACTTGAAAGGCACACGGTGAGCCAGGCGAGCTCGCCGAGTATTTGGCAACAAAATCAACCCCTTGTTTAGGTTTAGAGCTAGCGCACTTTTGAAGAAGCAAACAAGTTGCCTACCAAAAACGTGCTTTCTTATCAAAGAGAGTTATACCACCGAAACTTCAGTGCTACTGGGTTCATTATCAGGAACATCGTAAATGCCTCAATCCAACACATAGCTTATTTTTGCACAATACGTTAATTCTAAATATGTGCTGTGTTATCATCCGGAAACTATGTGCTTCTGTATCAGCGCTTCAACTGCAGTTAAAGCATGAAGGGCCGGGCCGGGCTCGGGTCTGTGGCGTGGGGCCCGGGCCGGGCTCGAGCTCAAAATTTCAGCCCGTGAAACTGAAGTCCTAGTTCAGCTACCATGGATGACTGTAGTACATTTTCGCCCCGTTACAGTAAAAATCTTATCGTAAATTGCATGTGGCCATGGCAACACGCTTCCTAAGAAATGACATCGCTGCATGCACGCTATCAAAGATCACTATTTGGAACAGAAATTTTTCTTTCAAAAAGATTTTTCTTTTTTGCAGAATGGTTTTACCATTGGGCTTACCAGCACGCAGGAAAAGCCAACTTTACACAGGCCTCGGAGCCACGAGGGAAAGCATAAGGTGCATTAGCAAAGGAAAAAAAAAGTAAAACTGGCTACGAATGCAGAAAGGCAGTGCAGTCCTTTAAGAAAGTATAACAGTGAAAGTGCAGTGAGAAGAAAAAGAAGAGAACGCCGAACATTCACAGCACCATGCAGTGGTGCAGTGAGTTTTGTTGGCTTGACTATCGCACACATTTCTAATCCATTGCCTCTTAAATGATAAAAAAAACTGAAGATAACGCCATGTTTACGCAAAACTGGTTTAATCTCAGCTGTATCCGCGGCTACGTTGCATTCATGCTAAAGAGGTACTCTCACAAAGATGTAAACCAAAATGTAAAAGTATAAGAGAGGAATAAAAGTTATTTGTTTTTGTTTTTTCCATAAAGCAACAAGACATGTTCAGTTAGTACCTATTTATTCACTGGACAGCATCCTCAGGATTGTGTCATCACCAAAAACTGATCTAGTAAAGATTTTTGCCAGTCTGAGTGAGTTTACTGTAAAGGGGTTCTACAATACAGTAGCCCTTGCATATGCTGTAGGACCCGGCAACAGATCAGTGTTTGGTGCTTCACGAAAAGTGAACAAGTAGCCAATGAGGTATAGTACGGTGGCTTTGCACATCCCTTACCTGAGCCTCAAGATTATCTGGAATACTGCATGGGAACGTGAAGAGTTCTGGTTGGCCGACGTCTGCCCAGATGTCCTGCGAATGACCGAGGGGACCACAACAATCAGGCCTCTATACCCACAGAGTGGTGCCCTTAGCAAAATTGAGGTACCTCTGAATGTTCCCTTCAGCTTTCAGACTTCCGAGGACAAAGTGGCCAATGTATGGCCAAGGTCATAGTGACTTAGCAGCAATGTCAGCATGCGCAGCGCAACTGGGTGTCCACCCTTAGGAAGTCCTTCGTGTCTGCGGAAATTTAGGGTTCTATATATGACCAAAAACTTACAAGAATTCACAGCTAAATTTTTAACAGTGGGCTTTTCTTTTTTCAATGCAATGAAATAGTGTCCAAGGTACTCAATTCTGCTCAATATGTCGTACGTATGCTTACGCTAGAAACCATGATAAGAAAGCACAACAGCAAACTGAATGTCAGGAAAATTGAAATAAAAGTGAAAATAATATTGTCAAATTATGATCCCAATGGTAAAACCTGCGCCCACTTTCACTATGCAAGGTAACTAGGTCTAAATTTATCGACCTGGTAATGAGTTTAACCTCAACACACAACACACAACAGTTTCAAAGTACTAACGAGCTGAACAAAACGTGCATTTCGATAACAGGCTTGATGACATTTCTGCTACGGTGGCTGATAACATGTGCTGAGTTGATGAGCTCCAGTCTAAGGCCGACAAACGGGCATTGAAAGTAGACAATTTAGAAAAAGGAGTAGGCGAGAAAGCCTGATTGTATTGGCATAGAAGAAAAACTAAAAAAAAAAGCATTCCCTCAAACAGGTGGTCTCTAAAACAATTGCGGCTGACATACTGAAGGTTCCAAACATTGCTACTGGATGTATTAATAGAATTGTTCGTTCAGCTGAAAACAAATGTCGAACTTGTCATTTTTAAAGTTTTGGATGGCAGAGATTAGGCTAATATTATGAAGAATTGTAAGCTGAAAGGACACAGGCTATAGCACATAGAAAGACTTCTTCCAGGGTGTACAGTCAATTTGAAAGAAGCTGTGAGCTGCAGCTGCTGATCACAGAAGCGAAGGTGAGAAAGTCATTTCGTTCGACAAAGTCAAAATTAATGACAAACATTTTTTGGTGGGATGACACTCAAAGATAACTACAGTCCCATTAGCTCCGCAATGACAACTTTGCTATTACTCCAGAAGAACGAGTGTTCATAAGAGACAGAAAACTATCCGTAGGGAAGGGACAGAACTCGCAAGGGACTTTCGCATTTTGAACATTAATGCCTGCAGTATACTGAATAAAACTGATGGATTAGAAGGACTTCTTTTAATGTACGAGCCAGATGTTGCAGGGTGAACCGAAATATTGGCTGCCTGAAAGCACTTATACCTGCCGGATACCTGATACAGTTTTAGAGCGGGTGGGGTTGCCATAGTGATAAAGAAACTATTACACACTGTCTGGATCCTGCTTCAAGCTCACAAAAAGAGCATTTTTATTGGCGCCATTTATATGCCACCAAATTCACATCTCGACTCTTGAAACCTGACAACTTCCTGGAAAAGCATGGAAAACGACATGCACATGTCAATTTTAATCTACCAAAGATAAACTGGAAATCTTTAAGCCTCTTTCTTGTCTTCAATGCCACCATTATGACTTGCACTCCACCTTATTTTTTCATTTAATCTGAAGCGGATTGTCATTGGACCATCGTGGGTTACTGAAACCTCAAGTTCGCTTTTAGATGTAGTGTTTCTGACACAGCTGAAAGGCTTGGTTTTACGGTGAAGATTTTGCCTGGCATATCCGACCCCGATAAGATCGAAATGGCACCACCTACAAGAAAAATAAAAATTTATGACTACCGTAAAGCTGAAGTATTTTGGATCTTCTTGAACATGACTACGGCAGTCTTTTTGCGAGGCACAGTGACAGCCACTTGAGTCCGAATGAGCTGTGGTTGGCTTGTAGAGTACGGTGCACAAGTGCATTCATCTCTACGTCCCACTGAGATGAAAAAAAAGTCCACAGCTAAAGTCCATGGATCACACATGAAGTACTTAAAACGGCATAAGAAACAACTTTCCCCATAACGTCTTGAAGGCAATTTTTAATTACTATTGTGTTCAGTGTTTCTGCGAAATGAGCCTTCATGTACCTGATATAACTAAGCGACGAAGGGACTTTCTCAGCTCTTTTCAACCTTAAGAAGTCATCCGGGCCAGATGATAGCCCGAACATATTTTTTTGCAGGTATGCGGAATGGTACACAAAATTCCTATTATTTTCAATGCTAGTCCGAGTAAAGATGAGATCCCTACTGGCTGGAAAATGACAAAGGTTGTTCCCGTCTCCAAATCTGGTGATAAGCTCAGAGCTGCTTAATTACATGCCAGTTAGTCTGCTGTGCCCTGCAAGGAAAGTTATAAAATGCTTCATTCTTAAGCATATCGCACAGCTACACACCTAGCTTCAAACAACCTGGATAGGCAAATCAGGTTTGCCTAAAGGAGTCAGCCTGGAAAAAAGAAAACAGCACCCCCACCTGACTCCATTACCATGCTGGATAAGCTTGAGGACCTCCTCAACCGAGTCCACCTCTTTCTCCACGAGGCCAACGACCTGAACCTGCTGCTTGCCATCTTCGAGCACGCGCAACTTGGCCTTGCCATTGAGAAGGTCGAACACCTGGAAGGCATAACATGCATAGAGCCGGCTTCACATAGACATATGCTGCCACAAGACTAAACAAACAGGGCATAGAGCAAGCTACTCTTCTAGATTCCCCGACTTCCCCCATTATTTCAGTCAATTCCTTGACCTGAAGAGGCATTGTAGAGGCAGGAAAACCCAGTGGCCAGTGATTATGACCGAAACTCGAGATCTACTCATTTACTTCAATTGCAAATAGTGCAATGCGGCCTGAAATCAAACCTTCCCTCCTTTGATGCCACACCAGGAAGTGTCCTGCATGAAATGTTGAAGGCGCACAAAATACTTCTGAACATGGCTATGTCTCTTGACCTATGCCAGTCCGAACCTATTAGGAAGTGTGGCAGCAAGCCAAGAATCAACCAGTACTAATATACAGCACTCACTTAGTGCACGGGAACAAGACAGTCAAGGATATGATGCCACTTCAATATGAACAATATGAATGGACCACGTGCTGGTCACTGGAAGACCATAGAGTTCCTTTCAGTCTGTCCTTGTCACATTTTTCATGGTATCCCCGACAATGCACAGATTTTTCTAAAAGGTGGGGCAGCGAGTGGGTGGAGTAAGTATAAGAAGAACAATGTGTTTTTGCAGAGCATGTAGAGCAGTAATATTTTCAATGTAAAGAAACATCAAGAACAAATATGTAAACCTTGATTAATGTGAACTCTCATGCCTCAAAATATCACTGAGGTCAAGATTTCCACACTTCATAATGAAAATTAATAGTCTGTGTGCCACCAAATATTCCTAAATTTTTTTCCCTGATAACGTCTCATTATCCTCTGCGGGCTCTCTCGATACGACGTTTTTGTTGATCCGTTAAGTGCACATGTTGACAGCGCATGTGCTCGCATGTAAGCCATGCTTTGTGAAGTGAATGTTATTGAGGAAGCAAAATGTCGGGGTCTTGAAAAAAATGCTATGCTGCTTTCAAGCGAAAGGTAATACAGTAAAAGCTCGTTAATTCGAAATCGCTTAATTCGAACCGCCGGTTAATTCGAACTGATGCCCGGGTCCCTGCAAAGCCCTATGTATATCAATAGGCCGGAACGCCCGATAATTCGAACGTACCGGTACTCACGTCGGTTAATTCGAACTAGGAGCCGGCAGCCGACATTGCTTCTCATAAATAGAAGTCGCCTCGTAACGAGTACAATGCATTGAAATTTTTTTTTTAATATGCACAGCGACGAGAATAAATAAGCAGCGCGCATTTTTGCACGCACGAGGCGAGCCGCCTATTTCCTTGCTGGAGCCTCCGGCGTTGTTGTTGTTGCGACTGAGGGAAGGATGAAAAGGAAAGTGCACGGGCCTGCCGCTGCCGCGTGCAGATAGAGGAGAGTTCAAAGATAAGAGGAAAGAAAGAAAAGAAGCGCGTTTCTCTGACGCGCGGGTGGCGCGGGCGCCGCCGCCGCCGATGCTCCGGAGCAAGCCGTTTCAGGTTTTCGTTGCGCTGCGGCGGCTGCGATCAGTGGAGTGCACAAGTAGTCTTTTCTTGTCGCATTTTGCATGAGTTTGCTCGTTTGTGTGGTATCTCGCCGCTGACGTCTCATCGACTGTGCCGATCATGGCGAGCCGTGGAAAGTACTCGGCAAAGGATTTAAAGACTAAAGTTGAAATATTGCAGGCGGTTGAACGTGGTCTCTTAACGAAGACAGCGATTGCCGAAAAGTATGGCATCAAAAAAAGCACGTTGTCTACCTACATCAAGAACAAGGACTCTATCATCGATGCTTACCAAAAGGAGATTGAGCCCTCGCGGAAAAGACTACGGACGTCGGCTCACCCCGAGATGGAGACTGCTGTCATTACGTGGATAAAGGATGTTCGCAGCAGGAATATTCCATTAAGTGGACCCATAATTGCTGCGAAGGCAGCGGACTTCGCCAACCAAATGGGCATCAGCGACTTCAATGCATCGGAAGGCTGGTTATCACGTTTTAAGGCCCGCCACGGGCTGACGTTTAAGAACGTCTGCGGAGAGGCAGCCGCAGTCGACAAAGAAACCTGTGAAAATTGGGTCTCAGGTGAATTGAAGGAATATCTTGCCGATTACCCGCTCAGCGATGTTTTCAATGCTGATGAAACCGCACTTTATTTTAAGTTGCTCCCAAACAAGACTGTGAGCTATAAAGGTGATACGTGCTCGGGCGGAAAGCGCAGCAAGGAAAGAGTTACCGCGCTAGTGTGCGCGAATGTGACGGGCACGGAACGGTGCCGCTTGCTCGTGATAGGCAAAGCAGCGAAGCCTCGTTGCTTTAAAGGCGTGAAGACTCTCCCTGTTGAGTACACTTCTAACAAGAAGTCGTGGATGACGCGAGCAATCTTCACGGACTGGTTGCGCACACTAGACAGAAAGTTCGCGGCACAGAATAGAAATATTCTTTTGTTCGTTGACAACTGTTCGGCGCATTGTGACATCAATGGACTGAAAGCGATCCGTCTGGCATTTTTGCCAAAAAACACTACTGCTGTGCTGCAGCCTATGGACCTCGGGATTATTAAAAATCTAAAGACTCTGTACAGGTGCCACCTCCTAGAACGGTTTCTTGTATGCATGGAAAGCGGGAAGCCGTATGATGTCAACCTGCTCGGAGCTTGCCACATGCTGGCAACATCGTGGAACGCCGTCAAGGCAGACACTATCGCCAACTGTTTCCGCAAGTGTGGCTTCAGTGAAACCACAGAAGCCTGCTGCACAGCCGACTTAGATGTTCAAGTGGATCAAGATGATGGCTCCATCGTGCTGGACCCTGCCTACGCTGTTTTATCGGAGGGTGTGGACTTCGAGAGCTTTGTCGACGTAGACAACGGCGTGGAGACAACGGGGCCTTTAACTGACGCCGAGATTATCGAGGCTGCGTCCAGTCAGCAGCACGGCTCACACGCGGCGAGCACGCCTGACAGCGACGACGAGTCCGACAAAGAGGACGATCCGTTGCCTCCTCCGAGCACATGTGAAGCAGCATCGGGACTCGATCTGGCTGCGCGCTATTTCTCCACCGATGAGAATTCGGATGCTGCGCTGGAGATGTTGGGCAAGTTGCAGACAATGCTTCTCGAGTCGCGGCGAAGAAAGCGCAAACAAATGCAAATCACCGATTATTTTTCATGTTGATATGCTTCGATCATTATTCTTTTGTTAATAAACATGTTTTTGAAGCATAAATAGTGTCATATTTCATCATTAAGCCTGACGCTCACGTGGGTACATTTATCATTAGTTCCAGGCGCATAAATTGATTGGATATCTTTATTTCCTTTGGTGTTTGGACTCGCATGATTTTAATACCCGCAATCGCCGACCTCAAAGAGTAGTAGTGCGTATTCCTCGATAACGATCCCAGATATGGCTATTTTGGCTTCGGCCCTAGCAGCCAAATGCAGTGGCCATTTTTTTTTTTTTTTTGCCACCCGCTCGTTAATTCAAACTCCGCTTAATTCGAACAATTTTTCAGTCCCCCACGAGTTCGAATTAACAAGCTTTTACTGTATAAACTGCTGAGAACATCGGCAATAGTGCAGACGGGAGGCTGTTTGGTGTCACTGAGGGAAGCATTCGCGGATGGCAACGACAGAAAGAAGCTCATGTGCGGCGGAATGCGGCAAATCTTTTGTGGCCCGAAGTATGGCACATTCCCAGAAATGAACTTGGTCTGACAGAGTTTGTATGGAAACTGCGTATCTAGCTGTGAGGTTATGCAGGCAAAAGCTAGGGAGCTGGGAAGAAAAAAAAAGGAATACTGCGCTATGCTTTCAAAGCGAGCAAGCGGTGGATCTATCGCTACATGTGCCATGCTGGCTTTTCACTATGCCGGCGAACTTCAATTTCACAAAAGCTGCCTCCAAGAGCTACTTGCGAGTTTTCAGTGGCATGTTATTTCTTTGCACCATTCAAAAAACTTTGTTAGATCAAATAGGCAATGCCAATTAGCCGCCGGTTTACTTGGACATGCCATCCCCCCTCGCTGTGCATGCTCTAAAAAAGTCAGCGTCCGGTCCACTGGCAACGAGAAGACAATAGTTACGTTGTTGTGCACGGCAGATGTCTGCAAGCTGCCACATTACGTTATCTTCAAGAGGAAGACGACAGAAAGGTGAAGAGCGGCCAAGATATGTCATCGTGAGATGTCATGAGAGAGGCTGGATTAACGAGGATCTAGTTTTGGATTGGGTGGCGTAGGCGACCTGGTGCCCTGTGGTCTTTTCCATCCATCCCTGTGCTGAAAGTGTTTCGTTGCTATTTGGCCGAGAAAGAGGTTGCCACGCGACTGCTGCACTGAACCCTCGGTCCCTGGTGGGATAACTTCACAGCCTTTTGATGCTTGTGTAAACAAACCCTTTAAGGACGCAGACAAGCGGTGCTATGCAGAATAATGTGCTCAGGTAAGCCTGCACTGGTTGTGGACACGCGGGGAGCCACCCAGATCTTGTGCACTGTTCTTTTAAAAGCAGCTCAAATATCCTTGATGGTACAGAAGATGAGTACTTTTGGGATGATTTGTTGGACAAAGAAATGTCCGAAAGTGCTGCTGAAGATTAAAGTAATCGAAGTGAAGTGCAGGGGTGCGATTTTAATAAATGTCTTCTCTAAGCTTTCGTCACTTGTATTATCATGGGTAAAATGTTTTTTCTCCATTGAGAGTCTAAAATTTCACCTTGTATTATATTTAGGGTCCTATTATACGCAGGTTTTATGGTACAATCAGGTGAACAGTGAAATTCAAAGAATAATCAGCCAGCGGTATATTTGTGGGGCACTCCTGGACAGAACAGTTTCGCTTTAACCATACCCGAACTCATTTGAACCATGCTTGACTGTTTTTCCCGAAAAATGATGTTGAGCGCTGTTTGTTTATGCAAATTTTCTGGCCAGAGAACATTTGACATGGCATCATTGTGCAGGAAATCTCATTTGTACCAAAATGAAGCAATTGATGCAGCTGTCCCACCCCTAGATTCAAGGTTTCCCATGTCGCTAGATGTGCTGACACACGATCTGTGGCACGACCTAAAAAAGGCTGTTGCAATTAGATCAGAAATCAAAGTGGCCCAAGTGAATGGTCGAGAATTCCCACGGCTTTGCTTCAGAGCCCTGCACTTACTAATTGCAGCCTTAAAAAAAAAAAAAAAAATGTGCCCTTTCAGATTTAGCAGCTTGTGAGAAACAGTATCGATTGAAGTGAAAAGGAATGAACTGAAGCATTTACCTTTCCACTGTAGATTTCGAAGAAGCTGGAAGAAACAACCAATTCTTCATTCTTATATTTAGGAGACTTTAGCAGCTTGAACACATCCTTTGCTGTAGAGGATGGAAGGGAAAAAGAGGTCACAGGTGAATGCATATTAGATAAAACTGCCCAAATTTTGCCAGGAGAGAGCTAAAATAAAACATACTTGCTAGTGCATAGATGCCCTTAGAACAGTCTTGCGTCTTTCCGGAGAAGTCGCCACCCATAGTCTGCAAAAGAATGTCGCACGAGATGGAAGACATTCGATGACTCATTCAAGCAAACATGAAGCAGATATTTAGGCATACAGTGGCTGTGGTTTAACAATGGTGTAAACTACAAACTGGCATGCTTCGCTCATGGAGACCAGTTGCGCTTGAGAAGCAAGCGCCAAATAGAGGCTTGCTCGGGCTGATTTGAGCCTCAGCCCTGTGCTACAGACCTGAGCCAGGCCAGGCCCGGCCCGGCCCGACATGCTGTAATTGCAGTTGAAACGATGATTAAGAAATAATTGCAGGATGACGAGTTTATCTAAGACCTTGAAATGTTGAGTTCTCACGTTTAAGATGACAAATTTGTAAAATATATAAAGGCACACCACATACAAAGCATTGTCATTCTAACTTATTATGCAGAAACAACAAGTTATGTACTAATGAAGGTTTGAGGCATTTGCGGCACTCCTGAACTATGAATCTGATTTCTTCACTATGTTAAGTAAAGCGGCCCTTGTGTAAGCCTCAGTTTGACCTTCAAGTACCTTGACCTAATGGAGTGTGTTTATCCACAATTCCGTAGAGATCGCCAAAAGCTTACTGCGCCTTCCTTTCCTCAAAACCTGGGTTGTGTGGTCAGAGCACAAAAAAGGCTCCCAGGTGGCCGAAATTACTACTCTTTCCGCTTTCACTCCCATGGGAGGATGAGAGGGAAGGGAAGAAGGTGCACACCTTCCTCATATAAAATATGAAAACATGACCTTGGCTTAGTTAGGTGTCCACCATTCCATTGTGACCACCCAAGAGTATAGGGCACCTTGCTTTCCCTAAAACCTCATTTGAAGAAAAATTATGAAAAGGTGTTGCAGAGGCTATCATGAGACACTCACAGCTTCCGTTCTATCACTAGGTTCAAGCCATGCTTTAACCCCCCACAATTTTATTTTCGGCACAAATTTGTGGCTGGAATGATTAGCACATTCTTAGCAAGACAAGCAAGTTTTAGGTAAGCGGCTTCTTTGCTTCTCCAAAAGTGTGCCAGCTCTAAACGTAAATAAAGGGTTAATCCTGTGGCCAAGTACTCGGCGAGCTCATCTAGCTCACCGTATGCATTTCACGTGCGATTTTTATGGCGCCAGCAAGACTCATTGCCTGCGACAAGAAACAAAAAGAAACTCAAGCACCGTGGATGCTTTGAGCTATCTCCCGCTTCAACCGAGGCCATGTCGATGTAGGAGCAAAGCACAACAGAGACTCGTGATAGGCGGCAGCAAGGAGCGAACCTGAAGCGGATATCCATTTATCTAGTTCAGTGTTGCCAAAGCAGAGATGTGAAACTTGAAATTCAATAGCCGACAAACGGCTCCTCTGATGTTCATTGATGGCTAGCAAAGATTCGTTCACGGCAAAGAGGCGTGAAGGAAATGCAGGTTGACACTGGGAAAGAACTCAAGCTCTCTCATGAGGAGGACGCAGGAAAGTGCTGTGCACTCTAGACAACTACAGTACCCTGGTCATACTTGTGTTGCATGTGCTCAAGATCAGGGTGAACAGCCCGGCCCGAGCCCAAGGCGGCGAGCTTTATGAGCAGCCTATTTCGGCCCGGAGGCCGAGCAGGGTGCAGGCTGTTGGGCAGGCCCAAGCCCATGCATAGTTCTAGGGCCAATATATGTGCTTACAAGAGCATAAAGCCTTGCATAGGCGAGGAACCAGCCAACTGCAAGCTGGCGCAGAGAGGCAAACGGGACTCACGTGTGTCTTGCCACTGCCTGTCTGTCCATAAGCGAAGCACGTTGCCATGCCTCCTTCAAATATAGTCTGTACAAGCGGACGAGCAGTGTACCTGGGGCAGGAAAATGCGTGGTGCAAGGTCAAGTCAACATAGGAAAACTTGAGGCAGTAAGTATCACTAACAAGAGAAATCACAGGACAAACATTTGTTCCATGCTTCAAGACAGTATGCACCTCAAATCTGGTATACAAAAATGGCATTATTTTGAGAAACGCAGGATGGCTAGTACTATGATTACCTATACAAAAAACTGTTGTTGATTTGGTCTTTAAGGGACCAGAAGTTCAATATATCAAATTGACCTAGAAAAACTGCCAAAAACTGTTTGCATCAAAGTAATTTTATCTGACGAACACCTGCATTTGAGATAAAACCCAAGTGAGAACGGTGATTGTTCCAGTTCCCTTCAGGTGCTTTTGTTTTGTGTACACAGCTGAGAACGCTGAGGAATTACTTCAAAATAAAAGGCCTGCACTACCGCTTTCGCAGTGCGACGCAGTGACACAAAGGTTGCGCCTTGAAGGTGCTTCACCGCACAACCACTGCAGTGAAGCGTGCAATGCTGTAAAACTGTGTGATCAGCATGTAGCTTCAGCGTACTGGGGCAGCATGTGGATGTAAATGACATGTGTAGGCTTCAGACCAGCACGATGCCATTCCCAAATAACAAACGAAATTGAAGGGAAAGAAAACAAAAACGACCCTTTCAGCAGTGTACGAAATATAGTATGACTAGACTAGGCGTGCGTCCGATTGGAACCATAGGATGGATTGAAGTTAGGGAAAGCAAAATCAATGCAACAGAGCTTTGTTTTGGAAATGGGGAACTTTTGATCATCACCATGCCTGCCATAATGCAAACAAAGTGCACGTGTATCACTCTCCCATGGAAATTCAGGCTAGGGGAGGTCTATTTCAGTGACCAGCTAATGCATGAGTCATGGTTTAACATGATCTCCTTTACAAATTAACTACAGTGAGCCTATCCATGTCCGAATTAATAAGCGTCCCACGCCATGAATCACATGGACGTCGGACGGAACCGCACTGCTAGACTGTGCCTAAAATATACTGCCTAGTGTGCTGACTGAGGTGGTGGAGAAGGCAACAATGACTGCCAGCGGTTGCCACATTGGGGCGCTGCAGGCTGGGAGTGTGTGGAACGTCTTTACAGTGGCTTCAGAAGTGTGCATGTCAGCCAGGATGTCTGCTGAGGCGCTCTCAGTTGAATCACAAGACCTTGCTTCTTTGAAAGTGATCAGAAAGCATCTCTACCAGGAATCGAACCCTTATTGCTCTGATCCTGTACTCTACTACTACATCACCACTACTCCATGCTGGGCTCATAAGAAACAGATCATAATTCTCCTTATCTACGGATACCTCTTCCATATTTTCCATATCTACAGCGCAGATACGCGGGCGCCGCCATCATCGCAAAAGCGGCCTTCCACTTCCCATGCATTTCATCACATTGCCCAATCAGTCTTTTAGAGTACTATAGCAGTGCCCTTAATAGGTGGCAGTTGTTGCAAAAAGTACCACGCTTTGCTATAGAAAACTGCAGGTGCACGACACACTAGGCAGCATACTCCAGTACTGCCAGTACCAGAGTATACTGTACTGCTAGTTTAAGGGGGGACATGGGTCTTGAGCAAAATTTTGAATATTTGTCCTGTCAGTATGAAATTTGCAGGGTTTATGTAAATTCTTGTGCTGGTTTCAAATATGTTGTTAGTTTTCTTCTACATAAATTTGCTGAGTAGTTACAGCAACTTTGCTGTTCCAGACTTGCGGGAAGCTTGTAAAAATATCTACTGAAGGGAAATTGCTAAAATGCACATGGATCTGTTCCTGAATGTCTAAGGAACACAATAAAACAAGTTTTGTGCTCCTGCCTTACTACAAGCCAAAGTTATGGAAGTTTTAAGTTTCAGCTTCACAAGTGCAACCACCCCCTTTCTACATCTTCTTATGTTTAAAAATTTTTCATGCAGTTGAGACCTTGTATAATAGCTTTATTGTGTTCCTTTAACATTCACGAGCCAGTAAAAAAAAAAAAATCATTACAATCTAACGAGTAGGAGAGCCACAATGCCACCCGCAAAATAGAAGGGTAGGCAAAATTTTCATTTTGAGAAAAATGGAAAAAACGAATTGCAATGTCAAACACTAATTTAATCAAACAAAAACTGTAGAAATGCAGGCCACTGTGGCCTAGAAGGCTCCTGGACAGTAATCTGCATTGGGTTTGCCCTTCTGCTTTCGTTTTGCTGCAGTCTGAAAAGCTGCAGAGGAAGCACGCTTCCTCTCTGCTCTCAGACATTCACTGGTGCAATGCACACGTTTACAATTTAAAATGGCTATAAACCTCCAGGAATGTAGTCTCTTTGCTTTCCAACGTCCAAGTGTCGCCTCTTTCATTTTGATTTGCAGTTGCAGCACATTCAGTTGTCACTTTTTCGTTTTGCTACGTCCTCGCATCAAGACCGCGGTGAGGAACGTTTATCGCGGAAAAGAAATGTAATTTGGAGCTGTTTGCTGCTTCCCAGTGCTCTGCATTGTACTGGAAGCAAGTGAATTCCCTAAGGACTATGAACGAGGTCCGATCGGCGCAAACGCGCAGCGAGCTCTACGAAGACGACGTGTCCCGCAGTTTACGCATTGGAGAATAAGTTTGACGGCGATTCCTTATCCCCGTTCACTTTTTTAAATGCCAATATCGCCGCCGTATGTTTTACGCTTCGCCAATCTCGGCAAACTGTTTAGATCTGACGATCGTGAACTCCGCATCGCCAAGCGGACTGTCCGCCGCGCTGCCGTCATCGTTACGAACACAATCCGTCTACCGCTTCGTTGCTGGAGTTGGCGCGAGTTCAAGCTTTTCCTGTTTTGAGCTTATCTTTCTGCTCATCTGCGGCCTGCTTTATCACTGTCGCGGCGGGTGCGACCGCTGGCAGTAGCAGTCCCCCGTGCTGGGGAACACGCTAGGCCTACTTCAGGCTCGTACACACGATCGTTCGGCGCACGATTTCTGTCGGCCTGAGCGCGCACAGCCGGGGCAGGGCATCACTTGAGATGATTATTCAACTATTTTTTTCACTTTTTTCACAAATTCTTGCCATGAACGCACCTCGCGGTTCGGAACCAAGCGCGGCCGGCGTCACGTCTCCGCCGTCTCCCCGCGGCTCGGGCGCGCCGAGCAGACGCCGTCAGCCAGCTCCACCAATGCGGGGACGCCTTATCGTCATGTGCACCCCGAAAGCCAATGGGATTGCAAATGCCACGTTTTCTTTTTTGCTATTTTTTATGCGACCAATGGGCGAATGTAAACAGCAGAGGCGGCAATTTGAAGACGAAAGGCGGCTCTTTCGAATGAGACCAAGATGGCTACGGTGCCGCGCACAAAATGGGAGCTACGCCTCGCGGAAAATGGTTGTTTCGGGGGTCGTTTTCGACCCAAATTTGGGCGACATCGATTATATAAATTGGCATTGTGACTAAAATACCGACCCTAGAGATGAAAAACTTAGCAGATAGGTAGATAAAGAGCTACTGATTTCGCAAATCACATTTTCTAAAAAGTGATTTTTTTGCGATTTTTTGGTCCGCAAGACCCGTGTCCCCCCTCAAATTACCAGAACGAGATTTTACAGTATGATGTTCTGCGACAGTGATTACCCAAGAAGATTTTAAAAGAAGACTAACTTGTAGACAAGCTCGTTGTTCGCCGTCTCGTCAAACGCGTAGTCAAAACGGAACGTGGAGTTCTCCAGGAACTTGGTCAGGTCCACCTTGAGCTTTGGTTCGTGGACCACAATGAGATCTCTGTTGGGCACCGTGATGACGTCCACCTCTTTGCGATTCGCCTCTGCAGCCAGACAAAATTGCAGAAGGAAGCAGGGTGTGTTCTTTTTGTTCACCTGGCACCATCCACATTAACATCAATGCTTATATCCAAGGCAGCACACTGCGATCAGGAAGCGGTGTGGTAGAGAGCTTACCGAATTTCATCTGCATTTCTACCCCAACAGCTTCCATTACTAAGCCTAAACATGGCGAAAGGCCTCCTCGTCACCCTCCAAACTAGTGAAATGGAGGTGCAGGCTTCACTGCATTTATGATTAGTACAGCAAAGGGCTGCATTGGCACTGCAAAATGTGTAGGTCAACAGTGCATACAGAGGCAAGATCGAGTCTCAACCTTCCTGTAGCTTCCATAAACAATCTAGTTGAATGCAGAAGCCACGGTTGTTAATAACCTCCACTGAGGCACTGCTGGTCAGTTCTGTGGCTTGCACTTAAACCAAATCACGATTGCAAGGCTTCTAGCAGCATGAATCTCCCATTTTTGAGTAAAGCACTCTCACAAACTCAGACATTTACACAACATTGCTGGAGTTCAGCAGGATACGTTGTTGAGCGAGTTGGTTCATGACAATGGGAAGGTATGTGTGCAAAAAAGACTATCACAGACAAGAGGAGACTCGTCCCGTTCTGTCTCCTCTCCTCTGTGATAGTCTTTTTTGCGCACATGCCTTACATTTCCCAGTTTTGTAACCTGAGATTGCAAATGCCCTCACTTTTCAACTCTTCCATTGCCAAGTGTTTTTTGGGACTGCTGCACACTTCCTGCAGTTTCTTTTTTCTATTGTATATTGACTGGGATTCCCTTAAACGTTAGTCAGGTGGAAATTTTATGCTAGTGATGCACTGCAATACTCAGCATAATATGCTTCATTAAATATTTTTATTAAAATCTGAATGTTTCATCTTGTTACCTGCATTCAAAGGTGGCAGGATCACTCCTCATTGTCTTCGTCAAGCTCAGCTTCTTTATCTTTGCAATTTCCACCGAAGTCTGATTTCACTGGCAGTTTGTTTTCTTCGCCCCATCGAATTGTGGACACATGTGGCATGCTGTCTTGCCATGGTGTCAATGATGGCGAAATATTCACTCAATATGTTGTTTCAAATTTGCCTTGCAAGTTTTACGCATGTATGTGGCTTCTCCACAGATGGCATGACATGTCTGCATCATTATTTTTACACTAGTATTGAGAGTGGCAGGAGATGTGCATGTGTGGTCTCCAGAGATCTCAGGAGTGGCAGGGTTGACAATTTTGATAATGCTTGACAATTTTTTGGTCTTGTTTGTAGCATTGTGTCGACATTATGCGATATTTCAAGATACGCTCAAAATGTTTTGACATAGGGAAGACGTGTAGCAGACATTGGCAAAAGCTCGCATTCATTTGGTATTCACACAAGCCAGCACGTGTCCGATTAGGTGCATCTTGGAAGCCCGATTATGTTCTACCAACAGTAGGGTCCTCTGAGCAGCAACACCTGGCGACAAATAACGGAAATATTGTCAAAATGAACAAGAGCGCATTTAAAGCCTGCCATTCCTGTCGCTTCTGTGGCACAATGGATTAACACTACTCATCTCAGCATGGAATCATTTGTTCGAATCCTCTGAGTGTACTTTTTTTTTGTATTTCTTTTAAATTCACAACATAAAAATAAATTACCAACATCTTCACTGGGGTGTGTTCCCCTTTAGGTTGCCTTTTAAGATGTTTTTGATTCTTAACAGCCACAAAACCAGCTGTAAACAGAGCCAGGGAGTGATAGTATAGCAATAGTTATGCTACACAATCCCCGTCACCGTAATCATTTCCTGCCTTTGGTGAGTTACCTTTAGGTTGCGTTCAGATACACCTCTCAGCAACAATCACCGATTAACTCCGAGAGACAACCAGTGAGGAGAAAGAAGTTGAGAGAACGGAATTATGGATCTTAGAAGTAGTAGCGCTATCCACTGCTTAACAACAAAAGCTAGTCTGTAGCCACTGAAACCTTCAAGACCCCAGCAACCGCTTGAGCATCTACAAGCAACAGACAAGTCTCATAATAGCCTCTGTAGCCAGACATCATTGCTTTCAGAACTTTCTCATGACTAGGGAAAACTTCTAGTGGTGTAGTAGCACTGCCGAATCTATAATTAGGGCAACGAAATAGTTCGAGAAACAGTGATATGAAAGGATTCCTTGCACAGAGGTTTGTTACATCCAGGTTTAACTCAAATGCATAAAGCCAGCAAAGCGGCTGAGACATTAGACCACTTCAAAGGTGCTTCAGCAGTGGGTGCGTACCTTTTTTATTCAGTGGTCGTTTGCGGACAGCCACACAAATCTGGTGCACCTCTGATGGATCGCTCATTGACAAGGGCCTGAAGTCTAGGGTTGACCTGTACTCCCTGCAAGGAACGCAATGCGATGAGCAACCACATGCATCAGAGAAGGTAGCAAGAAAGATCACTGCATAAAACACTAAGAACTTGATTTCAGCTGCTTACTGCACATGGCCACATATTGCACTTAAAAACAATCATGCCGTAGAATCTCTGGTACGAATGGTGCAGCTGCCCTAAGGGCGCAAAAAGGAGTGGAGCTTTGAGGATGGTGTTGACAGAAGGCAAACCCTTCCCCAAACTGCCCCGGATGCAAATTTTAAGACAAGCATAAGCCGGACCTAATTAGGGTTTAGTTTGGTTTATGGGGTTTAACGTCTCAAAGCAACACAGGCTATGAGAGACTCTGTAGAGGACGGCTCGGGAAATTTCGCTCCTTCGGGAGCTCTTTAATGTGCACTCACATCACGCAGAACATGGGCGCTTAGTTTTTCACCTCCATCGATAAGTGGCGGCCGCTACCATTCTCCGATCTGGGTATTTGCTGCAACTTGCAAGGCCACCTGCGTGTGGCAACTTTTCCCTCAAGGTGCACGATTATGCTTTGTAACCCTTTGCAATTCTGCAGTTGTTGATTTGTTTAGCAAACACTCTGTTCAAAAATGCTATATTTGATTATTTAAAATAACTAAATAGTGGGAATTAACTGTCCAAAACTTTCCGTTATTCACAAACACTTAGACATGTGCGAACGTACCAAGACTACAATGCAGTGTTGCTTTGAGTTCTTAGGAATATAGGCAACCAAAGCCACCATGCGCTAAACACAAGGTTGCTGAGCTTCTTTTACGAGTGAAAATGGAAAGTGTTTAGGAACTAGCAAATTATTCAGGATCCCGAATTCTGTAAGAAGACTAAAAACAGGAGAAATTTTAACAAGTGGGCTGTCTAAGCAGGGGTGGAATGGGATGTGTTCATTGTAGAGTACAGTAAAATATTTTTCCAACTGTTGAAGTTCTGTGCACGAGATCAAAATGTGGTTCACAGTGAGCTCACCTCCACATTTTACCCACGGAGGTCTCTGCTCTTTTGTCAGTGAAAGATTGTGAGTCATGTATGTATGTATGCATGTATGTATGCATGTATGCATGCATGTATGTACAATACAAAGACAGCACAAAACGACCTCACTGAAACGCTCCGGTGTTACATGACCTCCATTCTCCTATTATGGGTTTTATTGTGTGCAGTATACTTTTTCTTCACTATTCCGTATACTTTGCCATTTACCTTTCGAGCTTCTTTGTACTAACCTGATGCAATCTTTGTAGGGGATGTGCATTTAATTCCTTGTTTCGAGCTTGTGCAGCACGAGTCTGATCTCTCGTAACCATCTATCCCGACAAGGCTGGGAACCCAGCAGAATATTATGCTTCGGCCTTGTGCTGAGATTTTTTCTATGAATGCTGCCTACTATGGGCTAAACTGCATTTTTAGAATAATGGCGTAAGCAAGACTTAATGAATTTGTTTATGTTAAGCTTTTTTTGCAGTTCTGTTGCATAATTTTGTCTATAGCTGCATAAACAGCATAACATTAGGCAGCAAATATTGATGCACAGTTCAGTAGCCTTATGTTCTCCCAGTTGCCTTGCACAACAACACATCCAACACAGTTTGGTGCAGTTCATATACTTCTCTCTCAGTGCTGTTTGCTCTTGTCAGAAATCTGTCAGTGTGAGGATAGTGCCTCTGGTAGCATTTAGTATTCCTAAATCATGGCATATTTCTCCCAAGGGCCCGACTGAGTTAGGTTTGTTAATTAACAGCATTCTGGAAGCACACTAACAATGGGTGTAACAGATGTTTTTGGTATGTATGCAAATGTGAGCATCATCCTCCTGTCTGCAAGGGGTGGTTCATTCGTTTCTAAGTAAATGCTTTGAATGGGGGATGTTCTGTAGGCACCATTAGAGGGGCAAAGCAAGGTTATGTATAGGTCTAATCACGTTAAATAGAATGATCTCGCAGAACCATATACAATGCAAACGTAATCTAAACTGGAGTGCACAACAGAGAGGTAGATACGTAATAGGCATGTTGGATTAGATCCCCAGTGTTTCCTTGAGAGTATGTTAAACTGAGAGGCTTTCTTTTTAAGGGAATTAATGTGTGGTAAGAACGTTTGTTTTTTGTTAATAGTTAACCCAAAAATTTATGTTCATTTCTTAAAAGCAAAATAATTTCTTCCAGGTGTAAAGCTGGCTCTGTCTGTATGCTTTATTTCAATGAAAACGTAACTACCACTGTTTTCTGAGGGGAAAAGTGGAACCCATTTTTATCTGCCCATGTTGTTACCTTGTTTATATAGTTAACCGTATTTGTCTGACATGTTGACATGTTGGTGGATGTATAAGCTATCTGGAGATAATGTAAACTGAACACATAATAGATTTTGGAATTATTTTGCTGATCGAATTTACTTTTACAACAAAAAGGGTTGTGCCTAAAATGCAGCCCTGAGGTACTCTATATTATTGAAGAAAGCTCCTGGAAATTGTTGTGCCTAGGCGTACCTGAAAAGAACAGTTGCCATGAAATCCTTCAGGCCCTAGCTCTGCTAGGTAGCGAAGAATTCCAAACCTCATTCTGGTATCGCCTTGTCATGATCGAAAAGGACAGCAAGACAGTTGTCTGTGTATAAATGCCTCCTGGACTGTGTCTTTGAGGTGGACTAGATGGTCAACTGTCGAGCATGATTTTTTTTTTTCAACCCGCACTGATAAGAGTCTAGAAGTTTGAGTGATTTTAGTAAAAAATTTAATCTAATATTTGAAACATTTTCAAAGGACTTGGCGAGGCCACTTGTTAAAGCTGTAGGCGGATAAATATTGGGAGAGGTTGGGAGTTTATTCGGTTTAAGCAATGGAACAATAATGGCTGTTTTCCATGTGCTTTAAGAGCATTTTCAGAGAGGTGAGCCAGCATTTCATAATGCACTTCATCAGCCCCTGGTGCAGTTTTCCAACAGAGAATACTGTATGCATTTTTTTAGGTGTGATTAACCCTCTCAAGCATGAATTAATTCTGAGTGAGAAAAAAATGTTTTCATGCACTGTGTTCATCTTTTTAGGCCACAAAGATCATAAAAAAAATTTATTTTGAAGTAATCAACAACCTCCTGATTATATTTTAAATGCGTCCTCATATGAGGACATCATGCTGTAAGGTGATCGAGGTAATCAACTTGAGTGCAAAACAAAATAGTACTAATACTCTAAAAATACAGGACACTCATGCCAGAACAGCATAACAAATAACAATTTAATGTGAAAGGTTGATGATGGGCCATGCACACTCTGCTTATGCGCTGTGGAAGGACTCTGAGCACATGGTACAGAGAGGGATATTGCAGCCAATGTAGAGGTACCCTGTCTTGCTACGGCAGGCAGGACTTCCGACAGAAATGGCTTACTTCTGGTTACTCATGTTCTGTAAATGCTGCTTAATATTTTTTTTTTCCAGAGACTCATGGTGAAGCACCCTTTTTTTATATAGAATCTGGCGCAGAGTCACTGGATGAGCAGTCTCGGCGCATTGAGCTCGGCGCTGGTTCAGCCAAAGGTTCAAAGCGGTTGGAAACTCGAACTCTGAACTCAATTTGGTTCATAATGTGTTCTTTGCCTTTGTTGCATCTTCATACTTTTGAGGCATTCGCAATCGCCGGATTTAGTATGTGGAAGAGCATTCTCAACCCCTTTTGTCCCGGGCATTATTTTTGTACCTTGCCATCAAGGATCTATGATGTTGACACCTCTCATGCGTTTGTTGTAAACTTCCACGAAGTGCAGCCTGGTGACATCGATTACACTGCTCTGTTTCCTGTTGTCTTTTTCAACTATATACAAGCTTGTTCGCAAAACAATTTCGTGGCGGCTCTAATCGGCGGAGTAACACAGGGAGAGATTTTGTGGACAGTGCGTTTGCATTGGGCTTGTCTTGTTGACATGCTTTCTGAACAACAAATATGTGGCAGTTCTGTCCAAATATTTGTATCATATCTAAAATTATTGGTATCGTATCCAATACCAACAGGCTGTACTCTGGGTATCCTAACAGATTAAAGCATGTTCATTGGCACCCACAGAGTGACGAGGTTGAGTTCCACAAAAGCAAAGTGTATGGGCGTATTTTTCTCGCTGTGAGTTTAATTTATGACTCAGTTATCAGCGACTAGCACTCTTTATTCGTGGAAACTCTGGAAACAAAATGAAACCAAATGTGAAATTTTGCGGAATCCTCCTTATTGCATTGAACTTTCAAGAAAACATGAAGAGCAAAAAACAAAAGGTGAAAAACGACATACCTGATCATGGAGAGGAACTCCCAGTTGGGATTGCCAGGATCCACATTCATGCGCTCGCGTTTCTCCTCAATCTGGCTGAGCTGGCGGGCACGTCTCTCCTCGCGCTGCTTCTTTATGCGGTCTACTTCCTTGACAACGTTGGTCCGCCGCCGGTTCGCACTCAACTCTGATGCACTGGCACTGGGAGCCACGAGAGTCCGCTGTTGCTGCTGCCGGGGCACCACTGGACCAAGGGAGGACGAGTCTTTGTCTGCCACTGCACAGGCCCCACCGTCACCCAAACCAAAATCGCTACACTGCCGAGTTTGGACTGACAAAAGTTGCTGCAAACAAATAAACGTCAGTAAAAGTGCGCAGACATTTTCACACTCCTGGCCGTACACTACAGGGCCTGCACTGCTCCACCAGAACACTGCAGACTTCTCTGATCACTAGACCTGGGAGCCAGGATGTCGAACCGGAACCGAACACAAATATTTTCCATCTTGGAACTGAACCTGAACTGGCTCGCGGTACGGTTCCAGGCAACTTGCCTTCATTATTTTGTAGCGAGAGCTACACTATGCTAGTCAGCTGAACATTTCGCCGTGTGTAAGATAAGCCACTAGTAGTGCACATGCACAGAAACCGGGAAACAGGAGAGGAGCAACAGGTGCGCTACACAACATCAGAGCTTGCGGCCAGGTGCCAACTCCACTGCCAATGCAGCAGAGACGGCCGAAAAAAGATCTTTCCAAGCGGAGATGCCAAGATGCAGAGCGCAATAATATTAATAATAAACTCGTTCACATGAAAGGAAAGGCGCAGTATCCGTCACACTTGCTCTGTGGACACCTAAACCCTGCTGTAATGGGGAATGGCAGTAATTGTGTAAACGCTGAACTGCATGCAGCGCGAGACCCTCGATACCACATTATGCTGACCAGCTAGGAAAGGTATCGAGCAAAACAGCATTTGGTAATCACATGGAAGAGGCTCTGTAGGATCACCGGTGGCGATCAAGTACCACTACAGGCAGCAGCAAATGTCTGCCTAAAAGCTTACAAGCAAAGAGTGAACCTGAAGTGTTTCTTATGGAAAGAGAAGACTGCCTGCAACGACTCGGAGACGGCGGCAGTCCTCGCAAAACTGAAGAAGTACAGAGCCTGCTCTACAGTTTTGAAAATCTGCCCAGAAAAGGCAAAGGCTTGAGTGTTTTGAAATTTTGGGAGGAGGAGAAGTCAACCAGAACTATTCATTAGCTACAGTAGCGCTTGCTGTGCAATCTACACAAGTCAGTGCCGAGACAGCATTTTCTGGATTAAAGTATATCCTCTCTTGTCATCGAACCCGGATGATATCAACAATCCTCGATAATGTCCTCTTCCTTCGGTCTTTCTATGCTGGAAAATAAAAAGGTTGGCTGCAATTACTCCGCACGTAATAAAACATTTGCGAGCAGCCATGATGTCATGTCATGCTTGCCGTAAATTATGCGATTAAGCATACCAGTCTAGCCTCAAAGTGGTTCTAGAAGGAGGTAACAGCGCGCCATGCATGAACACTACTATGATGCACAACAAGACTGAAGTTGCATTGCGTCGTGGCCACAGAAGACAATTAATTACTCCGTTTCTCCGGCAAATACGACAATGACTCCAACCCCAATACGTAGCAGAGGGGACTTGTCAGTGCTTTTCGGGCCACAACACATAGATGCCTTTGTGTTTCACTTCCATAGAAATGCGAAATGCAAAGGCGTCCGCGTGCTGTGCGATATGGTCACACATATGGTATATGCTGTTATCCCTGGGGTGTGTGCTTGGTTAGACCATGATCCGATTTCAGTGGGAGCCGGATGAAATGTTGTACAAGTAGTAGTAGAGGTTTCGCTCTAAACTAAAATTCATGTGAAACTTAATAAGGCAGAAACTTGGGAAGAGAAAGAAGGAGCACATATGAATAGGACTGATGCACACAGTGATGGGCACGTTCTGGGAGATTAAGATGAATTCATACCCAAGCTGCATTCCCACACACACTATCCTGGCTCCTTGAAGACATCAAATGGGGGAGGGAGGGCTAATACTGGGCTGCACTGAATAGTTAATGCTTTTGAGGCAACCCAATTGGGTCGTGCAAATGCCATGTAGTGTTGCCATGGTTGCTTGCATAGGAGTGCTGAGGAATTGACGTCTCATGAATATGATCCATAAATATTTGCAATAAGTGAGAAAAAGAAAAGATCCACAGTGTTCAAAACCAGTTGCGTTTCTGCTTCCATCAGTGCCACATGCCCATAACAGCCCAGGCAGCAATATACTGCAGTGCGTATAAAGGCCACCTATTGTAAATTTGTAAAGATTTGCAACTGTCTGCCAACAAATTAGCTGCGACTGCGACCATTGGAGGCACTTACGGGAGGAAAGTATGTTGCTGGACTTGGTGGTGGGGAGTGGTGCGGGCGGGGGACCCATGGCGCGGTCATGACCATTCTGTTGGAGCAATGCTGGTCGAGCTAGGCTGCGCCGGTCCTGGATGGTCCCAGACTTGGCTGAAGACAGAGGCACCTGCGTGTGCCTGGGAAGCTGCACATAGCAGGCATCGCAGTGAGAACAGGGAGCGCCCACGGGCTTGCAAAGCTTATGAATCACAAGTGCCCAACAGTAAGCAAGAACTGCATGACCTGGCAACCTTTATTTTTGCAGCACAAGCTGTAATACACACTTTCGCAGTATCCATTGGGCAGCAAAGGAATACCAGCCATCATCACGCCTTGGCGGAGTACAATGCATAGTAAGGAAGCCATAGGTGGCGTTACGAGAGGGACAGAGAGAGAGCTGTACAATAAATTGAGAGCTGTACAATGAAAGTGATTTGTAGCCCCAACGAAAAAGTGCCCGCAGCCTATATGTATATAACAAATTGCTACTGACCACCACAACGTGGTAGAATCTGTACAGGATAAAAAGCAGTGCGAGCCTGGCGGCCACAAAGTGTGCGAGGAATGAGAGTGAACTGAAAGTATGCTGGGCATACACACGAGAACAGAGGTTACACCGGGCCAGCAAGATGCCTGCAAAACATCAAAACAAAATTGCCTCTCGGCCGCTAATCCCAATCAGCTTTCGCCGATTAAAGCTGGCAAGCCTAGCTCACAATCTGCAGATTTTTCTCGGAACCCTAAAAAAAGGAGGAAGGTATGCGAGTACCTTCAGAGAAAGCAGGTTTAATAAGTAAATAAAGCCCGAGTACACCAGGCATGCAGCAAGTTTAAACAATGCGCAGCTAGCACAATCTGTCATCTCAAAATCGAGCAAAGTAGCAACAAGGCAAGTGGGCCTCCTATGCGCACTTTTTTTTATTTTTTCTTCTCGCAAGGAGTGCCTCATGTAGGGGGAAATGTCAACTGGCTAATGCTTTGGAAGGAAGTGCACCAGTCTGTTGCAGCGGAAAAGTGTTGCTGAACCAGTTGCTAAGAGGGTGATGTATGAGTCACCAACAGGTCATGCCTGACAGTAAAACCTCGTTATTTCGAAGTCCTTGGGACTGCGAAAAACCTTCGAATTAACCGGGGTTTCAAAATATCAAAAACTGACAAAAAATAAAAAATAACTGCACGATACCTTGCTGTATTAATATAGTCCATTTATGTAGATGCTCACTTGAAGTAGCCATCGATGCGCGACTGCTTGGTGCAGTAGTTCATGGCACTGTAAGTCACGCCCTCTAGTTTAACAATATGCAGCATATCACTGTTACCACCACTACACTCCACAAAGCTGCGCACAACATTTAGTTACTTTAAGAAAGCAGCTAAAGCCAGTGCACGGGTGGGTTCAGCATCAGGGTCATCGTCACCGGAATGTCCTCCGTCAGAGATCCCTTTAGAAGTTCGCATAAAATGTTTGCACATCACATTCTGCATTCATGTAGTCCATGAAATTGGAGCCACTCCCGTCTTCAGCGATGTCATTCATGCGCACAGAGTGCTTCCCCTTCATTGTCTAATGTACTAGTGCCCACAAAATAAAGCGGAGCACGAGTTCAGGGAAAAAGCAGTCTCCTTCGTCCAGGCTGCTGACGAGGCGAACACCAAAAGTGTCAAGCTGAACATCCGGGTGACCCACACATATAAAAGCTATGCACGTGCGGATCTGCTTCCAGGGCACACCGCAAAACGAAATTTTGTTCGTTCTTGTACTCCACTTTATTTTGAGGGCACTAGTACTATCAGTATAGGACAAGTCATTGCAACAGTCACTCTTCATTGGGCAAACTGGCATCTTCCTGCTTAGAAAACCCAGCGTGTTTAAAACAGCGCTGAATCAGATCGCCGTATACTTCCTTCCAGGCATACGCAATTAAGCAAATAGCACCTAAAAGATCCACAGAATACTCTTTGCCATTGCCATAGCAGGGGAGGATTCTTTTCAACAGATGGTAGTGAGAAGTCTTCCTTTATGCAGGATGATTCCTTGGTCCATGGGCTGAGATGTCGCGGTCACATGCGGTGGCAGAAAGATAAGTTTCATCGCTTCCAAGTTCTGGATATCACCATGGGCTATCACCATGGGCATGGGATATCACTTGCGGCCGAAGTGGCGCAGATACTCTTCAAAAAGCACTGCTATCATCCAAATCTTTCGGTTGCTTTTATTGAGTGCATCACCCTTGGAAGGGAGCCAGGCATTTTTTGAAGAATCAATGTTTCGCTGCTTTCCCAGTGATTGGATAGTGATTGCTGGACATATTCGCTCGGAACAGCATGGTTATCCTGTCCTTCAGTTGTTTTTTTTTCCATTGACAACCGCATCTTTTGGTGCAAAAGTCTTTGTTGGAAGCATTTTGTAGAACAATGCAGCTGTGTCTAAATTTTAAACATCATCCTCAGCATGCTCTCAACAATATCTGTGTCAACACTCCCGCTTTCGCCGCACAACACTGCCACGAATGTGAGGTCATTGCTATCTTGAAATCTGCATAACCAGGTGTTGCTGCACTTAAACTCCTCACGGCCTAGCCGCAAGGCAAGCTCATTGGCCTTTTCCCGTAGTAGCATGCCATTAACAGGAAGGTGCGCTTCATTTGCGGGCTGTAGCCATTTCAGCAGAGCGCCGTCAACATCCAGGTTGGTTGGAAAACGAATTCTTGCCTGCTTCACTGAATGGGTCTTTCTGTAAGCTCGAGAACCTTCGCTTTGCCTTTTCAAAATAGTTGAAAGGGTTGACAGAGATACGCTGTATTTTTCTGCCAGATGCATTTTGGACCTTTCACCTGAATTTTGGACCTTGGATTTTGAATAAGTAGAGTTCGAATTAATGAGGTTTTACTGTAGCTTATACTGAGCTTGTGCATTTCGTTGCTTTTACAATGCGTACATTCAGGGGTGGAAGCAGGCTTGAGCATTTTAGAGCAGCTTTGGGAGCAGTAATAAAGCCATTTTGGAGCAGCTTTGGAGCAACAAAACGAGAGTTTTGGAGCATTTGAATTATGTTTTGGAGCACGTTGCCAATGTCAAACGCCTTTTATAATCATAAATCGACAATCTGATTCTTTTTTATGCAAGTTCAATGCCTTTCCAACTTAGCACTCATCCCTGACAAGACAAACGGCCAAAGAATTTAAAGATATAATAGTATGACCTAATGCGTTTACCTATTTCGACTTGATAGACTCAAATGTCGAGTCTACCCCTTCGATGCGCTGTAGTCTATAGCAGCAATACTAATTTGGAGTTCAGATTAATGGGCACGACATTTCCACTTCCTATCTTATGCATATTTATTTACTTATTTAGAATGCATCTCAAAGCCCCCAGATATGGGGTATTACATGATCCTTTTTGATCCTTACCTGGGCTGATAAATTCCTGAACACTTTTGCCAGAAACATGCCTTAAGACCACAATAACGCGCCTTGACAAACTTGGTGCCTCTGCCAGTGTCGCCCCCGTGCTTTTTGCCTGCCGTGGGATTGCAGACGACTGCAGCGCCACCTCGACCGCCTTGTGGAAGCAGGCCCGAGCATTTTGGAGCAGGTTTGGGATATAGACAGATGGCATTGAAGGATATACCATCCTTCAGCTTTACTTCACTGCCTCCTGCCAATAGTTCATCATTCTTTGTATGAGCAATGCTGGAGCTCATTTTTAATATCTTGGCAGTAGGCCATATGTCTTTCCAGCACTCTTGAGAAGTTTCCTAGTGATTGACAGCTTTGGCTTACCAACCCATAACGCTTCAAGTATGATTTTTTTCCGATGTAGGCCTGACGTGCTTGTCATGGACAAAGGGGCTCGGTGCTGAAGTACTGGCTCGTTTTCATAGTAAAAGCAAAGACGTGTACTTTTTGCAGCCAGACAAGATTCAACGGCTAGCGGTGGTTTCCGCTATCTGCTTCGTTTGCTGCTCTCGTTACTATCTCCCCAGGAGACTCAAAAGGCTGGAAAGAGGTGCTACGTCCCATGCATAGTGCATTTTTTTTTCGTAATTAACTATCTCCAATCACCTGTAACTCATATTAAATTTACTTGCGAACAAATATTTATTACTATATTTCGTGCTTCCTTCCTATATGAACATTTCATCTGAATTAAGCCCAGTGCAATATGCGTTACAGTCGCCGACCAATTTTTTTCGGACTTGGCGGGACCCGGGAAATTTAATGGTCCAAATAAATGAACAGTCCAAAAAATCGACCAACTTGAAAAAAAAAATAAAAAATTATAATTTCTGCGAAAAATCTCCTTTAAAAGTCACGACCTTCGCTGCTCCCCATGTTTCGTTTACATGCCGAAAGCAGGGAGTTGTAGCACAGCGCGACCTGCAACCGCGCACCGCCCATGCGCACGCGCGATTCGATATGGCGGGCGCGGCCGCCAGCGTTCAAGCTATAGTGCCTAGAATAAACGCATATTCTAGGCACTATAGTCAAGCATCGAACTCGCTCAAGGCGGTCACCACGTGCGCAGTGGTGCCCCGCAGAAGCGGATCATGCTAAGCTGTCCAGTCATGCTTTCATATCATGTCCATGCCAGTTCACGACGTACTGCGACGCAGCCGATCGTGCCGCGAACGAATGGGCGCGTCGAGCGAAGCAATAACATTCAGTTTCCGTGGTTAACGACAACAGCCAGGACCGCGAGATGGAACTCACTGGAAAAAAGCGAACGGAACGAGATCCCCCATCATGAATGCCCATGCTCTCCCTTCCTCACGGGCGGCGGGCGGCGGCGGGCGGCGTCGGAGCGAGCCGCGGCGCGGACGGTGCTCACGTTCCATTTTCAATCCGATGGAGCGCTCTTTGTAGGCTGCCGCGATTAAAAGGTCGAGCATTCGCTTACTGCCACTGCCTCAGATGGCGACGATGAACAAAGGCCTAGCTTTCACGGCCGCGTAAAACCAGTTGTCTGCGAAAACGACGCCCGCTCGCATCTAAGTGACGACGAAAAAACGAGCCTTCTGCCAAAAAAAAACGATCTCCGCAGAATTGCTAGCGCCAAATTTGGTGCAAAAAATCTTCTGGGCATCATATAGTGAAATATCGATCGTGAAAATGTAGTACATGCTGCTATGGGCAGTGTGACAGTTCCTGAGTAAAGTCCGAAATAACGCGCGAGTCCTAATTATTGGAGTCCGAAAAATCGGTCGGCTATATCTTTGCCCCCTGGTGCTGCGACATTGTTCCCGTGTTCTGCCAAATTTGATGGCAGAACATCAAGGCAGCCATTTTGGAGCAGTTTTGGAGCAATTGATCAGCAATCTTTTCTGCCTTTCTCTCGACGTCTTCCAGTATCCTTTAAGGAGGAGACACGTTCCAAGTAGTGCCGAGAGTGGTTGGCGCAGCTCGGCGTTGACACGGAAGAATGGTGATTCGGGACCTAGCGTGGACAAGATTTTCCTATTAACGAATCACAGCAAACACACTGGCCACACATCCTGCTCATAGCTCATGGTGACTTGCTCCGATTTCAGCCTCATGAGGCAAGAAGTGAGCTTTGAATACTTCTTTGCAAATATGGTGTCCAGGAAAACTTCCCTACCACTCGCATCCGCATGCAACGAAGAGTGAAGCCTGAAGGAACACTCACCTTCTTCACAGAATTGCGGTTGACGTCTTGGAGCCCTGGGTTAAGCGCGAACACCGTGCTGAACTCGAGCTGCAAGCAAGAAGCAAACAAGAAAATCAACCACAATTTAGGTTTCGCGCCTTTTAGCAGTAGCCACGAGTATGAGCTGCACGAGGCCCAGCTCAGTTGCAATTCATCTTCATGCAATGTCTACTGGCAGCATCAGACATCAGTTTAGGGCAGCGCATGGTTGCTTAACGTGCAAGCAGTTCGTGGCATTGGCCAAAGTGCTGCAGGAGGAATGTCATGTGTTGTTCCCGCCACCTCCAGAGGACTTGGTGAGAAACTCACCTCCTTGCCCTTGGTCTCCCCCTTCTCGTACCACTCGGCCACTATCACCTGCTTGTCGGAGTCCATGCTCACCACCGTGGCAGAGTGTATGCGCCCTGCAAGCATCAGATAACGCATTGCAATTTGCTCTAGAGAGACACGAGGTTACCCCAGACAACAGTTGTCTACATAGTGCGTGTCCATCAGAAGACAAAAAAAAAAGCTTGTTTGGCATGCATAAAAGTCATTGCAATGAATTCATCTGCTGTGCTCTCAAAGGAGTGCCACCTTAGACGGCTCCAAACCGGGTGTTTTCTAAATCCCGCCATACTAAAACACATGGACACGACATTCACGGGTAGGTGCAAATTCTGCGGGCAGTATGCTGACTTATACCACATGGTGTGGGCCTGCCAGCAAAATGCAAAACTTAAAAGCAATAAAACAGCCAACTAGGGAGGGCTGGGAGGCGGCCTTGTCCAGCTCGGACCAGTAGGCCCAGCGTGTCCTGGTCCAGAGAGCTCGGGCAACGGCGGCGGCCAATGGCGTCCCGGAATAGGGTCTGCCACTCAGCTCCACAACGAAACGCACCTCCCTTCCCAAATCATATCGTAAATGTCTTCTCCTCCTCCTCTCAAAGGCTATATATATATATATATATATATATATATATATATATATATATATATATATATACACACACACACACACATATTATATATATATATATATATATATATATAATGATTCACAAAAAGGCACGGGGCTGCAGTAAATGGTCAATTGCATGTCCATCACAAGCTGCTTGCCACATCAAACATTTGGAATGCGCAAAGTAAAATGCCAACACCAGCAAGAGAAAGTTGTCACAAGGAGGTGGTAGTGAGTGCATGGTAGTGAGAACTCTTTGGCAACTTAAGTGAAAGACATGGCCTTGGGAATGGATTCAACAGAGCCTGCTCCATAAACAAGCATCTGAATGCCTATTGATTTGTCACGCTCACTTGCAACCTGCGCACCGTGCCTGAAGATCAGCTTCCCTTTAAGGACTGTTTGGTGCACAGAAGTGTGGCACTTTTCAAGCTGTACTAGCCCACTGCAGGTTACGATGGGGCTGATATGAGCCAGATGAGAATGAGTCAGATGGCTATCTGATTTGCCATTCCAAAACGGTTTCCCTTGCAACCCCTTTTCTAAGCTTTGAACAGTCACAGCCAGTACCTCCTGCCCTTTTCCCCTTTTATTTACAGATAATGCAGGACCTTTCAGGTCCAAGCAGGTGGGGTTATAATAAAATTCACAACGTAAATACATTTCATGGTCACTTGGAGAAACAGCTATGCAGGCAAGAGAATTCGCTACTGCAATGTCTTCAGTGAAGGAAGAATTAAGCTGCTACTTTTAGCATTGGTGCTGCTCTGAAAGAGGACAGATCCTTTCAAACAACGCTGCTATGCTTCTAATTCATTCAGAACAGTATACAAGACGAACAAGACGTGTTCAAGACGTATACAGAACAAGACGAACAATAGAAGTCAGGTTCCTTGCGCAACGCCGTCGTCTCGAGGCTCTTCGGACAGAGTAGGCAGCAAGGAAAAGCAACTACCCGGCGAGAGGGAAAATGCAGAGGGGCCTGGGTGCAAGGGATGGAGCGCCATGTACGTGCAGGTACGCACGCGCCTTCCCAAGTCTCATTTTGCGTCGTCATCTCGCTAACGAGCATGACACTGGTAATGGCGGCGCATTTAATAAGTCGCAACTTCCGGCTTTCTACGCCCTCGCTCTCACCGGCCGCTTCAGGGCCCACTGTCGCAGGGCGGAGCACGAGGCGTCGCCGCCAATGGGATTATCTGGGAGCGGACGCGGTTTGTAGACGCGGCGAAATCACGAAAAATTGTTTGCGTAGCACAATGCGCTCACAACAGAAGGATTGTTGGCGACGGCCCATTGCGCAGCTCTCACGACCAAAGCAACACCCATAGCAAGCTAAAAAGGCGCAGAAAAGGACCTGCACACTTCTGTGCTCCGCTGCCAGTAGCAGCAGGCTTTTCAAATCGGTGTCAAGGACATTGACAGAGCTGCTTTGTTACATCAGCAAAGAATCAGCAGTTGCGCGCCTCCACTGCACTGCAGCAACTTCCAGTTGAGGCGTTTCCACCAATCATGACTTCAAGTAAGGAAGAGAGCGACCCTTTCAATAATGACAAGCTGGGACAATGATTTGTTGTATCTCCCCCCCCCCCCACCCTCCCCGGCCCTCTTTACCCCCTCCCAAACCTTCCCCTAACTCCATTCCCCTGGTCACGAAGAGTGCCACCGCAGCTACTGTCATAAGACGTGACCAGTTATCCCCTCCCCAACCCTTAAAGTTCATAGTTAACCAACAACAACATGATTTGTAGTGGGACCCGCCGGCATCATATCCCGGCACCCTACCGGGGGACTGAGCCGCAGAGAGAAGAGCTCGCGGTTGGCCATCTTCTCCAGGGACACCAGCGTCGTGAATACGCACATGCTGCACCAGAGATTACAAAACAAAAAAAAATGCAACGAAGAGCAAGCAGTCGGCGGCCCTCAAGGCCGCCCTCGATCAGTCGGTGGCGCGCCCTGGCAATCATAGAGGTAGCACAACAATGCGTGCAGGGGCGGCGCAGCTGGCCGCAGGAAATGTGCCCACCAAGCCGTCAGACAAGCGCGACGGGCGGCCTCCAGAAACACGCCATGATAGGAAGCCTTCGCTGCCAGTGCATGGATGTGCCTGCACCTTCGAGTGTGTCACATCACCTCCGCTAGATGGATGGATTATAAGAACGTGCCGTTTGAAACGGGGTGGTAGCAATTTCCACCATAATCGGCCTTTTTCACCTGTATCTGGAATGTTGTTATAAATCTCTCAACTATTTCGTCATTTCATTTACATGCTTATGTAATCTTTCTGCTTTTCAGCCATCAATCTTCCACTCGCCTTTTGCTAACTTGCACTGCAGATTCATTCAATGTCTTAACCCTAAGGCCTCATGGAGAGTTACTATTCAGTCGTTTCTACGGATTTAGCACATACTGCACATGCGTCATCTTTGTTATTTTTTAGCAGCATGTTTTAAGACAGCCAGATCTAGCTTCAAAAAGTTGCCTATTGAGTTATGAAAGATTCCTTCCTGAACTGCCTTTTCCACTAGGATATATTTCTACAGTCCGCTCCGAGTGAAGGTTACTTTCTGAAACGAAAAAACAGGCCTCGGCTCGAGTGAAGGCGTTTGTGGATACGGCGGTAAGCCAGCGATTGACACCACTTTGAGCCCGCTACGCTGACTGCGCTTCGCGCTAAGTTGGCGGAAATGCGTTCACTCGAGCGACTCGAGCACACAGAAAGAGCTCGATAATGTCACCCTGGCTCTTACTACTCGGAGAGCCGAACGTTGTTTTTAGCCTGAAATGAGAATAGTACGTGGGCGGGAGATTTGACAAGCGGCGGAGATCAGAGTGGGCAAATATGAGAACAGCACCGCGTCTCGCTATCCCTTTATTTCCGCCGCCCCAGGTCAGGTGCTTGAGATATCAGCTACCGGGGCTGGCAAACATATTTTCCTTCCTTTTGTATATATTGTCACACCGCTGACCATCTTCTGGCGCCACCAAGTGGCCGAATGGCTTGGCACGTGGCTAAGCCTCTCTCGAGTTTTCGCTTGATTAAAAAGGGCCAGCTCGGTTGTTGTGCTGCTTGCTACGTGTGTTGGTGACATTTGGTGACGGCTGGCTTTATGGACAGGAGTCGCGTCCACGCGTTGATGAGCAGCGTCAATGACGTCTTCGGGGGCAACGTACATGGGATCTTATCCTGCACAATCCACCAAATGTCACCAACACACGTAGCAAGCAGCACAACAACCGAGCTGGCCCTTTTTAATCAAGCGAAAACTCGAGAGAGACGAGGATGACGCTTAGCCACGTGCCAAGCCATTCGGCCACTTGGTGGCGCCAGAAGATGGTCAGCGGTGTGACAATATAATAAAATAACCACTACAACAACAACCACGTCTTTATTTGTAATAAGTACAGCGTCTGTCCGCCACTCATTGGGTACGATTGTCAGTGGACATGCCCATGCCCGGAAGCCAGCACGTTACTGTAAATTATTGCAACCGGAATATTTTTGTTGTTGGCGCTTCACTGCCTTGATTATACGTTTAAGCTTAACCGAAACATATTTGTTTCTTGATTACTGTCAATGCCATCACAAATTTTCTTTCCAAAACATTTTTTTCCCGACACTAATTCACAATTTATGTACGGTACAAACCAATCGCACCTGCCATGTCCTCTGAAGGCAACATGTGACCGCATAGGTTCTGGCTCCCAACGGGGATGCACCAGACGGGCCTGGCACTGTGCTGAAACGATGTTACTACGCAGAGAGGCGTGTCCTACTCGCTATCCAAGTTTCCTCGCCGCAGTTGTGCTATAGAATTAAGTTAGTAAACATGTTTCGTTTAAATGGTTGCGAAATCGCAAGCTAGTCACCCATAAAGAGTGCAACTATACAACGCTACCATTTTATATAGTTGCACTCTTTATGAGAGTGCAACTATATAAAATGGCAGCGTTTTATCGCAGTTAAACTTCTGTGCACGGATGGTGTGATTTATGACTAATTACATAGCAGTTGCACATTAACCATGTCGCCACGAAAAGGGCTCGTGCCGTTGGGATGTTTCGCAGATTAACAAGGTGTCTAGCAAACCATTAATTTCAACAGGGGGAAGTTTTGGGCCAGTTGATTCGACATTGTTGTGGAAGAAAAGGAACCGCGTCACAAACAGGACGAAGACGAGAAGTGGACAGGATATACTGGCTGCTCATCCTGTCCACTTCGTCTTCGTCCTGTTTGTGTCGCGCGGTTCCTTTTCTTCCACATTATTTTCAAAATCCCCGACTTTTCCGTTTCCCCCGATTATTTCAGCTCAAGTTGCCTGACGAGTGAAGAAATTAAAGAAATGTAGCTGCTGATGATAATGAGCAAAGAGGAATAATTCACAGCAAAAAAGCTATTAATCATATTCTGCAAATTACGATAGTGAAAAGGCTGTCATTAGTGTTAATGCCTCTCGACGACGCTCCTCTCCCAAGTTTCGGACGACGATCTGTAGGAGCAGTGGGATGAGACTACTTCAGCGTCCACAAAATTTCCGCACCTATTCAGTTCAGTTTATTACCTTGTAAGCCCCCCGTGGGGGCATTACATAAGCGGTGGGTTCTTATAAAAACAGTAAGTATAATGGTAAGTAATTATTGACAAAAATGGTCAGATACAATTTGCAGAAACGAAGATGGGCACCTATCACCAGTTCGTTGACCTTGCACGCGCATGTCAACGTCAGATGACCGCGACGGAGTATCGACGGGTCGCACGTTCGTGAAAATATTCGCGCACCGAACCTGCCGCTGCTCACATGCGATGCGCTTCCCACTCTTCTCAATGCACCATGAAAATCAGGTCGAAGGATTTCCCGCATGGCTCGCATTTCGCTCGGCGCGAATTCCATTGCATCCGGAGCCACCCTTGCAGTCGATGCGATCCATCCATGCGCTTTTAAATTTACACTTTCCAGGCATTCTTGTTTTGCATCGAGGAACTGCTGAACTCACACGCAGAGGACTATCTTCAGAGAACATTCAATAAACACGACAAGTTTGGGGGGACTGTATCCGTGGCGCCATAGGTGCCACGCCTAGATTTTTTTTTTTTTTGCCCCTTTACTTTTATGTTGTACTTAGAAAAACGGCTTTCGTTCCTTAAAGAAGGGACCGAGCTAGTACGATGCTATTGATACGTCAAAAATGTCCAGAAAACCCCCGGAGTTGCCCTTTAAGAAGTCAGCAGCGCCATACGGTTCAACGAAAAACTTGGCGCTTTGACAGGACAAGGAAGACGGGGACCGGACATTATAAGAAAAACGTAACTTCGTCCTGCCCTCATTTTCCTTGTCCTGTCAAATCGGCACGTTTTCAGTTCAGCTAATGCCTGGCTAACTGGCCCCACAGTATACCACGCTAAACGCCATACTGCTCACTGCGGCATTACTGTCTACCGGCGCGGAAACCTTGCATAGGAAGAAGGCTTACCGGCTTCTGAAATTCTGATCTACACTCCAGTCTCCGGCAACAGGAAATGACTTGTGGGCGACTGCATGGCGACGCAGACCTGTGCCTCAAGTTCTCGATCTTAACATCAGATATCGTCATGGTGGAGCCGGTAGAAAAGTCGGAAGGTCAATCTCATCAGCAGCTAACTTCGCCGCCGGGCAGCGTGGGCGGGAAAGAAAACTCCCCAGGGCTGCCCACCGCAGTTACGCACGCAGCCTCGTTTACAAGCCCAAAGGAGCCTCGCGGGGTTGTTGCACTGAGTATACGGAACCCGCGCAGCCCAAGAACACTACATATACGAAGGCGTTCTCAGCCAAGGCTAAGCAAATCCACTGCACGCAGAGACAAGACGGAATAAAAAGAAGCACACCGAGCTGGCGGACCACTGCAAACGCCGCGGCAAGGCGCTCGAATTTACGCAAGCGGTCAGCCGTGACAGCTCCGCACGGGAGGCGGGGAGGAGGGGGCGTGGGAAAAGAGCCCGCGGCCGCTACACGCACACACATACACACACGACAGACGGCCTCGCAGCAACGTTCGAGCCGCTCCGACACACAACATGCTGCATCGGCCGAAAGTTGGCATGCGATATTTCTTGAAGCGGTCGCGAGGCAAGCCGACGCCGGGAGAAAATCGCGGTGGTCCCTTCACGTTGCCATATCGAGACCACAGCATGTCTCCCAGTGGAGACCACAAGAGGGTTTTGAACGCTTGTTGTGCGCCGCCTCGTCACGGAAGGATTTAGTTTGGGACGTACCCCAAAGGAGCTCATCGGTTTCTCCCAGTGGAAAGCCTCGGAAGCTGGGCCAGCCGGGACCGACCTCCCCCGCCCACTGTGAGACACTACGAGAGACGCCGCCATAAACCTGTCAGACACTCAGAGGCCGCCACAAGGAGCTTCCAGCGATGCGACTAGCGAAGGGAGCACTTTTGCACACCCAAAATAAAGATGTGGCCAATGACTCATTTTATAGCCGTCTCGCACCACACGGGCCAGGCTCGAGAAGGCAGCGGAAGAAGCTGAGAACACGCTTTCCAACAGCGGCGGATCTCCTTTCGTCGCACACGTGTCTGGCTGCAAAATAAGCTACACGACCGGGAGCGCGCTTAGTTTCAAAAGTGGCGCATGAACATATAATGCTACTCCGAATGGAAGACAGTGCTTCGGGTGGCAGCAGCTGGCAAAGCAAGAATGGGAAAACTTTTATGTCCGGTTGTCTAGGTGTTGTGAAAACTGAGAATTTAGTTATGCGATCACGAATGGAAAGAAACAGCGCTACTAAGACGGGACAGGAGAGCTGACCAACACATTCGCTGGCTAGCAACCAAATGATTTATTGCTTCAAGTGAGGCAGCATATAAGGAAAAACAGGACAGGTGAAAAGAATTACAAGGGTTCAACGCTGTTCCAAATATTGAGCGAGAGCATTAGCTGCGGGTAACCAAGCGTTCTTCTCTTTTTCTTCTTCCTCAGCCCACATATAAAGCCCAGCTTTAACCAAGCCGTATGAACGTGCCTTAGTGGCCTATATGGGTAACGTGAATGCCAGGGTCCTAGCAGGTTCATTCTGACATAACCGTCCCATGTGAAACGAGAGACCCAAGTTGGCAGCTCCTGCTCATCTCTCGCTTTTGTGTCACGTGGGGTGTGACGTCACGCGCTGCGCCGTGGCTGCGACTGCGCTACGCCGACCGCTTGAGTTGGTAGCCTAGCTCTCTCACCCTAGTGTCGCGTGGGGTGTGACGTCAGAGCGTCACGTGGGTAAGACGTGGCTAATGGCCGAGCTACGCTGAAGGCTCGAAACCTAGAGTAGTATTGCTTTCGCAATAAAAGGAGATCTCACAACCACACACGCGAATGAAAAACCCATCAACACCAATCAAGATACACGCTTACTTTGCGGAGAGAGCTATCGACGGGCAGCTGATGCACAGATGACCTAGCTTTTTCATACTGTGGGCCTCGGAAATGAGCCTCGTGGTCACTTCTTTATACCGGGATATGATAACGGTCCGAGTGACATCAGCTTCACAACGTTCTGTGAGCTTCACACTGTCAGCTCTCCTGTCCCGTCTTAGTAGCGCCGTTTCTTTCCATTCGAGATCATGTACCAAACAGCCCGTATTGGCCCTCTTTTAGTTATGTGCTTTACAACAAGCTTTCCGCATCGTCGTTGCGATATCGGCGGCGTCGACTCCAAACAACTGATATGTGTTAAAGGGGTCATGATACCAACTTTGGAATATTCTTATTGCCGATGTACAGTCGTGAGCAAAAGTGGTATACAACACGTAGCTTGAGGCAAAACTCGAAAAACAAACTGCATTTCAACGCTATATAGCAACAGCTATCTGGGATCAAGGCCATTTTCACGGTGCTCCATTTCATCGACATGCATGTGTCGCTGTCGCTGCCCCTGTCACTAGCATTTAGATGGAGTTTTCTCGAGGTCTGCCATCGACTGGCTGTTGTATACCACTTTTGCTCACGACTGTATACCAAGCAACTAAAACTCAAAGTCTCAGCTCCATCGAAATCTAGTCCCTTTGTTTCTTCGTCAACAGCTTGGCCACCAGCATACATGGCAGTAATTGAATTGCAATAATAAAATTACTGTAATTAATTACTTTTTTCGGTAATTTGTGATGTAATGAATTACTTTTTCAGTTTGGTAATTTAATAATGTAATGAATTACTTTTTGGTAGTAATTTCGCAGCAAAGTAATTATCCCTCTCGAAATTACTTTTACTAAAGTGCGCCATCACTCCTTCAATAGACAACGAAGTAGAGTGCGCGAAAGCAGGAGCGACGTACTGCAATCCGAAGCCAGCGTAACGTATTGGCAAAAGGAGACAGATTGAGCAGAATTATAGTCAACTAGAATACTCTGGATAACAAGTTGTTTTGTTTAATAGCTTTACTTAGTTTTTGCATTTATGGAAACTAGAAAGTAATTTCAAACTAATTGAATTACTCAGTAGAAGTAATGTAATTTCATTACTTTTGGGGAGCAGTAATCAGTAATGTAATTAAATTACTTTTCTGCGATTTTTAGCAAAGTAATTAGTAATGTCATTTAATTCCTTTTGAAAAGTAATTTTGCCATGTATGGCCACCAGCGTAGCCGGTGACGACGTCGTCTGCTGCATTCTGTGCAGCGTCAACCGCGGTTACGCGAAGTGACGGACCAAACAGCACTCGTGCTGTTAACTTTCGATATCAGCGCGGGCGAGATTAAGGAGCTCGTCAGCGCCAGAGTATGAAAGCCGCACGAGCTCGCCCGCTCGGCGTCTCAAAAGCAACATATAAAATGAGCACAGAGTGCCGTCTGACGGCGCTTTTGTAGTACCATCTTCGAGTATCACGTACCCGACAGCGCAGCAGCGTAGGGTACAAAGCGCGACGCGCTACACCCAATAGCCCGTCTTAGCAGCAACGTTTACGCTGCTCGTTGCCAGGTCTGTCCTCAGCCGCATTATTAAAGTAGATGATATGATCATGAGGCCTACAGCACAAGATACCGTAAGTATACAGCAAGGTGCCGCCATCGAGAGCGGCGGACGACGGCACTCTGGTCGTCTGCTTCTCCCTGATCGTCGCTAGGATACATTCTTAGCATCGAAGCCAGAGCGGACGGCATTTTGTAAGCGATCAGCGAGGAGCTTTAGTAACAGGGCCACTCGATCATGAAACCTCCTCTGAACCCCACTGTACTGTAGTGGAGGAAATTATTTTCGGCGACGCCTTAGCAGCGGAGCTAGTATACAAGACCAAGGGCATCGCACCGGCAGAAGGTTCTAAGCAAAATTCTATCATCGTATGGCTCAACATTCTCAAAAAGCATGTCTCTAAATTCCCTTTTCTGGGGCCTAATTTATTACCAGAAAAAAAAAATTAGCACGCTTTTCTGACACAGGCGCAAGGGATCTGCCGTATCGCTGGCGCGGAGGGTTTGCTGTAGGTTCGAAGAGCACGACGCGGCGCGGCAGTGTTTACGGCGGTGGGGGCAGCGGACGATGGTGGCGGCGCACTGAAGGTGGATGTGTGGAGAACTAAATTGAGCTTCACTGCTCATGCTGGTAACTTGAGCATGCGCGAACACAGTGTATCGGCAGCTTATCGGCACCAGCACAGCAGCAGACGACGCAGAGCCAGTTTGACGGTCTGACGTCACCAATCGTCTCAATATGGCGGGCTCTGTCGGTGGGAGGAGCTTTGTTGTCTCAACTTCAGTCACTTCCTTTGAAATAAAGAATGCATCGAGGGATTTCGGAAATAAAATATTAAGGTGCAGTATTATCTGCCAGACTACAAAAAAAACTGCAATATATTGGATGAGCAAGGCATGACCCCTTTAATGGCTTGTTAAACGGAGGGCGCGTTTTGTTTCGTGTGAAGGTGCATGCCGACAACCCGGCATGAATTGGCTCGGAGTATTGGTTATCGATGTGTAGTGATATGAGTGACTGGGTGGAGCATAATGTATCCTTGGGCTCCACTTGCAAAATACCGGACACAATAGTTTCACTATCAAAAAGCTTAAAAGCACAACAACTGCACTGGCACATCTCATCCGGCGCGTCTCCACCAAACACTATGGGCTTAAAGAAGGTGACATCTGCGCATACTCCTTGAGGCGACTGGACAGTATCATATGGGTGCCGGGAAACGCAGGAATGGCGGGGAATCAAGAGGCGGATCGGGTAGCTAGAGGATATGTACGGTGCTGAGCATCCGGACCACTCGACCTCGTGGAACCTACGCCGGTACCTTGCGAGTTCTCGGCGATACTTGCCTATTACAGGGGGGCGAGACGTAGATACGCGCCACCACAAAGATCTTAACAAAGAAGAGGCGGGTATATGGCGAAAACTACAGACAGGGATGTTCCCGAATCTGTACGTACGAAACATTAACCTCACGGCATATCCGCACTTATGCCCGTGGTGTGGTGAAAAACCTACGATGTATCATAACATGGGTGTGCCAATAGATTGACGTGGCAAAAGTCATACAAGACCCTAGTGCGGAGCAGTGGAATGCAATGCTGGCCAGCGACCGCTGTGAAGACCACCGAGGCTTGATACAGCGTGCTCTATACGGGCGGCGGAAGCAAGTCGAGCCCTGGAATAAGGACACCAACCAGTGCTGAAGGCTCCACAAAAGGTGCAAACGCGAAGAATACCCTCATCAAATAAATGTATTCAATCAATGCTGCCTCATCTACGCCTTCTTACTAAGCCGCTTTTTGTATATAGTTCCATATCTAAAACTATACCGTAGGGAAATGGAGACCTTAGAAGCAGTCCTCAGGAAAGCATACAAAACCGCTCTCCATTTCCCCCCGCATACACAAACCTCAAAACTCCTACAACTAGGACTCGTAACACTATACACGAGCTCGTTGAAGCTCATAGACAAGCTGAATACCTACGGCTCATTATAACTCCTACAGGTAGACTGCGTATCCCAAAACCCGCCAACCACCCCCAGCTTCTCCCCCTCCCTAAACCAATATTCCGTAACCTCCTACAGTCAAACCCCTCCCACGCAACACACCCCCCGATTACCACACCACACGCAGAGCAGCCCGCGCAGGCGCCCTTCACAAATACTACGGTTCCGAGTGCGCGGGCACGTGCTCTGCAGTGGCGGTTGTGGACAACACGGGGTGCCCACTAATCTCTGTCTCCCTCCCGCCCACCTCCACTGCAGAATCAACCGAGGAGGGGGGCAATAGTTTCTGCCATTGCCCCATTCTACTACCGCCACCAAATAAAACAGCCCAGGAATCAGGACTTTATTCGTACTACCACATATCTCTGACATACTGTGCCTAAGAAACCACCATTTTTGAACCGATCAATCGGTCTTGTTTAGAAATGGGATACGCCAGGTGTACGCCTACACAAAGCAAACCACGTGCGATACATTTAAACTTGGGAAGGACAAACTGCGCCAGAAACGATAGCTGCACGTGGGAACACGGACGCGCTCCAGACGCGGCCAACCGCAGCCAAGTCCCTGGCAGGCACCGGCAGCGCGTGCTCTGCCTTAACGATTGAAAACAACGAGAGGCAGCACAGGAGTTTGCCTTTGCCGAAACTAAAACGGCTCGAGGGAAAGGACGACTGGGCACCGGAGACAAGCGGCGACGCCTCCATATAAGGAAGCACACGCTGGCCGCCCAAGTGTGGGATGCGCGTCCGCTCTCCTCCGTCGCCACTTCCCTCTCGGTCGTCCTTGCTGGCCAAGGGGAAAGTCAGCGCGGAAAGCCACGCTCCAAGCAAACCAAAATTATGTGGCGGAGCTCAGCCTAGCAACTAGTGGCTAATGTCGGCCTAGCGCGCAATGCTGCACCAGCGAGTGCGCAGAATTTGGACTAATCAAGGCAGCGATACGGATCCCGAACCCAATACGGCTCTCACTTTTCGAGAAATTAATTATTTCAATTCAGCCATGCAATTTATCCTAAACCTTGTAAGGGTCTTACAAAGGTGGAGGAACGCACACTCCTTCGTCTTTACACCAAAACGCTGCTACTCCCGGCAGTTTTAAAACACTTTGATCTTGCCTGTACAGGAGAATGCCCGCACTGTGCTGAGAAGTCTTCGGACATCTTCCACATGGTGTGGGCATGTCAGTCAACCCCGAACCTCACCCCCCAAACCCAACCCCACCCGGGAGGACTGGGAGGCAGCCTTGCTCGGCTGCTTCGACCTGGCAAGCCAGAAGGCCCTGGTCCACCAAGCCCGAGCCGCGGCGGTTGCCAATGGGCTCCTGTAATGAGTAGCCCACCTAGTGATTGCGTGAGGTTGCCCCGGCTACCTCAAGCTTCCTCCAAATAAAGTTCTCTCTCTCTCTCTCTGTCTCACACACACACACACACACACACACACACACACACACACACACACACACACACACACACACACACACACACACACACACACACACACACACACACACACACACACACACACACACACACACACACACACACACACACACACACACACACACACACACACTACGCGGCGAAGCTAAAATATGCAGCAGCCCAGAGTGCAAGGACGAGTATGGAGGTACGGGTGCCGAAATTGCCCAAGCTTATGTCATCGAGAGGTGGGGTGCCTGAAGTTAGCGCGGGCAATTAAAGAACAACGTTGCCTAGCCCGCATCGCCAAAAACGCAACGGGCCGTACTTTCGCGCGCATTATCCCCCCTTACACGCGCACACAGCGACGTAAAACGTAGGAGATGCGGAGTTCGAAGTCCGGGTCATTGATGCACGCCGTTTCGGTGTGAGCGTCCAAAGTCGTTACCGTCATCGACGCACTGTTCTCGTCAACACACAATTTTCATTAATTTACTGCCGATTGATATCGAATAGTTCCAATTTCGCGTCGACGAAGCAAAATAGTTGGCTCCAATAAACATTCGAATTGCCCGATATTCAAGCGCAAGGGAACTTAAAGTGTTTTACAGTCAGGGGCTGTTGATCATTACATTTTCTCTACCTTAATTTGAGTCCACCGTACCATTTCACGTACTACTCATGGTTCGCGATTACTCTTCAAAACGATCAGCTAGAAAACGTCACCGGCAAAGTGAAGGTACCCAAGGCGTCATTCTCAATTACAGGGTCATTCATAAAGTTCATATAACGGGTTTTAACGTCCTAAGCGACTCAGGCTGTGAGACACCGTAGTGAAGGGCTCCAGAGGAGGAGGAAACTTATTAAAATAATGTAGACACTCTCAGGAGGACCCCTTAGTCCAGGAGCCCTCTGGCTGTTCCTTGTAGCTTAGCCCGCTCGATCAGCTGTAACTGATGAACCGCAGTGGAGGGCTGCGGAGTAATTTCGATCACCTGGGGATGTTGTTGCGACTGTAGGAAGAAGGAAAAGAAAATGCACGGGCCTGCTACTGACTCTGTAGCTGAACCACCTTCGCTGTCGCGTATTGCCATTTCCTGAAAACTGCAGCAACGGAAGTGCCGGGTGGCGTCACTCAAAAATAAATCAACAAAAAGCACAGCACACGAACGCCTCTTCGTTTCGCCTCCATCGAAACGCATCCGCCGAGGTTGGGTTCGAACCCTCTTGAGAACAGAAGAGAAAATAGAAGAAAAATAAGATGGAGAGAAAGACGCGCGTCGCAACAGCCGTCGTCCACCACCGAAGCGGTGGAGGGTGCAAAGACGGCCTACAACAGAAAAAACTTCGGTGGCAGGCTAGCCCCCGCCACAAGCGGCATTGACCAACCAGTCCCAGCCCCGTAGAGCCAGGAACAGCCATTGTTAACATGCGCTGACATCGCACAGCACACGGATGAGTCTTCGTTTCGCCTCCATCGAAACGCAGCCGCAGTCTGAACGAGAGTTTTTTTTGGGTTGGAAGAAATGCAACTTGACAAATTTACTCTGCGTCTCATGAAAGGTCCACCAAGTGGTGCGTGACATCACAACCCGTATCATAATAATAACTGGCTCTAAGGAAGGCAAAGCCGCAGTATCCGTCACACTTGCTTCAGTGGGCACCAGAACCGCACCGTAAAGGGAACGGAGAGAGGCGGGAGTGAAAGTGGAATGAGCGGAGGAGGACCTGTAGTGGAGGGCCATGGAATAATTTCGTCGAGCTTGTTAAAGTGCGTTGACATCGCACAGCACACGAACGCCAGCACCTACTTCTCAGCGTTTACTCGCTCGAATGTGGAACTGACAAACGATTTAAATTAGCGAGCCAGCTAGTCTGAAAGGAATGCATCATGCGCGCTTTCACCAAAAGCGGAAAGTGAGACATGCGCGCTCTTATTTCCGGCCATTAGCCTATCGCGCTTATCTGCTTACGGGCAGTCGCAGCTGCTTCGTCGCATATGTGGTTTAGTCATCGCTGTCAAGAGGCTGCTGTTCGCGGAGCAGCGATGACGTCACACATCAACCCCATTTCTGGAGCACGGATGACAAATTTGGACACGCGATGCTCAGCGGATCGGGAACCTGCGTCCGCGGGCGGTTGTGGTGGCTATGCCTTTAAAGGGACTACAAAATGAAACTCCTCTGAGAATGAATGTTTTTAAGCATTTGCCCAAAGTACAACCCCGTGCAACGAAGCCAGAGATTTATAATTAATTTGTAAAAACTTGGTAATTGGCGGGTCGATTGGTCTTCGCGTGGAGGACAGATTTGGAACTGTTTCTTCTTGAGATAGGGAGAGTCACGAAAAACGTCTGCTCGAGTGCTGCATGCGTGAGATGTTTTCGCCGTCACCAACCGCGTCTGAGTACTGAAAGTACGCGTCGGCTCCTGAGTACGAGCAATTTAACATCGTACAGATCATACACATAAAATAGGCGGCATCAACCTTCGAGTACCTACTGCCGCAACAGCGTATTATAGTAATTGCAGCATCGATCGTTAGCGCGGCTTGGTGTGAACTAAGTGTGTCAAAAAACGTCTGCCCACAGCTGCATCACGAAGTACACAAATTCGCTTATGCACGAGATAAGACACGTGCACGTTACGGCTTGGCATTTCCAAAACGACGTGCGAAAGAATTTCAGAAAACGCAACACTACCCTTTTTTTTTTTTTTTCATCTCAATTCTTAAGGCTGCCGGACGAGTAATTCGTGCTCACCTGCTATGTGATATCCAAACATCGTAGCGATCTCCAGAGATGACCACTCCGTGCTCACGCCGATGATACGCGTACATTCCATTCGTTATGCACCAAAGGAGATTTCTCTCGCCGACCGCAGTGAAAGAGCTCGTTCTGGCTAAAAACGACGACGGCACGTTTGCACGAGTGCAACTAACACGTTGGTCTGCCAGCATCCGCAGAACTCGGCGAGGAGACCAGCCGCCGTTGGTCAAACGTACCATAGAAGGTGGTACCAAAGATCCAAAGCTACAGACACGGGAGACTGACGAGCAGTCTGCGAAAAGGGGTCTTTTGGAAAGCACCGCCCGGCAGGAGTGCACGCTAATTTGAGGTCAATGGGATATGAAGAAGTGCTTCTGCGCGGCGGCCGCCGGCATCGATAGCAGCCTGCGCACCTGCAAGCATGCGCTCGCGAACAACCAGTTCGGGCTGTTGTCGTACACAATTTCCAGAGTTCATCAACATAGGCACTGCAGGGCGAAAGCCTCTCCCATATTCCTCAAATTAACCCGGCCCTGATTTAATTAACTATTAGTATTTGATACATTTCGACGTCACCCTAACTGACTGACTAAATTAAGTATTATAGTATTTGATATATTCAAATGTGGCGCCAAGCCATTGGCTAATGAGACCATTTTCGCCTTTACTTTTACATTTTTTGCCTCTAATTATTAATCTAATTAACTTATTCGCCTGATTATTATTTTTTTGACACAACATTGCGTCACCCTCTATCGATTGACACCACTCATTAACCTCTACCACTTCTCAATTACTCACACTGCTGCGGACACGGTCTGCGGACAGAAATCTGAACATAGCGAAGTAATGCTGTCGCATTAAAAAGCAAATGGTTGTAGCCAATGGAGGACGAAAAAAATGTCGCCCGGGAAAACAGTTGGTGCGTGTGGAGTCGTTACTTAATCAGAGCCAATTGTCAATCGGACGTCGAAATAGCCAACCGGAGTAATGGCTACGTCTAACGTGATCATGCGATACGTAACTTCCGGTCACGTGACCTGTAAGAATAGTGACGTCGTTATGTCGACGTCGGGATGCCACGTCATTACAGTGTTCCGAGAGCACTGCAGAATCCGTAGTGGAGAGATGCGAAAGACAGCGCTGCTGCTGCTGCACACGATACATCGCGCGCCGCTTGTCGAACACAGCATTCCGTTGAACGCATCAAAGTTCACCGGCGTTCTACAACTGGGTTACAATAAAGGGAAAGGCGCAGTATCCGCCACTCGCGGAAACTCGCCGACGGGAGATTTTCACCACAAGCCTTAAAAAAAAAAAAAAATATCATGTGCAATGTCAACGACTCAGCAGCAACGCTCAAGCTTACGTATTTCTTCAACTGCAGATCCTGCTGGGCTCTCGAAAGTTTTTCTGGTGATCTCGGAGAGTGTTGAGTTGAAGGGGAGAGGAGGAGCGTCATTTTCAATCGTCTGCATCTCCGGCGTTAATAAAGCTAGCTGAAAAATTCTTGCGCTGAAGTTACTAGTGAAGGAGTTTCTATCTCTCGACCACTTTGGTTTACCTCATTTTAGACTCTTCATAATCCCTAAGCCACGACAACTTTAGCCAGCAATTGCTCGGCACATAGCCGAAACTATAGTGTAGGCCTATATGAGATGCTGTTGTTGTGTGTTGTTTTATGGCACATAGGCAACTAAGGCCATCATGCACCAAAAGCAAGGTTTAAAATCTGGGTTTTGTTAAAGGGCTTTAAAAAGTCATTATAGGTTCTATAACTTATTTAGATACTTTGCTTTTAGGAACGAAAACATGCAGGAAATGTCAATGAGTGACCTTTCTCCTAAAGGTAAGCTTGGGTGGAATGGTATATGCTCATTGTAAAGTTGTGGGAAGTGCTTCTGTCGTAGATCTTCCAAAGTCTTGTACAACTGATTAGGATATGGTTGATTGTGAGCACGTCTCCACATTCTTCACAAGTAGCATATGGCATGCGTATGTATTGCGAAAGCATCTCTGGAGTGGGATGTGTTTGCGCAGAGCCTGTTATCGGAGAGTGTCCGCACGAACTGTTCATCCGTCCATTGCATGGGTAATTGATATAAGAGTTAAGAAATTATGTACATAATATATTTACTAATTAACGAAGTGACCAAAATGTTTAATGAAATCACTCGAATTAGGCAATTACTCGGAATAGCGGGAATTTCCTTTTATCGAAATAGTAATGTAGCTAACTATTCAATTTAATTAAATGGCTAAATGAAATGAATTCAGGGGTGGAAGCAGGCTCGAACATTTTGGAGCAACGAAACGACAGTTTTGGAGCATTTGAATTACGTTTTGGAGCCCGTTTCCAAGGTCAAACGCCGTTGATAATTGCGTTTTCGTTTTCTGAACTACCAAATCTACAATCTGATTCCTTTTCATGCATGTTCAACGTCTGTCCAACTTCACACTCATCTCTGACAAGACAAACGGCTAAAGCATGTAAAGATGTATATATAACACAGGCTGACCTTAGCGACCACTTGGAACAGACCAGCTGTGCAGCAAACGGAACGCTCGCTGGTGCACTTCACACTAGTCTGACCGAATGCATTGACTTATTTTGACTTGATCGATTCAAATGTCGAGTCTACCACTTCGACGCGCTTGAACAGTGATACTAATTTGAAGTCCAGATGAAACGCGCACGACATTTCCGCTCAATATCTTGTGCATATCTACCTATTTTATTTAGAAACAGTTCAAAGCCCCAAATACGCGGTATTACATGATCCTTTTTGATCCTATGTCTGGCCTTATCTGATAAATTCCTGAAAATTGGTTATTTGGTCTGCCAAAAAGGCACCTTCAGACCACAATAAAGCGGCTTGATAAGCTTAGCGCCAGTGCTGCTCGCATATTTTTTGCCTACCGTGGGATCGCAGATGACTGCAGCGCCACTTCGATCGTCTTGTTTGTTCGTAAACATGGAGGAGGTCTGCAGGGGTGGAAGCTAGTGGAATTTTAGTGTAAACGGCTCAAGCATTTTGGAGCAGCTTTGGGACACAGACAAATGGCACTGAAGGGTATTGAAGGGCACTTTGCTTGAGCAATGGTGGGGCTCATCTTTATTATCTTGGCAGTAGGCCATATGCTTTTCCAATTCTCTTGAGAAGCTCCCTAGTGACTGACAGCTTTGGCGTTCCAACCCAACGCTTCAAGTATGATTTTGACGTAGGCCTGTCATGCTTATCAGGGACAAAAGAGCTTGATGTTTAAGTATATTGGCTTGTTTTCATAGTAAAAGCACTACAAAGACTTGTGTATTTTTTGCAGCCTAACGGCTCGCGGTAGTTTAAGCTACCTGCTTCGTTTGCTACTCTCGCCATTCTGTCCACTGGCGACTCAAAAGGCTGGAAGGAGGTGCTACGTCATATGAATAGTGCATTTTTTTCGCAATTAACTATTTCCGATCAACTGTGGCTCATAATAAATTTACTTGCAAACAAATATTTATTACACTCTATGTTTCCTTCCCATACAAAAATTTTATTTGTATTAAGCCCAGTGCAAGATGCGTTGTATCTTTGCCCCTGGCGCTGTGGCATTGTTCCCGAGTTCTGCCAAATTTGATGGCAGAAAATCAAGGCGGCCAGTTTGGAGCAATATTGAATTTTGGAGCAGGTAAAGCAATTTTGGAGCAAAATGGAGCAGTGCTTCCACCTGAATTGGTCAGCAGGAAATTGAAGGGTCAGTTCATTTAGGTAAATTAGTTAATTATGTCTTCAGTACATAAACTGCATTAATTGGCTAACTAGCAAGGGCATAAGTAAACATGCAGCAAAACAATCTGCAACAGCAAGAGAAAGAACATCACATCACTGCACTTAAGCAGTAACATTCTGCAGTGAATACTGATGCACAATCGGGGGGAAGTATATCTTCCAAATTATCTCTGCTGCACATCTAAAGTAAGCAGCAGCTTTTGAACAGTCCATAGAATACTGTGCAGTTATGTTTCCATTTCAGAGAGGCATTCCTGCATGATATGGTCACGTGGGGCTTTTCGCTTGTTGAAATAGGTAAGGGTGAAATTGCACTGTTCGAAAAAACTAAACCACGGGGGCAGTTTGTTGTTGCTTTGAGTTAATTTCAGGCAATATTTCCAGAAGTTCGCAACACATCTCTTGAAATCAAAGAATGAATAGCTTCCCCGCTTCTTTGTGAATGGTGCTCGAGAGAGAGGCAAAAGTTGCAACAATCGGAGAACAGAGGTCTTTCCTTGACATTATTTTGAGAACATATGCCCATGAGAGTGCAGGCCATCTGTCCTTTAGTGGAGGCGCATCTTGTACACAACTCAAAAGAATGTTCTGTATGCACCACATGAGTGGCACATGCCTAGGCTATGTACCAGGTCTAATTTGTTCAGGTACGATGTCTTACCTGAACCATACACTATGCACTCACAGTCGAAGCTGGAATGCACAAGGTAGTGATGGATGCCTAAAGCATACCTGCCAACCTGACGATTTGAAAATTCGTAAAACCTGTCGCGAAACCAGAGGGCACGTTCCAGGATATTCAACTTTAGCGGCAAGCTTGCTCACTCATGTTTTCACAACCACACATGAAATCCATGTCTTGTAGAGTAATGCACGAAAATTCCATTGGGTCACAATTTATTTTTTTTTAATGAGTTTGAGCGCTGCTGACTTTGCCTGCTACAGAAACTTCTCTATGCAAGTTTGATCAATGCACGTGCACTCCGGTGTCCTTTTAACATCCGGAGATTTCCTAGGGTTTCCTCAACGACAGAAGAGCGAACTCATGAGCTTTGTTGACAGAGCTGAATATTCTCACATTCAGCGTTACTGTGGGAAAGTGAGGATGTCCAGCATAACCATCGAAATTCTGTAGAATCTGGGCGATCCGTCGACATCTCAAACATTCCCCAATCGCAACCACTGTATGTCACATTTTTGCTCATTCAGTATGTCTGCTGGAACCCATAACAATCGAACCCATGCCATAATAAAATGAAGTAGCTGAATGAAGCAGTTTCTAGTACCTACACTTGGGCAACCTCAGCCATCTTGAGGTTGAAGTCATTGCCTGGACCCAGGAAAGCGGGCGACGCATTTCGTGGGTCCAGGCAATGGCGTTCGGCTTGTAATTAGCTGGTCTTGTTGGCTGAAATGGACGACCTCCCGTTGAAGCGTGAGCTGAAGCATCGGCGTTCATGGCAAGGTTAAGGTGAACCTCCTGGGCGATGCCGGTGGACGGTGGTACGAGCTTTGGAGGTGCCCCCTGGACTTAGCAGGTGGCTGAGTAGTCGCTCAATCCCCAGAACCGGTTCGAGAACAACAGGGAGTCTGTGGTGCAGTGCCGTAGAACATGAGGACACCGGTACAGCAGCCGGCGTTGCTCACTCCCAGCCAAGGCGTCCCTCATCTCCAGGAGCCTTCGCTTTTCTGGCTTCCATCCTTGCCTCTCCATATTGCGCCTTTTATAACCTCCGCGTTGATACACGTCAGCCTTATCGTCGTCTTCTGTTCACCAATCAGCACTTGCCATGTCACCGACTACTTCTTAATCCTTCGTTGGTCCACGTAATCCTTTTCATAGTCTTTTGCAAAAAGCCTCTGTATTTGGCTTCTTACATGTGACAGCCAGCTATGCCTATAATTGCCAAGGGGCATTGGTGGCTATCCAGGTTGCACAAGCAGTAGAATAACAGTTCTTTTCCAAGGCCCTGACAATTTTCTTAGCACTCAGAATCTGCATCATTCCAGGAGTATGCAGAATTATTTCCCTCACGGTTCGTGCAGCATGGCACTGCTGCACAGCTGTCACATTGGTAATCATTTGCGGCACACTTCACACAGGTTGGTAAAGACTGAAACCAGTGGAAGGACACAGACAGAGAGAGGAACGCAGAACAGCATTGTCCTGTGCTCCTCTCTCTGTGTCCTTCCGCTGGTTTCAATCTTTACCAATGTGTACCAACTGGCCCAGCTCTCCACTTTACTTTAGCACAAGTTTCGTGGCCATGGCACTTTGCGATCCGCAGCCGTATTTTTGGCCTCTGAAGCATCCCTTTGAATTTGGTATGAGTGGTCGGACATTTATATTGATGTATACCAGTTCAATTGTTCATAAATCAGATGCTTCCTGAGGGGAGGTTAGAATAGCTAATAGGAAAATGTAAAAGGGATGCAAAGAAAACGTGTTTTAGAAATTAAGAGCTAGGTGACTACTGGCATGGGCGTGTTGTCGGGCTAGTTGGTTCTGCATAGTATATAAGAGAAATGCGCAATAACTTAGGACACAGGAAGAAACACATACAACAGTTGCGCTCGTGAACTGTTGTATGTGTTTCTTCCTGTGTCCCAAGTTATTGCGCATTTCTCTTATATACTGGCATGGGTACCCTCATTCAAGAAAGGATGTCATTAACTATTTGCCTAAGCAGTAAATGCAATAGAAATAAGAAGGCTTGCGTGCGAAATTGGGGTTCCACTACATTCCTCTTATAATTTTCTCATATTAAGATGATAATGCAACTGACTGATCACTCGCACCATTGTTAAAACATCACTTTAGGCTTTCCTTGGCTTGAATGACTACTAACAAGCATACCCATAACGCCTAACTTGTGTGTGAGAGAGAGAGAGAGGCCCGTGGGAGATCGGTGTCATGGATGACTCGCACGGAACAAGGCTGGCGACAACGCCACGCAAAATTCCGACCGACGAGACGACAAACAATCCGCTGGCACCGGAAAAATCGTGACGGGCCCTGTCACACGCGAGCGAGGAGCACAAATGCGAGACCCAGCAACCTCTGACGGGACGAGTTCCACCAAGTGCAGCGACACGGGAAGAACACACACAGTAAACAAAACAGGACACACGCGCGCGGGTCAAGGAGTAAAAATTTGCAGGGCGGCCAACCTAGGTGCGCGCAAGAAGGCGAATTGCAAGAGCGGAGTATCGCGCCTGGCGGAAAGTAGACCGGCCATTTTCTTTGTATTTTACACTTCTCCGGGCACATCGTCCAATGGGATGAGCAAGAGACGCGTACTCCAGTTTCCCACAGGTCGCAGAGAGCATAGTCCCGCCACCTCTTTCCGGAAATCCAGCGCGTTGTTCGAAGGGCTCGAAAACGGCGCGAAGTTGTGAAGTCGGAACAGAATCGGAAAAAATGATCGGTGGAACTACATTCAGGCGATGAGGAACAACTCTCCTCTCCCAATCGTGAGCGATCAAATAAAACGCCGCCAGCGACCTATACAGAAGTAAGGCAGATCGATGGACCAACGAAAGAAGAAAAAAAAAAAAAAAAAAAACACTAAGCAGTGCCAAGAGCAACCACGGAGCAACCGCTCTGCAAGCAAATAAAACCCGCAATCAGCGCATCGACACAGAAAAAAGGACCGCTAGCGGCAGCGTAGAGGGGCCAGCATTTAAAAAGAGTTAAACGACCGTGAATGCCTAGGTTTGGCCTTGGCAAGAAAGAAGGGCCGTAGGGGGAGAGGCGCCCAGACATCTCCCTTCCCTCCAACCTCCGCCCACAGCTTCGCTAATTCGTTTTACGCGCCCTCTCAGCAGTTCGAACTACAGACGATACCGCACCGGCAATGATCCATTCAATGAAATGAGCGATGCATGTCTGGGCGGGACGGAACCGTTGTCGGACTCTGCTCTTATCGTACGCCGTTAATCAAGATAGCTGCTGCGGGATCTGCAAACGGCTTCCGATCCGCGGGCTAGCTGCTCCGCTCTGGTCAGTTGCCGTCACGCTTTCAATGAAGCGTACAGAGATTGCACCTAACAGCGCGCTGCCCCGTCTACGAGCCAGTTTTTGCGAGTGCAAACAATCGTCGTTCACGCCGCATCACGACAGTCCTTTACGCAGTGAAGCCGCTGCTCAGTGAGCTCGACGGGCCGGACCGTTCGCAGCAGCGCAATCCAATGCCATTTCAACCCACGCGGTTAGCAAGAGCACGAACACGCTTTTAGAGCCAATGACAAAACAACCACTGTGACGAGCAGGTATAGTCACAAGTCGCCGGCCAGAGCCGCTGGCACAGAAATCCACCGTTGAGAGATGGAAAAATAAAAAAAAAAAAAAGTTGGGAGGGCCAGGCAGCTACAACCGTCAGGCGTATTCCGACATGCAAAGTGGTGGACCGCGCTAGTGCTCAATATAACAGTGCAACCTGAAACTTGGCGAGACCATTCCCACTGGCAACAAAACGGGCAACGAGGAGAAAACGGGTCAGCATCTTGTTTTTTCGATGACCCAAGTGGCGCTGGCCAGCTTCACCTTAGGGTTAGGTTCAATGAAACGTCCGCCCAACACTGCGGGAAGCCTCACCGTCCGTTCGCTGGATGTCGACGCTGGCGCCGATTTTCAGTCCTCCTATTTGTGTTGCCATGGTCGAATTGTAAGCTTCGCCACGCGGCAGTAGGTCGAAGCTGAGCACTCCGTCGAAGCCAGCCACAACACAAATTATTCACGCACACACATTGACAGGTAAAACAAGAATGCAACGGACCCCTTCTCGAGACACAGTTTAAATAGCACTTCTATGATTGGTTGGTCGTTGGATCATTTCATTGTGGCCAGCTGTACTTTGGTTGTGCGCTGTACTGAGAGAAAGTTGGCAATAACGATACAGTAAAAATTAATTTATAAATTTTCTTTCTGAAGTGTTCACCAAAATCATAAACAAATTTTCTATATATTTCTATACTAACATATGCGTAGTATTTATTAACAATTCCCTGAGTGCTAGGCAGTATTATCATGCCCAAAACAGATTATTGTTTTTTGTAACACGATTGCATATTAAAACATTTTTTTTTTGAAGAAAATGCATGTAAAATATTTTAAGATACAAGTTACGGTTTCCCATCCTTGTGGCGCGTCTTTTAAAGTTTATTTTGACGGGCCGTCTAATAAAACAGTGGCGAAATGCGTTTTCTGATGGCATGCTGATACCAACGTTTATAGCTCCGATGACTGATACTACCTAGTCTTTTACTATATATATATATATATATATATATATACCTTTGCATCGGGCGAGGAGGATGTCAAAATGCCTCCTCTCTGGACTGTTGCAAACCGATTCCTCTGCCGCTTCCACCGTGCTGACGTCAGGTGCACACAACAGCCCAGCGAGCAATATGGCGACGCCTAGGAGGCCCTCGTTGCAATGGTCTCTAGCCATTGCAGTGATGAGTGGTATTCAAAGAATCAATTTAGCTGAGCAATCGTGCATTTGCTGCGTTTTTGCTATCTAACGGAGACAGCTAAGAATAAGACACAAGGTATGGTTTGGTTTTGGTTTTTGGGGCTTAACGTCCCAAAGCGACTCGGGCTATGAGAGACGCCGTAGTGGAGGACTACGGAAATTTCGACCGCCTGTAGTTCTTTAACGTGCACTGACATCGCACAGCACACGGGCGCCTTGCTTTTCGCCTCCATCGAATAGCGGCCGCCGAGGCCTGGCTTCGATCCCGCGCTCTTGGGAACAGTAGTCGAGCGCCGTAACCACTGCGCCACCTCGGCGTGTTGCGGACGAAACACTGCGCTAGTCGTAGATCCAGTTCGCGGAATGAATGAATGCAAACTTTTATTTTCCACCGAAAAGGAATTCTCCGTTTCCCGCCCCCGACACGCAGGCTAGGGGAGAACGGGGAGGGGAGGGGGGGGGGGCGGGAGGAGCCCCGCAGACTAAGGACTAGTGAAGGTGCAAAGGCTTACGGCCTCAGCCGCTAGGCGGATGGCCTGCTGCTGAACGGCGGGTTCTCCGCTTTGCAGCTACAGTGAACTAGAATACTGGCCAAACCTCCCAGGCTTCTCTACTATTGATCTTCATGCTGGCGCCTGGGGAGTCGGCGCATTCCCAGATAATGTGATCTAGTGTGCCTTTTTGGTCGCAATTTTTGCATTTCGAATCTTCTTCCTCCCCAATCTGTGTCAGGAAGATCCAGACCGGGCAGGAGCCCGATGAACCAAGCAACCAAGTTGCGCATGCTTGAGGAGCGACTGACGTCACACGGAGCACAGTTGGAGAGCCGCGTCGGAGCCGCCGCCGACTCCTCCGCTGCGCGGGTGACTCAGAGGTGCCGCCGCGCATGCGCAGTGACGTCATTGCTCTTCCGATACGCCGGAGCCAATGCCACGTGGCACCGTGCCGGTTTCGGCGCAGTCAGCTATGGTGAAATTGAACCGAGCAAAGGATCGCTTTAGGAGAGCAAATCTTTTTAATTCTACGTAATTCGTTGCTTCCACAATTCTACTCAGGGTAGCCATTGGTCAAACCACAGCCAATTTTTTTTTGTCCCGATCCACCGCTCAACTAATAGAGTAATGAATCAAACTAGCCTCGACTTCAATATTCTCCCAAATTGTTGTACAGCTGGCGCAGTTAAAAATCCGTGCATGTGTGCATCTTCGGCGTTATCGAAATTTCGTAGCACTGCAGCTTGAATCACTAAGCAGTAGCGCGCTTCAGTTTCATAGTGAACTTGTGTGCAAAGACTGGCGGATAGCAGAGTTGCACAGCCGACCTGGCTGCCTTTTTCAGATGTGCAGCCCTCTGGAGAAACAGAAAATGGAAGATGAAGGGGCGGTCAGGTTTTATAAGTGCCAGCTGTGCCTGTGAAGTGGCAAGTGTGTGCAAGAAAGCGGGCACACATCTGTCACTGAGCCTGTTGTGCGTGAACCGTGCACGAGCCAGTAGGAGCCCCCGGTTTTACAACCAGTGCAACTGGAAGAAGGTAGACATGCATTCGCAATGCTACAGTGTTTGAAAAAGTTCCGAGAGCACTGTGCAGCAGAATCTGCACTGGAGAAATGCGAAAGGCTGAGCGTTGCTGCTGCGGTTCATCGCGTGCCCCTCGTCGAACACAACCAGCGTTCCGTTGAACGTATCAAAGTTCACCGGCATTCTACAATTGTTTACAGGAAAGGAAAGGTGCAATATCTGTCACTCGCAGACTCGGTGACACATCTCACGGTGACACAGCCCGAGTTGCTTAGGGACGTTAAACCCCACCCACCAACCAACCAACCAACCAACATCTCAAGGACAAATTTCGCAGACGCGAGATTTTCACCATGAGCCTAGAAAGGCTTACAGCAAACTCGAGCAGCTCTGAGAATTTGACTAATTTATGGGCGGCATGCCAATCTTAAAATTCCATTTCTATGACCATAACATAGTGGGTTTTCTCCTTCCAGGCAAACGTTAGCACACCCAGTATATTTTAGGCAATCAATATTTACAGAGAAAAATAGCTGGATAGGCTAGTCATTGTCCCTATAACAAAATGGGTATATAAAAGATATCCTGCAGCAATTAAGACTTCAGAAGTTAGGCAGTTGAGGGTATGCTCCTGTATGATTGCCTGCCATCGCTAGGCCTCAGGATGATGCAGTGTCCATAGACTGTTATGCAGGCATAAGAAAGACACAACCAAAATTCTGCTTCCACATTGTGCACAAGGTTTTTATTCATGAACAAAACAACCTGCTGAATGGCGCACAACGCTCTGGTGAAATATAGTTCCGCTTCATCTATCCTTACACCCCCAAGACACAATACAAGCTATCTCAAACCACTGACATGGCTCAGCATACATCCATTGAATATATTATGTTACAATATATAAAAAAAAGTAGGGCCAATGGTACATTAAACACACTCCAGCTATAATATTAAAAATAAATCACAAACCATCCATCTTTCGTTATTAAGTACACCACTTACCTACATGAATAATGAAAAGATTTGTCAATAACATAGAACCAGCTTTTAAATTACCCAACTAACCGAAAAGTACAAAAAACACCTTTCAGAATACAATGGATGTATGTAGCTCATACTTACATAAAATGTACAATGCAAGTTCACCACTGCAAGACCAGAAAAAAAAAAAAGAAAAAAAGAGCTTAGAACTTGGAGCTATGAGGCAACAAAAATGGCATCAGTAAACAGAGAAATTAAGCCAACAAGAATCGTGCCATTATAACATGTTGCGGACTGTACAAACCAAAAGGAAGGATTGGACACACACACACATAAAGTGTGTTGGCTACCTTCTTTCAGTCATACTAATACCAGATAGGAGTCTACTGGATTGGCTGCTGACATGAGGGATGATAAAAATGTAAAAGCAATATTATAGACTCTTACGACAGGGTACATTAAATATGAGGACCTTCATCAGTGCTGGCACACAAGCCTCTAAGCATGTAACAGCAGCAAGGCTTTAACTTAGCGAGCAACCTATTTTTGTACTGTATTTGCAGCTTGCTGTGCCAATCTGACTGAAAGGTAAAGGTACTCTTAGCATGACGCTGTCTTTGTCACGTGTGTGCCACATTGCAATCTGACCTGAATTGCACTGCAAGGAGTCGCTGACAACTAAAAATTACTGCACATCACTGATTTCTACTTATGATGGCATTCAGCTACAGAAAAAAAAAAGTATACATGCAAGTCCCATTGTTTATGATGTCTTATTTCTTCGTCACCCTTCGGGATCTATTGTGTACAGCAAACAAGAGAGATAATCAGTGGTAATTTGCTGTTAGCATTACTCACAACAAATCACTGAAGGTGAATTCAGAGTCAAACTAACTCCCTCTCCCAGATGCTATGTGGCACTGAGCATGTAAGCCCACCCTAACACAACCTCAAGCATTTCGGTCCACCACAGATACAGGTGCCAATTCTTAATGTAGTCCACTGCTAGAGGCCCAATTCCACAAGTATACTGAGTAAGCATAAAAATAAGCACCCTGATACAAATATTTGATTACAGCTTTAGTATATTATAAAAAATATAAAGTCAGTGACATTGAGCCACTATAGACATTGAGCTACTATCTCAAGATCATGGGCAGTGCCTTTACTAGCACAGGTGCATGTGCATGCCAGCACTAATAATAGGCGTAATTCATGTGAACAGCAGACTTGTAAACCAGCCTGTAGTAAAGCAATAATAACAACAACAAAAATAAATTGGTAAAAAAATTTGACTTAACAGTGATCATTTCACTTTCGAGTGCCAAGGAGCCCCGCAGTTATTCTTGGGAAGGCAAATCATTTAAACCTCGAGGCTTAAGAGCAAGCACAGATCATAATTCCACTGGCTTTTATGATGCCTTGAATTTCTGTCCCCAGAGCTGCAAAACTTTCTAGACAAATAAATGATGGCTGGTTTAACAGTAACAACAAGGGATGGGTGAAGGAACAACAAAAATGCCATAACACAGCAGCACAACGCGAGGAGACGACGCAGTTCCAGGCTTGGGACAGCCTGGCACAGCCCAATGCCAGAGTGCTTTCAGGTAAATGCATGAAAAATCCTCTGCTGCAGAAAAGCAAACAGTACACATGCTCAACAACCTTTCTATGACACGATAAACTGCAGGTCAATTTTCCAGTGCTTCAAGTGTTCCAAGGTTCGCAGTAAAAAAATGTTGCAATATACACATGACATATGGCGCATAACGACATTGCAAAAAGTACATAACACTAAGAACAACTGCGAAACTCTGTAGTACTACTGCCAAGTGTCACATCAAATATATGACGGACTGCCGCTGATAGCTGGGCTTGCTTGCGATGGATATACCCTTATTTGGTAGCAATAAACGGCCAGCTGAACTGGTCAAATTTTCTTCTTGGCCAAGGAACAAGGAAAACACACACACAAAAAAAAAATCTTGACAGCAAACAACTCATGGACCTAAATATGCAATGAAGGGTCAGTGGTGTCACAAAGTAACAAGGAATGAAGCAGCTTTCTAATGCATCCGACTGATCTTGGAAGTAACATGAAAGGTTTGTAAACAAGCTGCCTTTTTCGGCACCTGGCTACCCAGAGTGCTACTAACGGCATCAGCTTAGCACACATCACTCAGGGCTGGCACATTGTATCTGCAATTCCTAGCACTGTAAGGTGGTACCACATTTATTTACAAACAAACGCATTAGCAAAACATGCAATGCCTACACTCGTCATTATCGTCAGCGTCAGAATCAGAGAAACTCCGCTCACGTAAGATTTCCCAAAATGTTGATTTCCTGTAGCGTGAATTGCAGACAGTGCAGTAACAGACCTATAAAACTAGCATAAATTTTTCTGGAATAAAAATATAAAAGAAATAAAATGCCTTCCTTAAGCAAATAAATAAGTCGCAAAGACCTGGTCAACGAGAAAAATGTAAACGTATACTATTCAGAAAGCCCAATACTGATGTAGGCCACTGAGGCACCTCTTATCAAATGCCATACATTGCTGCCACCACGTTAAAGAAAAAAAAAAGGGAAGAGCGCCACCCGCAGCTTTGTTCAGTTCACCTAGAAAACCGTGGGAAACTAGCTCTACTTGTCAACAAGCAAGAAAAGAAGGGTCAATGGCTATAGGATGCACTGTTCTGCAAGAATGGAAAAGAAAAAAATCACAATGTAGGCAGGATGTACTATACATCAGTTTTTCAGCTTTCACACTGCAAGACTGAATTTCCTGGAGATCTACCTACTGTGACAACAAGGAGAGATGCATCAGAAAAAGATGCGCTAGCAATTCGTAACTGCACTTAAGGTTGCATTGGACCTCCGAGACTGAGAGCATGAAAAAGAATATATATATATATATATATATATATATATATGAAGGAAAGAAGCCAACAGTCGGCGAGGCCAAGGAAAGCGTAGAAGATGGTACTTTATGTGTTTTTTTTTTAATGTTTACTTGGATAATCACAGAAATTAGTAATGTAATCTGTTTGGGGGAAAGATAATTAAACACAAAGAAGAAAAAACAACGTGCCGATGGTGGGAACCGAACCCACGACCTCCGAATATCGCGTCCGGTGCTCTACCAACTGAGCTACATCGGCCGCTGTCCCCCCTGTTACTTGCTTGGGTATTTATGTTGTCTGTATACGAACCTTGAGAGTGTTCACCAGCGCCACCCTCAGCCAAAGCGGCGGACGTGGAACGTCCTTTGTTACCGCCAGCGTCACGTAGAACGTGATCAAGAGCGAGGGCGAAAGCTGTGCTAGAACCCTCTTACGCTACCTATGGCTTCAAGACTGCCAAAACCGAGACCCCCGTAAGCTACAAGCAGATCAATTAAGGGGAAATGAGGGTGCTCGTTATAATATATGAAGGAAAGAAGCCAACAGTCGGCGAGGCCAAGGAAAGCGTAGGGGATGGTACTTTATGAGTTTTTTTTTTAATGTTTACTTGGATAATCACAGAAATTAGTAATGTAATCTGTTTGGGGGAAAGATAATTAAACACAAAGTAGAAGAAAAAACAACGTGCCGATGGTGGGAACCGAACCCACGACCCGACCCGAACCGAACCCGCGATATTCGGAGGTCGTGGGTTCGGTTCCCACCATCGGCACGTTGTTTTTTCTTCTACTTTGTGTTTAATTATCTTTCCCCCAAACAGATTACATTACTAATTTCTGTGATTATCCAAGTAAACATTAAAAAAAAAACTCATAAAGTACCATCCCCTACGCTTTCCTTGGCCTCGCCGACTGTTGGCTTCTTTCCTTCATATATTATAACGAGCACCCTCATTTCCCCTTAATTGATCTGCTTGTAGCTTACGGGGGTCTCGGTTTTGGCAGTCTTGAAGCCATAGGTAGCGTAAGAGGGTTCTAGCACAGCTTTCGCCCTCGCTCTTGATCACGTTCTACGTGACGCTGGCGGTAACAAAGGACGTTCCACGTCCGCCGCTTTGGCTGAGGGTGGCGCTGGTGAACACTCTCAAGGTTCGTATACAGACAACATAAATACCCAAGCAAGTAGCAGGGGGGACAGCGGCCGATGCAGCTCAGTTGGTAGAGCACCGGACGCGATATTCGGAGGTCGTGGGTTCGGTTCCCACCATCGGCACGTTGTTTTTTCTTCTACTTTGTGTTTAATTATCTTTCCCCCAAACAGATTACATTACTAATTTCTGTGATTATCCAAGTAAACATTTAAAAAAAAAAAAAAGCACATAAAGTACCATCCCCTACGCTTTCCTTGGCCTCGCCGACTGTTGGCTTCTTTCCTTCATATATTATAACGAGCACCCTCATTTCCCCTTAATTGATCTGCATATATATATATATATATATTCAAGAAACCCAAACAAAGAAACAATATCAGCGCTCTGTTGCAGGCGCTTTAACAGTTAGAGATCCCACACATAGTGAGAGTGCACAGGACGGCACCTGTAATTCGCAATGAGAAAAAGTTCATTTGATGAACCTTGATATAGTCAACTGAGAGTCAACTATTTGCATACAAAATGCAAGTGAAAATTGCTCTAACTCTACCATGGACGGACAAAGGGTGATAATGCTTGCCATGAGAAAAGAAAAATTTTGATTAGCAGATTTTTATGTACTGCAGCTAGGCTGGTTATAGGCACAATGTATAATGGAGGACTTTGAGTAAATTTGCACAACTTGAAGTATTTAAACGGGAGCCAAAATTAAACTGCCCTTTTGTGTTTGGCCTCCATCAAAATGCAATCGTTACGGATAGGAATCAAATCCACGGGTTTGGTAGAAAAATGCGAAGGCATGTGAGCTGTTAAGGTGAAAAAATAGGAAAACAAAATTAACATTCTGCCGCACACAACCTGAAGACAGGAAAGTTGTATAAGGCACGAAGATCACAATCACACATTTTGATTAGACTGCACCAGTTTCTACACCTGAAGCGGAAAGACCCATAAATAGTCTGGATGTAAATATCTTCCAGTGATTCAAGCTAAATCCATTTCAAAAAGTGTGAAATCATAATAGAGTTGGCAAAAACGCCTCCTCAAGAGTTGCTCAAAAGAAATCAGTCATGATAACAATGCACTTAGAGGAATAAAAACACCAGCTCCTGGTGGTAATGCTAAAGTCCACTGCATTAACAGCAATGCACAGAGACAGATAAAGGACATACCAATGGCAGGTACGCACCATGCAAATGCACAGACACAAAAAAGTGAAGTCTCCTAACAAAAACAAAGAAGAAACAACGATACAACAGCCCAGAAACCATGAAGTGCAAAAATGCTAGCCTACACTAAGATGCCGCATCTAAACAAGAATGATTTCTGTGCAACCCATGCCATTCAGGCCCTCATCCAAATAAAACAAGGACTAGGAAAGAACGAAGGAAACCAAGAGTTAAAAAAAAAGGAAAAGCTGCCCAAAATGCATCAATGGCGACAAACACACCTTTAAAGCCCCCTCCCTCTCAACCTATTCAAAGTATGCTACAGTGATCTGCAGTAATTAACTCACTCGACAGACAATTCGCTGCATTGACACATGTCAAATTTGTAAAGATACGCTTGCCCATCTTTTCCATGACTCTACGTCTTGCGACAAAGAGTTGCACACAGCTCTCACAAGATGCCGATATAGAAGAAAAAGCACCTGACCACCTTGTACAGAGCCCATCAATATACATTGACATGGTAAAAAAAAACTCAAAAGCGAGGCAAAGCTATAAACATAATTGACTAAATACACCAGGCACTGATTACAGAAGCAAGGCAACGGCTTTCTACACTAGGTGGCAGAGACACTTAGAATGGAGCAATTTTCACCTTGGCATGCCAGGCAAGCCTTTACCCTGAAGTATGTATGGTGATGTGTCGCTCCTGAAAGCACACGCAAGGCACATGCATTTCCAAGACCCCTTGTTTGCATTCCCATCTCTAGTATTTTTCTGTTGGGCCGTTCACTGACCAAGGCAAGCAGAAGGCACGATCTACTAGTACTGGCGAAAAAAGAACAGGAGCTACACTCCAGTTGGCACGACTTGGCAAAGAGACACGCATAAACTCAACCCAAACATAGCGACCTTGCAGAAAACTACAGAAACCTTTGTACAGAGATGTCCTGCACACTGGAAGCCGCAGTGAGTGGCGGGAATGTCGTCACTCTCCTTTTTCCTACTCGAAGATTGAATTTACCCATGAACAAAGTCAGCCTTTCCATTTGCAAAGGTAGAGCAAACGTAGAGAAAAACTGGGTGCACAGTTGTTCGTAGGACTACAACTGTACAGATGAACAGAGCATATTCAAAAGGAACCTCTGTCTATAGTGATGTGAGACAGAGAGAAGAGAAAAAGAAAATTGGAAGGCAAAACAAGCCTTGATTCCCTTTCTTCAGCAGGTCTGCTTCATCCTGTCCATGACTTGCTGAACTTGGTTGACGGTCTCCATGACGTGGTTCTTCACCACCATAGAGTTGTAACCTGCAATAAGAGAGTTCATAAACAGTCATCGCTACTCCCGCAAACGCCAACTCCATGAGTAGCCATCACTGCCAGACTAGTTCAGTAAGGTAATGAGGCAGAAACTCGGGGTGAAGACCCAGATTGTGTAGACAAATGTGGTGATACACAGCCTAATGCGATGCTCTAAAAAAGGAACTAATGCACTGACTCAAGCAGACGTCCAAGCTGGATCTCATTCTTGTGAAGAGACCAAGATGGCTTGAAACTCTTGTTATGGTGCTCAACAATCTTTACAGAGTCTATAAAGAAAAAAAAAAGTGACAAACAAAAACCAAAGCCAATGGAGACTATAAACGTTCTCTTCTTTTTCTGAAATAGTTTTAATGAGAGAGAACCATAAGGTTGCAAGGGCCAGGTGAAGCTATAAGTGACGCAGAGGGGTGGCTGGAGAGCGTGAGTGTGATCCACTTTGGTGTGGTCATGGTGGGCTTGAGTGTGAGCTCTGTGCGTGTTGCGTTCGGTGCGCAAGCTGTGGAGGACTAAGTGGGGACTCCAGCGTGAGGGCTGTGTGCGTGCGAATTGTCAGGATTTAACATTCCCCTCGCCCGCACGACGCGGTGACCATCCTCGCTCTCTCTTTCACGGGGAGCCCTCATCTTTCCCCTGCTAGCCTCCTTCCCCCGGAGCTGTGGCGGAGAGGGCGGGGGATGAGAGAACTGGCGTAGCATGCCGAGTGGCCCCTCCTCCCTCTCCCCTCTCATCTCGGCGGACAGCATCTGCATCCAGAGAGAGGGAGACGACGCCGCAACGCCGAAGCGCGTGGGTGCTGCTATGACCGAGGATGTGAAAATTTGGGCACTCCCAATAAACAGCTTGGCCCACTGGCTGTGCCTCGGTGCTTCGTTCACGGATGTGGTCAGAGCTAGCTGTGAGGCGTATGGCTCTAAGAGCAGAGCCCGAGCCCCATTGAAAACCCCCACAGAATACATCATCTCCTGACAAGTGGGGGCTCATCCGACAGAACTAAGATGACTGATGAAAGCTTCGCCATGGTCCCGACGACCTGGTGCAACGATTTTTGGCCACTATGACAACAGATACTGGTGCAGACAAAGTAAACGGAGCATGCCATTTCTTTCAAACATTTTTCCTGCCTTGCCTAATTCAAACCGGTAATTGCAGGATGTGCAGGCTGGTAGAAGACGCCAGTGCGTTTTCATTGGAAAAATAATATTTTTTTTTATGTCCGATAGAGGTTGTGATTGCAATTGGAACAAGAAATGGTGCTCCATTTACTTATGTCTGCACCTGCACGCCACTTGAGTGTGAGCAAACTGGCAGCTCAAGTGCGCGGGATTCTCTTCTCTACTAACATCAGTACGGCAGTGAGGCAGGCCAATGAGGTTAAGCCTAACAGTGCGTCGCAGGCTCTGACGATGAGGGAGGACCCAGGGCCATTGCCGAAATTAATTGGATATGAAGACAGTCAACCCTTGCAAACATTCCTGGATCGATTTGTCGAGTACTGAGATATGGGAGGCATCCCGAATGAGTGTCGGCTTCAACTTGTCCCGGTGGCGTTGGAGGACTTAGTGAAATAATGGTGGTAGTTTATCGGCGGCCACTCTGACTGGGCTTCGTTCGCCGAAGACTTCAAAGACGAGTTCGCGGCCATCGACTAAAGGGAAAAATTGAAGGTGGAGCTGGCCGAATGCACTCAGCACCCTGCCGAGAATCTAAATAGTTCATATATGTCACAGCAGAATACTATGATCGATCGTACTGGAGGGCTTGTCACCAACGTGGAAAAAGTAGAGCAGGTCCAGTGGCAAATGCATCCAACCTTTCAGGACCTGATGAATAACATGGATTTCGTGAACCTGCGCGACATACTGCGGGCACTATTATAAAGCGATCATGGTTCCGCCTACGTTACGCAGCACTGCCTGCATTACGTGCCACTGCCTGCATTAAACGCCACCGCCACTGCGAGACACATAGGCAGCACCCAACCTCGCCTTTCTTGACGCTGACGCTGTCCTGTTGCGGCGGCCTCAACTGATTATCGTTGCTGCAAACTGGCTATAAAGGCCAGGTATAGATGTTGGACATGCGGCGGACCTTCAGAAATGCATTTTTAAGGAATAATACCACCCGGACTCAGTCAAAACTCACTAGTGAATAAATAGCTGGTGCCATTTTTGGGTAATTATCCCCGCTAAACACCATCAGATAAAGCCGACAATATAATTCGATATTTGACTTGCTGGAAGTCTTTTAATCACAAAAATTTGATGGTAATGCTGCATTAGCACGAGAGCAGGTTTTTTTTCTCAAGCACGACGGCCATGCCCCTTTCCGCAACTACAGATGCATATTAGTTACCAAAAAGGTCCATCAGAAATCAGAATGTTGCCAGAAGGGGGAAACTTAAATTGGTTCTACAAGTGCAGTGCCTAGACTAGTCATTGGATGGCACTAGGTGCACGAGAAATGATTCCAACATGTCAAAATTGGCCATGTAAAGCATCAATCACCAGTGCTTGATTTGAATAGGCGTGGTAACGAAAGAGTTAGGGCAAAATAGAGAAATGAGGAGAAACTGAGGTGAAGAAAGGAGGTCTCACAAAACTATCCACAGCTAGATTTCATGAAGCACAACCAACAAAGAGCCAAAAGCAAGCGAGCAAGAACATGCCTGTGCCCCCCTTTTCATGCCATGCACAGGCAGTAACTACAACATTCCAAACTATTGAAGGCCAAAGTACACAGGTGTGATTGAGACAGAAAAAGCAATTGCACATGCCAGCAAGAGATAAACATTCTGTCTCTTTTGACAGATGCCAAGAAGAAGGGCACATGCAGATTTCACTAAATTTAAGAAAAATCTCAACTCGCTGCAAGCTACCTTTCAAGAAGAGGAGCCCAGGCAAGTTACTATGCCTACAGCATGCAATGTAGACACATCCTGATAACTGATGCTTACCATCCTCTCTGATGGGCCTAAACAACAAATGCTACGCATCCAAATTGCAAGTGCTATAAGCTACCATGAAATCAACTAATTTGTTACGCATGCAACTTAGGTAAACAAAATGTCCTAAAATTTCAACTACTTTAACAGACTTTGAACATTAGCCCAACATGCCAAAGATGCAAAAGCCCTGCTATAACATCTAGCAGTGCAAACCCTTGAGCACTGATGTTTACTTACGATTAACCGAGATTCGCATTTTGGTCATTGTTTATTCGAGACCCATTCAGCGTGTAGCTGTAGAGACAGGGTGAGGATAAAAGAAAAAAAGATGTCAGCTAAAAGTCTACTATTAGACGAAACAATGTAACCTCGTTTGCACAACAAAACTTCCTGTAGACAAGTACAGTAGAACAGTGCTGTTACGTTCCCGGGTACTAAGTATTTCACAAAGAGTCTCGCTCCAGATTCCATAGAAAACCACGCAATATAATAACTTCGACGTAACACCCCAACATGTTAGTATTTCTGCATCATCATCATCGTCAGCCAGACTATACCCACTGCAGGGCGAAGGCCTCTCCCATATTCTTCCTATTAGCCCGGTCCTGTGCTTGTTGCATCTACCTGACCCCTGCAAACTTCTTAACCTCCTCTGTCCATATTACTTTCTGCTGCCCCTGCTGCACTTTCTTTGCCTTGGAACCCAATTTTTTACCCTTTTTGACCATCAGTTACCCCTTCTTCGCACTACAAGCCCTACCCATGCCCATTCCAGCTCGTTCTTCAACTTGTAGACTCTAATAGACAAGACAGCGTGGGATTAAAGCAGCCACTACAATAATAATGCAGAAGCAGATGCACGCAATATCTCCCATGTTGTTCCTCCTTGCTACACCTTTGCTTCCAATGACAGCTCCACAGGCAGATAAGAGCCATCGCAGGGTTTTCGGGACGCTCCAAGTGCGCTGGACAACCATAAAAGCCACACGGCCTTGCAAATCCTACACAAGTATACATTGCACTCGCAAGAAATGATACTATATTTTTTCGAATCTAGGAGATAATTTTTTTTTTAAAAACAAGATATAAAACTCTGGGGTCGGCTGATTCGAGGATTTTGTTTCGGGGTCTCACAATCATAAAATAGGAAAAAGAAAGTAGCATGCAGGTGGCTCCCCCCACAAAACGCCAACAAAAGACAAGCCATAGCCGACGCCGGCTAAACAAGCACACATGAGCATTTTGCCATTTTGGCCTTGTCTTCCATTTTGGCCTTGTCTTCTCGTGTGCTCGTGTAGTACCCCGAGTGCGTTTCGGGAGTTTTTATATGTGCGGTTTTTTTTCACCGACAGCATGGCACCAAGCAGGCGGTGTCACTATAGCGGCGCCTTCAAGCGGAAAGTTATACTCGCTGCAGAAGAATTGTCAAATCATCAAGCCGGCGGAACTTCGGCATGGATGAAGAGAATGTTCGCCATTGGATGAAGCAGCGTGATGAAATTTTTGCTTGCGCCGAACGGGAAAGGAGCCTAACGATAAGGAAGTCAGCGATGACGACGACTGAGCAGGATAATGTAAATAAATGTTGTCTGCGTGCTGTACTTCTTGTTCGCAGTTGTTTTTTCGGTCGGCCTACAATTGAGGTAAGTATTTTTTTTTTTCTTCCTGTAGACTTTACCTTTCGGGTCTCGGCTTAGAACCGTGGCCGGCCTAGATTCGAATAAATACGGTATAACATGAGGCAGAAACATGATGAACTAAAATTGAGAAAAAAAAAAAAGATCTCGTATTTAGTGGGCTTTTACAGTTTTTTATTATCGGCTATAGAGGTGAAGATACCCTTCTTGTAAACTAGAAAACAGTCAAACGATAAAAAAAAAAAAACGACATAGATGGAATTTATTCAGCTCGTTCACACTTTACGAAGTGGAGTGGATGGCTGTAGAAGATGGGCTGTAAACTTCCAAAATGTCACTTTCAAAAATTTGCTTTTTTTTCCCCCTGATCTTCAGCCCTTGAAGAACCCTGCCTGCCCTTAAGGCCAATTTACATGGCCATGTCAGTGCAGAGCCATTAAATAGCTGAACCCACTGACCTTGCTTGGGCTCAGAGAGCAGGTCGTCAAGCTGCCGCAGGATGCTCTCCAGCTCGCCATCGAGGGGCAGTCCTGAAACAGCGGATGGGCAGCAGCCATTTCCCGTAGAGCTGGCAGGGTCAACGAGGAAGGTCGACTGAACCGGTGCTGTCAGGTCGCCAAAAGTGCACTCCTTGGCAGAGTCCTGCAATTTAGACATACAGTGGCGATAGTCACCACATATCAGCAGTGGCCTGAAATATATATATGCAACACCCGACAAACACCCTTCTGGAATTATAGTTTTAGCCTCCTCCATTCAGTTTTCTTTACTGATGCAGAAGAAACAATCGCGATCAGATTCTGGTGTTTCCACCAACCAGATGACTCTAGGCCAGGGAGATGGCGACACTGTCGATAACAGTGCAATGTTGGAATATGGATTAGCCTTTTTTTTTCAGCAGGTATTACGCTGCATTGCTTTTCCACTCAACGAACAGCAAGGGAAGGTGAGTTGAAGCATAATACATTTTTGATTTTCCTTTTACCCCCCAAATGTCTCTCAGTTCAGAGACAGGTTAGAAATTGTGCTATGTGTGCATAAATGTTATGGTTATGAAAGATATCACAGTGGAGAGTTCTGGCATCAATTGTGCACACTGAAAACTCGCACTGTTTTTCTTATGGCACTCTCGCTAGCACCAATTTCTTATTTTCAGGCAAATTTACCACGCTTCATATAACAAACAAGATGCTTCTCATGGAGATTAACAGCAAGAATTATTTCACAAAAACAGCAAACTGGTGGCCAATTTTTCCACCTGTACAAGCGCCTATGTATTTTTTCTCTCTAGATCTCTCGAGTCAAAATTATTTGATTGATAAGGTGCTGATTATACAAATCTTAATATTAAAATACTACAGCTTACAACTACTAGTTCGGCAGTTTATGCAAAACTTGTGCGTTACAAAGAAACCATACCACTGGCCTTTTCCATTGGAAAACCCATGAACTGACTTCTTGAGCCCTAAAATGGCCTCCAAAAAACTGGGAAGAGCCACTTGCATTACAGGTAAATTTAGTTGGTGAAAGGCTGGACAATGGTCACCCGCGTTTTAGATAAGAACAGCACGACAATGACTATTTTTCGCATTTTCGTCACTGCTTTATTACGCATACAGTGTCGAAACTGTCAAAGAAGAACTGAACGGTGAGGGCCCCACTGGCAACCTTCACGGTGCAATGTGGTAGCTGTGGTGGAGGCCCCTCAGAAGCCACCAGTGTCGCATATGAGGAGGCTTCATTCCACGATACATAGAACGACACCTCACAAGCACATAAATCCAGAGCAGCGGGAAAAAAACGACGCAAATGTAAGCGCTAAAACATGCAGTGTCACTACCGAGCATCTGAAATGCCATGCAGGCATGATCGGTTGATTGGCTGATGTGCGGCCAATAGCTGCCATCGTTGCTGGCTGTTGTGAACAGAGCAAAGCTAATTTAAAGCTAAACATAAACTAAGTAGTTGGCCTCTTCTCGAAGACATGGCCACCCGTTTTTCATCGCGGCTGCCAACCGCGGACATGTCAGAGGCCCGCAGTCAGCTCAGCAGCCTGCAGTTCAGGTCTGAAGGGTGCTATTTTGATGACCTTTTACCGTGTCAATAGTACCTCAATGCGGCTACCTATCTGGTCCAGAACCACCGCCTTACATGAGCACTAGCTGGGACAGCCCTGACTGTGAGACCAGTAAGATATCCATATTTCTGAGTTAACGGGGGTCAAATCGATAAACTTGGAGTCTCGGAGGCCACGCGGAAAAAAAAGAGTGGGAAGCCACTGCAATCCCCTGGCCACCTCACTGGTCACGGCGCCAGTTCAGCCTTACCCATTCTTCTATGGCTTTACTTGGCTTTATTTTCTCTCCATGTCACACTGTCATGGGGGCGTTTCTATGACCATGTGCCGGGAGCCAGGTCACCCAGGCGTGGCGGCGTCATTAAAATTATTGTATAGGCGAACCGACTCCTGTTCGAATTAACGTGCCTTTTGACACACAGCAGCTATGGAGCTTGGCTGGAAATACAGTAAAATCTCGTTACTACGAACATCAGATTAACGAAATTTTCAGATTTGGAAACTTTTTTTAAATTGCTGCAAAATGACTATATTTTCAATGTAAAAAAGCTTTCAGTACTACAAATTTTAGATCACAGACTTATTTCAGAATAACAAATGTAATTTAATCCTACAATCCAAAATTACGAAGTTTTGTTGAAGTTTCGGCCCCCAAATACATGAACCATAAACCTATCATCATCATCCACAGAAGCAGCAATGCGCTGGGAAGCCGTTTCAACGAATACAGCCCAGCAACATCAGCATCAAAGCGGCGTCGCGTATGGTTGCTTACTGTGCAGCAGTCGTAGGCTTAATATCGTCAAGTTGATAGTGATTGGCGGGAGGTGCGAAGCTATCGGCACTGCGATTGTATATTGCGTTAGTTTTCCTGTCAATAAGTTAAAAAGAAGCGACGCCAGTTTTCCCTGAAAAAAAAAGTGGACTATCTGACGCAGCTGAACGCTGCAAAAAAGCAAATGGACCTCTGCAGGGAGCTCATTATCACAGAATCAACAATGCTTAAGAATCGAGACAAGATAACAAAATTGCACCGTGAGTCACAGCTGGCTCCCTCAAGAGAACACCTGCAGCTTGGCAACTACCAGAATGTCTACACTGTTCTTGCATAGTTCAAGGAGGCCAGACAACACGATGTGCCCTTGCCAGGCCCATGTACTTAAGAAAAAACACGACAGTTCGCAGTTACCTTAGGAACCACCGGCTTCGATACAAGTGCCAGATGGCTACATATATCGCTTCCGGCAAAGGAATGGCATTACTTAGCAGACTGCTTGTGGCGAAGAAAAGGCGGCAGATGCCGATAGTGTGGTTGCCTGGTGGAACGAGTGTTTTCAAGAAATCATCTAGTCTTTCTCTCCAGACTGTCTTCAACGCTGAAGAAACGGCACGGCAGAACGAGTGTTTTCAAGAAATCGTCTAGTCGTTTTCTCCAGACTGTTTTCAACGCCGAAGAAATGGCACGCTTTTATCAGCTGTTGGCTGATAAAACAATGAACGCTAAAGGCGACAAGTGTAAAAATGAAAAAAAAAATTACGTCTGCGCATATCAGTTCTGTTCTGCTGAAACTCCATGAGCAAGGGAACACTCAAGCCGCTAGTTCTTGGCAAGTCTGCAAAGCCACGCTGCTTGCAAAATGTCTTGTTACCTTGCGACCAACGAGCCAATAAGAAAATGTGGATGAAGTGGGAATTGATTACACAGTGGCTGCTGCAGCTCGACGACACAATAAAGAAAGATAGAAAACTTCTCATCATTGGCAATTGCTCAGCACATGTAGTGAACATGAGGTTGAGCAATGTGCAACTTGAATTTGTGCCTCCGAATTGTACTTCTTTGTTACAACCTTTGGACTAGGACCTCATCAGATGTGGAAGGCTGAATTTCGGAAGCGTCTTGTGCAGTGCCTCCTGATCAATATTTGACTGAAGCTGCCCATAAAGGATCCCTCAAGCTGCCGTAATGTTTACAGGGTCATGGTAGAGCGTCAAGGCAAGCAAGATCAGCAACTGCTGGCGGGTCTTTTGAAAGCTTCATCTACGCCACAAGACTGCGACGACACTGAGAAGCTCGACACAGAACTGTGGAATGAGCTGACCGAGAAGATCCCCAAGGACACCACGGTGACTTTCGAAGATTTCGCTGACAGTGTCAGCGCGGTGGCTACATCCACAGAGCTCACCAGAAACAAATCGTGAATCAAGCGCGTGAACAAGAAGAATGCAGTAGCAATGAAGGCGATGCCGATACAGGATCTACAGGATCAACACACAAAAAAGAAGAGATCGTTTCAAGCTCGGATGTTCCAGTATAGTATTTCAGAGAAGAGCCAATTAATCCTCAGGCCCTGCAGAGATGTCCCCGATGACGTCCACAAGAAGTTCGAGGATTTGGAGGCGTCTGTCCTGTACCAATTGCCGTCCACTCGCCAGAAGAAAATAACGGACCTCTTCAAGGAATAAATTGTAGTCAAACTGTGCCCAACGTTTTTGTTTATTATTTACGTACCAACACGTGAATCTGCTGCAAAGGTACATAATTTTCGTTGTTGTGATACAGCACTGACACGAAAATAAAGGCTTTTCAGTACTACGATATTACAAAATAACGAATTAAATTCGGCGATCCCGCGAAGTTTGTTATAATGAGATTTTACTGTAATACAGTTTTAACTACAGTAGAACCTCGCTGATACGAATCTCATGGGGTCGCAAAAACATTTGTATCATCCGAACATTCGTATCATCAAAACGAAATAAAATAAGTATGCAGAAGCATGCATTGAAAAGGCAGTCGCGCAGACCCGTTTACGCCAGAGGTTTATTATGGTCGCGCAGTCACAGCTCGCCACTTGCAGTGCACACAGCAAGAGTGGTGAGCGCCCGCGGACTTCTCGTGGAGCGTACAGCACGACGAGAGATGGCGACACGCCATCTGCGTGGCGCCACAGACTGCTCGCGATGCGTACAAGGCAACTAGCAGCCGCGGAGTCTATGATGTGTGCGGCTTGTACGTGTCCACCGCATGCGCCGCCGACTACCACTCATGGCCACGTGCCGCTGCAAACCTTTTGCGGCGCATATGCTAGCACGACAGGGGATGGTGACATGCGGGCCGTGCGGTCCATGCGTGCCCACTGTGTGAGCCACCGCCAGCTGCTGCGGTTGCGATGTCTGTGGTTTGTGGGTCATGCACTGCTGAAAGCTTTTCACGATGTAGTCCGTCGGACAATTGCGATGTCGGCAAGGTGCGGACCACGCGTCCCCTAAACTGCTAGTGATGCTTACATACAATGCGGCTGGCAATCGCTTAGTCAACGATGTACAGACAGTGCGTAGTGCTCAAGGTTGCGGTCGCATTTCGCACGTTTGTATCATCTGTAGTGGTGTGGGAGAGTGTTCGGAATGTCCGAAATTTTGCACATTGTATGCAATGCACTGCGGCCGCGGAATTTCGCGAATTCGTATCATCCCGAAATTCATATCAACCGGATTCACATCACTGAGATTTTACTGTATCCAGAAACTCAAATTACTGAGATTCGAATCAGTGGGCTTTCACTGTACTTCAACCGACTATGGCACCTTGTGCCAGGCAGCATGCCTGCCTTCAAATAAAATGAGAGCAGCTAAACAAGAAAAGGAGAAAACCACTGCCAAAAGTTGCAGTGCAAAACAGGGAAAACCGCGTAAAATTCCACAGCTGCTTACCAGTGTGTTCTTGTTGCCACATGCACTGGTGATCTCTGCAGGAGCAGTACAGGTGATGGGTGAGGGGGGTTCTGGAAGAGTGGAGGAACTTGCTGCCACGTCTCTGCGCAGCTCCCAGACAACACTCGGGGTCGGTGGCGGAGGTGGCGGGGTGGGTGCATTCAAGGGGACCTCCATGGCTGCCAGGGAGAGTGCATTGGAGGCAATTCTATTCGCATGCTCACAGACTGCTCTTGATGACTTTAACGACCTGACTCTCACTGCAACACTAATAAGCACGTCCTGACACTTCTTTTTTTATTTAGCAGAGAAGCTGTTTAAAAGATGCCATCTGAGATAATAAGTGTGAACCGTAGCTTTGTGATGTTATCATAGAAGAAGATGGAGAAGAAATATGATAGCATGAAAAGGCTCAAAAGAGAATTGAGGACTGCTTCCAGAACACCAGACACATTGTTCAATGCAAAAACCCAACAATAACTAAAGCAGATACCAAACTCTAAGATATCTATGACTCGCAAAAGCACAAACCAAGATGGCACTGCAAATCTGGAAAACTTGGATTCCCGTCCTGATGGAAGTTTCAAGCTACTTTCTCAATATAATAAACGGCTTGAAGACATATGTATTATGTTTAGACATCACGCAAAGGCTTCCAGTCTCCTCCCCAACAGTGGTGAAGTGACTACAACTGTAATATCATGTATAAATTCACATTTTGGTGACCAAAAGTGAAATTATCTTTGCCTGTTATGGCCAGTACAGACAAGAGCACCTCCATTTCACCACAGTGGGTGAACTGCACTGGCAACTTGTTCTTTACTAAGAAATGGGTTTACACACATAATAATTTAACAATGGAGAACCTCACACGGGTTTCAATAATTCCACAGTGAACAAGAATCTCTCATGGGCTACGAAATAGGGCTAATTCAACAGTATGCCGTTTTCTTTCTTTTTTTTTGTTTGTGTTCTCAGAGAGGACATGGCAGACAGGGCGCAACATGACTGCTGGCTCATAGTAACCTGCGAAGCTTCGGTTCAGAGCTGTCTTTTAAATAAATCATGAAAGCTGCGCAGTCCAAATTCACCTAGACACCTCAAGAAGGTAGTACCCAGACAGCCAGAGAAATTCAATCTGCAGCTGTTTGCTTATTTCCGTCTACGGTTACTGTAGCTTGACCTGAATGCCACAATTTTCAGCCCAGAAATACAAAACTGAGATCAATACCCAAGTGAGACACAACAGAAGTGATCATTCAGATTTGTTCCTTTTTCAGAAATGGGTACACACAAAAGAGCTTATACGTGGACGTGGGAGCCTCATTAGGGTTCCTTGTTCTACCCCTGCATAGTGAATTCCTCATAGATAATTCCTCATGGGATCCCAAAAACATCAGCTCCACTGTGCGGCTAAGTCAGCCTTCACTTCTATTATAATGCCCGACCGGATGACTACCTTTGAGCCCATTGTGGATCTCCAGGAAGCGGTCCATGCTCTTGCATGGAACTCGTCCGCCATTGGCTGGTGTGCTCTGCAGCCAAGCAGGGTTGCTTCCGATACAAGCCACCACGCACGAGTGGCCGCCGTTGCCAGGCACCCCTCCATTTGGGATGCACAGCACTGGGTCCGCAACTCCCGTCTCCTCTCTTGCAAGCACCTGCATAATGGACGCGACAAATCAGTGCTGACCAATGAACCGAGTGCTTGCAGATTTATTCCGGAACAACATGCTCGACTATTTGGAGTCCAGTAGGTGGTTAAACAGAAGATATACAGTAGAATCTCGGTGATATAGACCTTGCTGGTACGAATTCCGACTTCGTAAAATTCCCTGGCCAGTGTGCATTGTGTACAACGAGCAGGATTCAGGATGTTTCGAACACTCTCCCACGCAGCGTTGAGTGCCATGCACTGCCTACTCATTACTGACTTTGCAATCGCCAGTTACACAGGATGCACCGTAAGCACTTCAAGGCGGCGGCACGTGGCCATAAATAAATCTCTTCCGCCGTAAGCAGACCTACCTGAATGCCTTTCTGATACTTCTGCGTACCGTTTTTGTTAGTTTTGATGACAGGAATTTGGGTACATTAGGAATCTTTTTGCGATTCCATAAAATTTATGCTATCACCACCGAGATTCTACTGTACTACACTGGCATCCAAATGGAGCCTACCTGCAAAAGGTTGCGCATACGCTTCAGCTGCATTTCCACCTGCACCAAGTGCTGATGGAGATACCGTTGCCGAAGTGGTGACGACGGCACGGACGTGGGGCTCCCTGTCCCCAGCTCCTTGGAGGCCACTTCACGGGCGAGGTTCCTGCATAGAGACAAAACCAGTGAGCCAAGAAGGGAACGGATAGGACCTAGGGTGTTCACCCCATAAGAACACTGAGAGACTTTAAGGGCAAATAACAGGTTAAAATGAATTACCACTCCTAGATGAACGGTCATATGGGAGCTCACTGGGTGCTCTTAATTGATAGGAACCTCTGGAAATTTGCTATAGCATCTCTATTAATGTACCTCGGAAATATATGCGCTCAATGCCCCACTTCTTATACAATAACAGAGGCAAATGCACGAAATATGGTATCAGCCATGGACAGCATGTGGTAGAACAAATTTAAAGTCGAATTGTTTCTTTTTATTTATTTATTTATTTATTTATTTATTTATTAGTGATAGTATCAGTCCGGTCAGGACCAAGATAGGAGCGATACAGGGTACATATTACAAAGGCGGAACACGACAAACAAAACACCAGCTGGCCTTTGCAGACCATGGTTGTTCGAAACTAGGCCCCCGAAGGAGCACAGCAGGGTTAGCAGAGCCTCTCCCAAACGCACACCCCTGAAAGAGCCGGGCGCCGGGCCGGGGGACGCTTGTACCCAATTTTACCGGTGGGTGTCCGGCGGCGGGTTTCGAACTGACCACCTCCCGCAGCCGAGACGGGCGCCCAAACCACTCGGCCACGACTGCGGTTTTTCAGATGTATAGAAAAAAAAAAAAAAAAACGACACGCAAGAAATGTTTGCTTGAAGAATTAATTGCCAGCACTTGACAAGAAAGAATAAAAAGCCCATGTCAGGGGCCTTTATCACATATGCTAGGAAAATATGTGGAATAAACTTGTAAGCAATAGGTGACAAAACAAAGGGCCAACCTGTTTTCTCGCTCCAGTCGCTCAATGATGCTCTCCAACTCCTGCTGGTGGAGGGTGTCCAAGCATGGTGCCAGGTGAACATTATTCTGACCGGGGGGAAGAGAAAAAAAGTACTGTCAGGACTGGTGAAGCTGTAAGTTATAATATTTCCTACTGCATAATACAATGAAAGCTCACTTATTTTATCTTGATCAATTCAAGCTTCCCATTTATTTGGACAAACATTCCAGCTCTAGCATATCAAATTTCTGCTGCATAACACTGCATTTACACTATTCTCAGCTTTCCCTTTTTTTGTCCACATTGCGATGCCCAAGATGGGTGCTTTAGATTAAAAACATCATGCAACCGAGCATGATGCAGGAAGATCAGATGGCGTGACATTTGGGCAAAGCCACAACAATGACCCTTCAACTCTAAGCATGCTGGGAGGCCGTCCTTAAGCTGAGAGTGAAGGCGAAGCATCTACTTCTACTGCGGCTGGCTCAACGAAGCACCGCTGCCACCGAATTTACTGCCACCTACAAGAAGTGACTACCACGCCACCACCAGGTAAAACCAGCACTGTAGTCTTTTTTTCTTTTTATGCGGCCAGGCCCCAGTTACTCTGGCTTTGGCTCAATATGGCCTTGATCGGTTGCATAGCCGATGATGGTGGTGATGCTTGTGATTACGATGTGGGTGCAGATTCCTCGGCACAGGTTTCGCAATAACTGTTCTGACACAGGCAGAGGCAACGTATTGGGATATTTAAAGCAGTTGAATCGAAAAGTTCGGTCAAAAACCGGAAGTCTCCAGGGCAAGTCGGGAGGGTTGGCAGGAATGACACACACACACACACATGCACACGTACGCACGCACACACACACACTAATCTGCATGAGCTCCAATACACCAACCCAGTATTCCAAAACGTACCTGTATTCAAAGTGACTAGACAAAAAATGAAAGGTCCGCAGAAAAACGTTATGCTGCATGAAGGAACGTCTGTTTCACATGTGACCTAATTTCTGTTTCAAAGCTTCGACTTCAGTTAGTGACAGCACCATAGCTGTCAACCTGGCGAGATCATAATCAGCAGATAATTGCTGTTCATGCCGATGGAAAAAGGGAGACGGGAGGGAGCTGCCTGACCAAACTTTCAGGCAGTGTCTAGTTTCAGCTGCAAATCTCCTTTGCCGCCATGAGACATACCGACATCACATCCATACATTGTGCCCAATGCAAAATGTTCACCTTTTCTAAATGTCACAAAGCATGAAGTATAAGATTGCAATAACACCTGCGAAAATCTTTTCTTGGGCTTTGACAGTGCCATGACTTTAGCACATGAGAATTCTAAGTTTAGACTGCATACTGCACAAGGGTGGATCAGCTAACTGTAAGCATACATTCAAGCAACTGCCACATCAAACATGAAATGCAATAAACCACAGAACCTGGCTTGTCTTGGCGTTGATCGGATGCTTAGCTGATGATGCCGAAGGTGCTAGCGTGGCCGCTGATGGTGATGCTAGCGATTACGATGCAATTGCAGGTTCCGCGATGCCAGTTTTGCAAAAACTGTTCTTACGTGGACTAAAGCAGTTTATCGGAAGCTGCAGAACTGCGATTGTATAATCAAAACGTTCGCTAAAAAACTGGGAGTCTCCTGGTGCAGGTATGCACCACATTGCCCCTCTTCTGTCCACGGCTCTTTTCTGCCACTCATAAATGTTACACAATCAAGTATAAATGAAACATGCTGGTCCTAATAAAGCACAGAAAAAGCAGGCATTACAAGAGTGGCAGACCTGCAGCCACACAGGAAAAGAAAAAAAGGAAGTGTGACTTACAGCTGCCGACTTGGTAAAATCCACTTCGTCTGACTGCGGTACACGGTATGCCTTTGGGCTTTGTGCTGGGAGCCTGAAAGAAAGAGCGGTTGAACAAAACACTCAAAGCAGGCTCATATTCGCGCACAGTAAAAGGAACCCTGAATACAGGGGTGCAACATGCTGAAATAGGATTTGTAGAAATTCTTGAAGCAGTAAAATTCGCATATGGAGCAGCTCACTGGAAAAAGAAAAACCGCACTGTGAAGCACAAATTGAAATTTAGGAGTCGTTAAACAACGAAGAAATCTTATTTTCGGGGGGGGGGGGGGGGAAACAGAGACGTGAATATTATGAGAGTGAACCAGAAGAAATCTAGCAAGGGCCACCTATCAGCGTGTACCTATTTTTGTAAATAAGCATTTCATACTGAAATGCATGTTACCATACCAGAAAAAGAAAGAATGCGAGCCATAAAACCGAGGAGGCTAATTTTTCAAACTTGGGGATCAAATAAAAATGAAAACTCTAGATAATATTTTATTTTATTTTTTATTTACATGTAATGTCTCACTCTGCAAAACATTACAAGAGTGGGTACATATGCAAGCAACGATCACAATGTAGCAATAAATGTGCAAAGGAAAGTAAAATAAATAGAACACAGTCACACACTGGATGTAAAGGAATCTGTTAAAGTGCTGAAAAAAAAAACACTATTACCTATGGTTTTGTAGTTGATTGGCAAAATCGCCATGTGGCAATTCACGAAAGGAACCATTCAGTGAATTCTGTATTTTGATAGTGCGCGGATAAAAAGAGTATTTATAAGAATCAACTTAATGAAACTAAGTTGAGCGGGCTACTGCGTCGCGTGCGTGGCACTGGAGAACTGAATTAGTGCTCGTACAGATAAAGTGCCATGCACAATCTTGTGGAAGAGAATGATGCGGTCATGCATGCATCTGTGAACAAGGGAGGAAAGCGATAACATGGTGGCATGGGTCGATGGCGAGAAGTTGTAGTCATAACAGTGATAAATAATTCTGATTGCTTTTTCTTGAACAGACTCAAGCTGTTTTATGTCGCGTAGAGGATAGGGTGACTAAACGTGAGATGCATATTCAAGAAGTGATCTAAGATTTATACGTTGTAATCATGGACTCTTTTGGGGCTATCTTTAAGCTGCGTTTCAAAAAACCAAGTTTCCTCTCTGTGCTTTTGCGCAAATTATTTCTATACATGTGAGTTGTACGATATCACTACCTCGCAAGCACAACTAAACCAATGCTTGCAAATTGACAGCCCCAAGTGTGCACTCACATGCACAGAGTGTGCATCCCACCAAGCCACCCACAAGCTGATTTTCGACTACTACCAATATGTTTGCGTAGAAGCTATGACTAGCATGCTGCCCGCCTTCTTTCTCACTTGGGCTCGGGGTTGGCCTGCAGGGGCAAGTAGCTGGGCCTGGGCTCCCGCTTCCAGCGCTGAATCTTCAGGCTGATGGTCTTCAGGACAGCCTTGACCTTCTCCCAGGAGGAGGTCTACGAGAAAGAGAAGCCGCAGAAAATGTTGATGTACCAATGCACCCGGCCCAGGCGACACGGTGTGCTCAAGTCAATCCTGCCTGATGCCATCATCTAAATATCAGTGCTACTAGCTTGCAAGAAAACTCCAGCTTCCAATATTCTCATGAGTATGGCCTCGGTGATTCACAACAACAAGACTACAGGGCTGCACTTGTATTAGGCGGCAGTGAGTGGGGCAAGTTTCTCTCATTTGCTTCAAGGTTAACCCTTCGAGTGTGTTTGACTAACGAGTACCGTGGCCGAATTTCGTCCAGCTCGCTAGTATTAAACGACGCTGAGTGGGATAAGTTCCTCTCTCATTTGCTTCAAGATTAACCCTTTCAGCATTTGCCTAACGAGTACTGTGGCCAAATTCCGTCCCACGGAGTTTTTGCCACATGCATGCTCCACTGAGTGTCTAAATTCCGTGGCTTTCTGGAGAGACACTCTTACTGGGAGGTGCTGCCATCTTCTAGAATGTACAAGAAGTATTAAAAATTGTCTATGCAACCATCCTGTGGAGGGAAAAGAAGAAAAAAAAAAGAAAAACTGACTCTGACCGTCTTGTTGCGTTCTGTTTGCAGCAGCAGCACAGTTACGGTTTCTCTGCACGAAATTTGATCTCTATCTTTGTTGAGATGCTAGCGGAGGCCCGTGAAGACCGTCTAGGACTTACAAGTGTTGCAAGCTTATTAACACTACTACCTTGCAGGGAGAGGGGAAAAAAAAAAATACGGGATTGCTATTTTTGGTGTTACGTGTGGCTTGCGGCGACTCAGCCTAGCGGTTTTGTTTTCTCTATGCGATAGCAACGGAAACTTGAAGTTGACCTATTTCTTTGTTGGGATGCTAGCGAGGGAACGTGAAAGCTAATTTTTATCTTTGTTGATGCGCTCTCAGCTTATTGACACTCACAGTGTGTCACTGCTCTCCCATTTAATTTTATTGATGCTTTGATTTTAAGACTGTCTCCCTATATATTTTTTACATTATTTTTCCTGACTTTCCCAATTTTGTTTGTTTAAAATCACCAACGACAAGATATGACACTGGGGGTGAATTTTTTTTTGGAAATGTTAGGCCCAGGGAGTACCTGCTGGTCCTTACAGCTACTGCTAGTCGTTGAGATGCAGAGTGAGGTCCTTTGTGCCCCGAATTAAGAGCAACAGTGACAATAATTTGCGCGCTGAAGTGTTGCAAGCAGCTGCCATTTGCGCTGCATCGAAAGATGATTCCCAAAAAAAGATGACTTTTCCCATCTTTGGCTGCAACAAACGAGCGACTGCAACGACTCACCTGTTGGCAGTGTTCTTGCATTCGGTGCTTGATGGAATGGTTCTTGCTGATGTTTCCATGCAAAAAGCAGCTTTGGCAAAGGTCATAGTTGAGGCACTGCAGGCACTGGTACCTGTCAGGGGAATGGCCCTACAAATTTCCACCACACACTCACGGAAAGCTGCTGCCAGTTTTGGCCAGCACCCAACGACAGGCAAAGCGACATGCCGTCTGTAAAAGCTGCACCACTCACCTCAGCCCAACTATGGGGTACGTCTTGCATGCTCCGCATTTCATGGGGTGTGCAACTGCAGTAAATGAAAGACAATTCGAGGGGGCAACAAAAAGACTTGTAATGAACACATGCGTTCCATCCCACACACAAAGAAAAATGCCAAATGGAAGCTACGCTCCAGAAGATAATTTTACAGCTCCTCACCATTTTCGGTGGACCGCATCCGATAGAATGTGGAGATCCAGACCAGGTTCTGAGGCTCCCGTAGCAGCCAGTTGAGGAACATGTCGTCCGGAATGGCAGGCAATGGTGCAAGCTGCATAACATGAAGACCGTTGGCGTTAGGTCCCCTCTTTCGCACGACAACAAAAACCTTACAAGGCCACTTGAAACATATTCATGTTGGTTGGTTGACAACAGCTTTATTAACATATTCGTGTTCTCAGCTGCATTTCACTTGTGTGTGCGTGTGCATGCATGTCAGCTTCATTGCTGAATTCACATCACCAGACACCCATCGGTCCTTGAGGTAAGACACAAATTTTTTGTGCAGACCATCAGGCCATTTTTGAATCAGACTCCAGCAGGAGGTGCTGAGTGACTGGCCCTTTGTGGTTATGTGACCCTGACAATACTACCCCAACACCAATCAGAGAATTTTGCTTCTGGCAGTGGCAGGGTTTTCATGTGACAAAGAGATAAAATTTCAAATTCTTCAGGCGGGCAAAGGGGGCCATTTTCAAATGCTGTACTCGAGTTCTGTGGGTGGTGTCCAGTGATTGGTTCTTCATTGTAGCATGACCTCTGTGTCATTCCTGGCACGACCAATAAGGGAATTCCATGTCTGATTGCAACAGAATTTCGGTGTGACGGGAAATATACTGTCAAGCCTACCCCTCATGTAAAACCCCGTACTCCTGGGGTCTTTGAGGTATTGGAAATAAATAAATAAATATAATGCTAAACATTAGTAATGCTAGCACACACTTGACAGAAAGAAAGAAAAGAAAAGAGAGAGAAAAAAAAAAAAGCCCTTCTGAAACTTCTCACACATAGAAAAAAAAAAAAAAAAAAATACAGAACTTGCCAAGGTGCCAAGGCAATTGTGTGAAAGCTTTCAGACACAGCTATGTGTAGTTGAAACCCACCGTGGCTCAGTGAATGGGAGGCAGGGAGGGCTCTTGATGGGCCGAAAATCACACAAGAGGGAGTGACTTTTTAAAAACGACATTTTGGAAAACTACAGCCGGTCTCCTACGTACAAACTAATTTATTCACTCCTTGGTTCATTAATTACTTTATACGATGAAAATGAACCGAATAAATCTCATCCTTGTTCATTTTTATCGTTTTCTCAAAATACAAATTTTTGACGAATATCTTCACATCTAGAGCAGATAAAGAAATAATTTTTATTGCAGCATAATCGTGAGTGATAAAATTACACAATGTTGGAAATAGATTTCTGATTTTTTTACCCTCTAATTGTTTTGTGCATTCTAATTTACATAGCTCATAAATCACTTTCCCCTGCATCAAAATTCAACAAGTTGTAAAATGACTAGTATTGCCTAAATCAAAAATGCAGTTCCCAGGTTGCATTCTTTATACTGTATACTATTTAGCCACACATTAATAATAGTTTTCTGTTCATTAGTTCTTTCTCTATTGTTTCTGTAAACAAAGGAGAGAATATGTCAAATATTTTGAAAACTAATTCACATGTTAGAAAAGTGATTACACATTTGAAATCAGCATGAAAAACTAATTAAGACTGGAATTTTCATTGCATTAAGTCTAATTATAAAGTTTAATATAAAGGGCTCCAGGAGCCCTGTCGCCCCTGAATAGGGTCCTCGGTCATTGATCCCACAGTAGAGAGAGAGAGAGAGAAAACTTGATCCTAACCATGGCAGCAGTGTTTAGATGGTGGTGAAATGCAACAGGTGCTCATGTGTTCTTGATGCCAATGGCTGTTAAATATTCCCCAGGTAGTCAGTTATTACAGAGCCCTCTGCTAGGGTGCACCTTTCTCTCTTCCCCTTTTTCCCCTGTCCTTTACCTCTGCCTTCAAGGCCCGGTTCAGGTGTCATATGAGGGTGGTAGCCACTGCATCTTCCTTTCCCACAAAACCAACCTTGAATAGTTTATTCTTTCAATTAAAAATGAATGCTCATAACGTGAGAACTTACTCCAAATAGGGCCATTCCATGCAAAGCAATTCTTAAAAAAAAAAAGAAAAAAAAAGAAAAATATTGGGCACGTTGGAAATTGTGCGAAATGCCTCCTTCGAAATATACTTTTCTCAAGAAAAATTTTTGGTGACGTAAGCTCTGAAATTTCAGCAAAAAAGCACAACTCTGAGAAAAAAGATTTAAATCATGCGTGGAACAAGATGTAAATGCAAATATTATTTCAGAATGTGGTCGAATATTTAGGGAAAACTCCTAAGGTAGAGTAGATTTGTTATGAGGGAGTAATTAATCTTTGGCATCCACCCAAGTGCAGCCATACGGCTACAAAGGAAAGCTATACAGCTTTCTCAGAAGCTTCGTAGTTAAAGAAAAATTCAACCTGGTCCGCGGATCGAACCCGGGACCACAGCCTTTCCAGGGCAGTCGCTCTACCGAGATAACCCAGAGGTCAGCAGAACAGATGGTAGGGCGAGAGCGAAGTGATCTATAACTCGAACTGGGAATGATGTCAGATATTTAGGGGAAACCCCCAAGGTGCAGTAGATTTGTTATAAGGGAGTAATTACTCTTTAGCTCCACCCTTTGCTTTCCTTTGCAGCCGTATCTGCTGCCCAATCTGGCGCAGATTGGGGACCACATGTGGAAGGCTTTCGATGACGGGAAAGAAGGAAGAGCTGTCGAGTAATTTCTTCCCAATTGAAGCTCTTTATCTGCAGCAGAAGCAAAGACTGCTCACCTGCATCTGTCGAACTGTGCATGGTGTGCTTGAGGGTCAGAGCCCTCTGCTTGTGCAGTTTATCATAACTCTGACACAGTGTGACGACTTCAGTGACGGTGCGCAGGTCTCGCGCTAGCAACGTCTTAAATTTGTCATCTATTCCTTCAAGAATATGCTTGCTCTTACCGGCTTCTGACATCTGTGCATTCACGCGCTTGCACAGGATCGCTGACATTCTCGAAGGAACTTGTGAAATTCTCGCCTACCTGCCAAGACTGCGCATGCAAGCGCTGTTCAGCGCAGAGTTTTTTGACTGCCAGTTTGCCAAGAACTTCAGAGAAGCTGGGTTTAAACCAGACCATGATGCGTTGTCTGCTTCATGGTTCCGGTACCCCAGGTTTGCTATGCCGGTGAGACCGAAAATCACGTTGTTGAGCTTCACTACCGCATCCCATTTGTTACAAGTGCTCACTCGCTCATAGGATGTGAGCCAGTCCTCAATGTCATGGTACCAATCGGTCCTGCTGAAGATGGTGGGGCCTCATCGGCAGAGAGTGAAATATGAACATATTGAATGTACAAAATGGTTTAAACCAGCGCAAACACTGCCTTCTTTATCTGTCAGCTCCCGACATGCACAAACTGACTTCAGAGTGAATATGCAAACCATGATATTCGGCGGCGACACTTGCGTGTTCTGCAGTGAAGTCACAGATAAGTGCCTGCCGCTGTGGCTGGTTATGGACTTTAATAACTATTTCTCCCGTCAAACAAAATTTACTCGCAAAAAAATCTAGGTTAAAAGCTAAGATGTTGATGTGCCATCTGAAGTGTTTTTATCTGGAGAGTCTTGATTCCTAACAGGAGCCTGAATATCAAGAAAAAGTAACTTTTTGGAAAGTTTGGAATATATTCTTTGTTCAACAAATTTAAATTGTTTCCAACATTAACTCAGCAAAACTAAGCAACCTGTGAAAGCATAGAAATATTATTTCACCTATACCTTTATAGAGATTAACCTTAATAAAACACCACAATTTTTGCAAATTTAATGACCCAAGAAAATGCAAAAAATTCCCAGTGTTCTGTTCATGAAGTTACATGAATAAACAATACAAGTGAACTATCCTAAGTTATATGTGTCATTGAATTTTGTTTCACGATGATTCAAAAATTTTGTCAAACTTTTGCTTCTTTGCTGAAATTTCAAAAAGAGCTCATATCAGAAAAAAAATTTTTTTTTAGAAGAATAGTATTTTGTCAGAAGACATTTCGCACATCTGCCAACACGGGCAATATTTTTTTTTCTGCAGAATTTGTGGTGGTCGTATTGTGGTGGTGACGTTTCGTATGGAATGACCCAGTAGGCTAAGTCGATGACTTGATTTCAAAGATTCAAGGGAAGCTTGGTCAAAAGTTGCCCCGTGGATAACATTTTTTTTCCGTCTGCACTTGATGGGGTCATGGAGCCACTTTTTCTAAGCTAGCCCAGAGGAGCCGAGCTCCAGGATGAGAGAAATCTTGTGCTCTTTGGAAGCCAGTGGGCACCTCCCACGCACCAGAAGCCTGAGTTTGGCCACACCACAATGAACAGCGCGCATCAAGTATTTGCACAGTTGGCGTATACTCAGAAGCAAAAGTTTATGAGACACACGCACTTGGGAGCTAATCTGCTATAGTGCCATCTCACAATCCACTAGTCTGATACCGGTATTTGCAAATGGTGCATGCATGACACATTATACGGCAAGGCACTTCAGGCAACTGGCTTGCATTGCAGCCTCTGAAATTATTCATTTCTGCCCGACCACATCCTACAACCTTTTGTTGCCAACTGCACCTATTAGAGCAGTTAAGAATATGAGAGAGTGGCTTATTTATTCTTGAAGTGCGCAGAGGCTGTCTGTGCCAGGTATACTTCACAATAAATTAAGAGCCCTCACTTTATGCACCTATTATTCGGGGGAAAAAAAAAAAAAACTGCTTCCGATATACATCCACACGCACTAATACTAATCTGCCATGGATGGCATCAGCGTGAAACATCCGTTAGGCCAAAGAGGCCAGGAGGTTGCATTATGCGATATCAGTGAAGCTGAAGTGCACAATCTTATCTATGCAGGCAGAGAGGGCTTGCTCCGCACTCTGCTATGCTCAAGTGGTTGTTGTTGTCCTCCTTTCATGGAAACACCTCCAGGCACAAGCATGCCATATGGCACAAGAAGGCTTTAGAAACCAGCAGAGACACACACCCAAGTTATAAAAGCCAGTCTAAGCCACAGCATACACAGAAAAAAGACAATTAGTGAACGCAAAATTAAATCCCAGCTTGAAAACTGCACGTTTGTTTATTACATCAACTGAAGAAAGAGGAAAGTCCAAGGTGGAAAAGGGTGAAAAAAGTTATAAGAAAAAGCGCTGCTCCTTGTGGTGGGGTGGGAGCACATCAACATAACATTACTGGATAGGCTACAATGCAGACCAGAAAAATCGGACAGAGAAACACTGAAGCAACCACTGCACTGAGGGATGGACCGCAGGTATCACACAGAAAAGATAGGTGCAGACAAAGAGAAGGTAAAGGTCATTTGAGTTAAGAAGGCAGTCATCAGATATTACAAGAGTGGCAGCAGCAAAGAAGCAGTGCAGAAAAAGAACTACATGCACTTAGATATCAGTGTGCTGTTTTTTGTGCAGGCTCTTTCAATTATGGGGGCCCACCTTTCGACAGCTCTCGATGGCAGCGGGAACAAAATGAGCACCAAATGAAAGCTTTTCACCAAGAAACTCGGGAATCTAAGGGAAGAAGAAGAAAAAAAAAAAAAAAGCAAGAACACATCAGGACAACAGAACGATAGCTGTGGCCCCACCAGGCACTCAAAGCAAAGTAATGTAAACTAGAGACTGCTGTCCATGGCCCATACCTTTGAGATGTTCTGCAGGAAGCTTTCAAGCTCTTCATATGAAATACGATGGTTGCCATCTTGGAGCTCGTTGCAAATGTCTGTATGAAAAAAAAAAAAAAAAAAAAGAGGAGGGAAGGGAGTATAACTAAATTTGTTTGCAAATAATTTCCTCAAAAGAAAAAATTTCTGCTTGTCCTTTGCAAGCTATTATATAAGGTGATGTTCTGCATAACCTGCTTTTCTGAGTCCCGTTAATTCATTTAAACTGCGGAAAAGTTTTCTGAGGAAAATCCTTTCCATTTAATCAGCACTGCAGCGATTACAAATTACCTTATGCATCAATGATCAAGACGAACAAAAGCAGATTCTGTAGGACTCACATTTGAGTTTGTCCAAGAGTCTGCCAGCACAGAAGACGAACAGCGCTATCTTCATCTGCAGAACCTGGATTGTCCCTTTACGTTTGCTACAGACATAAAAAAAATAAAATAAGCATTACAGACCAACTTTCAGCGCTTATTGCTTGAAGACACACACATACAAATTCTCAAACCGAGCGCACAAAAGCGAGCACGCAATCAAAGCTGAAGTGAATTCAGCATAGACACGCACACATAGAAAGAACTGTCAAGGGCCAGTACTTGTCCCGCAGCAATCCTTTCTTTGCTGAGCTTATCTGCTACGTACAACCAGTGGCAAGCAGCGGAACACTTCTGGTATATTTTCACATTTTCCTTGGACTGCAAAAAATCGTTTATTTCCATTGTGGGGCACCAACAATCGCTTACCTCATGTGGCATGCACCTCCAACTAATGTGACATGTCGGAAATCTGTAATGGGGTTCCTCACATCATGTGCATATCTTCGATGTTCACAGAGTGCCTTTTAACCTGCAGGTAGTGCTTTCAGTTGCACCACCCATATGAACTGAGTGTTTTGCAGCACACTTTGCTTTCTTGAAGGTGGTGCCTCTCCTCTTCACAGCATTCCTCCTTTTTTTTTTTTTTTTTTTTGAGGTCTATAATCTAGACATCAAAGGTGCTGCTGCAAATTGGGCACTTAGGCCTGGCTAAGCTGTGGTTAAGAAAGCCTTTGCCAAGGTAATAATAATAATAATAATAATAATAATAATAATAATAATAATAATAATAATAATAATAATAATAATAATAATAATAATAATAATCAATCAATCAATCTTTATTTAATGTGCGCAGGAACAACCATAATAATAATAATAATAATAATAATAATAATAATAATAATAATAATAATCGGTTTACAGGAAGGGAAAGGTGCAGTATCTGATCCACTTTTCTGTGGACACTTTAACTGCACCGAAAGGGGAAGGAGGAAGGTGGGAGTCATACCGGAAAGAGAGCAAGAGTAACTTCGACCATCTGAGGATCTTTCATGTGCACTGACATTGCACAGCACATGGACCCAAGTGACCCAATGTGGAATTTTTGCATCTGCAGCTTGCAAAGAACTGTGTGTAGGCGACTCACGCATCGAACAGGTTCTGCAGCAGGTTGAGGGCGAGCGAAGCCAGCAGGGGTACCTTCTGCTGGTGGACCCCGGGTGCCCGCTTGTAGAGGTCCTCCAGGATGGCCTCCACCTGGGCACAGCCCAGGAGCAGCTCGTGCTGCGATGCCCCCTCCAGGCCATGGGCCCCAAACACACTGCCCAGCATGGAGACATGCACGTTGCTGACTGCAAAGGTCCACACCACAGGTTAGGGGTCACCCTTTTTATTACACCAACATGCTTTGGAGGAAGAACCACATGGAACTAAAACATCTGAGCACACAGGAGAAAAAAAAAAACATAATAAACAATAAAGACTGGTCATATTAATGAAAGAAAGCAGGACAAACATGCTCTGTTTTAGCCCAGGCACTAATGAAAAACTGCGCACATTATATGCCAACATAAAATTAACCAGTGAAATAAAAAAAAGCAAACTAGACTGCAGTGACAGCAATTACAAGAGCAAAAAAAACTAATGCACCCAGAATAAAGGATTGAGAATAAGATAAATAAAAAAAAAATGTTGAAAGGACTGGCTATTTTTTATACTTCCAAACTGTGTTGCAAGCAACCACCACAGCCATGCTTATTGTCACAGAAGGTAGGTGTGACCTGCAGTGACACATCCCCATTGACTTCTAGCCAAACATAGGACAGTGCACATAAGCAGCTCTTCCAAAAACGCCGCCTCTTGCTCTTCAGTAGCTGCAGCTAGCTGAGCAGCAGTTTATTTCCCCATAAAGTAGGCGAGCAAGACTGAACACTAGTGAGATGAGAGCAAAGGGCACAGATATTACGAGATGCTCAAGAAGCTCTGAAAGCAGTCTGCAGAGCTCCAGTCAAAACCGAGAGCTCTAGATTGATTTTCAGTACCTGGATCTCTTCCAATACCTTTGCATACAATATTTTTTTTTTTTCCTTTTCGCTTTGTCTCCTTTGAATTGTGGTAGCCATGGCCAGATATTAAGCCTGCACTATCTCGCTTAGCTGAAGCCATGGGAAAATGCACTAAAAGCACAATACACAAGAGAAGGACACATAGAACAGGACTCCTTCTCTCGTGTGTCAAGTTTGTTAATGCAGCTTCCGATGGCTTCAGCAGACGATAACCAACTAGCTCGACAAAAATTCGTCTCGCTTAGCCGCTCAGTAAAATGCTATCGACTATTGGGTGTGTGATACAAAAATAGAGAGAACATACTAGGCTCTTCAAAAAACTTTAGCTGATTTGCCACTATGGAATCCATCGTTTTTACATAGCACTATGGTCAACTGAAATTCTCTGCAAAAGCTTAATTGCTTATGTGTATTAACAAACACATCTCCTTCTCAAATGCCAAGCACTCATTTCATCAACTTCAGGAACCTCAACAGAACATTGCAAGCGAAATAATAAATATCTTTTGCTGCAGTTGTCAGACTAGACTTTCTTTCTGCATGTTTTTCACTGTACCATACTTGTTTCTGCTTGCAATCATTCTTCCAAAAAATCACTTTGAAAAGAAATCAACATGCGGGTGCACCTGTTTATGTAGAGGCCGTTTTCATTGCCTTCTGCTACACAACTACATGACCTCAAGTTCCCTTAGTTAATCGGATATACAACTTATCTGCGAAATATTTACCACTCTCTGCCTTTTCACTCTTCAATGATGTGTGCTGGGAGTGCTCAAATAAAAAAAAAGATGCTTTTGTAAGACATAGCACCGACCAATGTTGGTTAGTTTGGCTTATAGGGTTTAATGTCCCAAAGTGACTAAGGTTATGAGAGATGCCATAGGTGACGTAGGGCTCTGGAAATTGTGACCACCTGGGGTTCATTAATGTGCACTGACACTGCACAGCACATGGGCGCTTTGATGGAGGCGAAAGCCTCTATCAAAATCCGGCCGGGATACACAGGGATCAAAAGTTAGCTGCATGAGAGCTGTTCTAACATGAACACTGAAATACTAGCAATCTGAAGAAATACTAGCAAACTGACAATTAATCTGAAGTCCTCTACTATGGTGCCCTTTTCACCCCCCCCCCCCCCCCTTCCATTAATTCAATTTATAACACTGGTGGAGCTCCTTAGCTGGAGTTTAGTTGCTCATCTGAGGAATCTTAGAAATTGGCACTGAAAAGCAACAAAGGGCACTGCAGTCTAATAAATGGTCTTTTAAAAATAACTACCCTTCAAGAGAAAGACGGAAGTAGCCTTTAACAACCTAGGGAATAAAGATGTTTTGGCAAAAAATAGCATGGCATATATATAAAAAAAAAAGAAAAAGTAAAATGAAGGCTGCCTGCAGCACTTTGTCTCACTAGAATTTGCAGCTTCCATTAAAGCGTGGAATTATTCTATATTTGCAATTATGCACCACGTTTCAACACATTATAAAAACTTCACATGAAGGCATGCCACAATATGTGTTAATTCCCTATTAAGTATCTAAAGAAAGCAAAAATATTCATTTACTGTCAGCGAGAAAAATGCCAGCATACATCAAGTGAATGGCGATACACAGAGAATTCAAACCGCACATGGTGTTTCCTTTCCAATTTAACAGGTGCTTCAGGATGTCGCTGCAGCTTTTAAAAAATATAAGAAAGAATATCCGCCCCAGGAAATGATGCAGACTTTTACACATGCCTGAAATATCCCCCACAACTATGACTGCAACTCGCCAGCTGCTAGACGCCTCTATCCCATCTCGCATTACTCACACAGAAGTTCCTTTTGAAGGTAGATGAGCTTGGCTCCAGTCCTGTATGCAGCGTACTTGATGTCGTTGAACGATGTGAGCTTTTCAATGATGAGGACCATTTCAGGATGGTCCCACTGCGTCTTTTCCTTTCGGTGACTGCAAAATCCAAAATTACAGCTTACACTAATATATCTTGTTCCAGATGGGCTAAAATGCATACTTTGCAAACTATGTTAAGGAAGGCAGGAAATGAATGCAAGGCTACTAGCTCCTACGTCATTGCCAATACAAATGACACAATAAGAAGTAATCAACTTTTCAGCATTCCAGCTGAGTTTACTAGTAGTATCGAAACAGCCGACGAGTTTCCCACCACAGATTTTTCTTCACTCTCACAAAATGATGCTATATGAACAGCACCAGTTAATTTTCTGTGAAAACCCCCGTTTGCACTTGGATGCTTCAACTAGTTCAACTGGTCACGGTGTAAAAGGAATGCTAGCTCTCGCTGTGCCGTTGAGCCTGCGATCGAAAACAGTGCAATACTTTCAAATCTGGATTCATGAGAACATCTACTCACTTCACGTAATACGGGATTCCGGCTCCCGTCTCCTGCCTCTCCCACTCGTCCATCTCTTGGGCCTGATGCAAAACGAAAACAATGAGTCAAATGATCCAGGAAAAGATTCGAGAGGCCGCCAAGGGCATGTCACGGCGAAATGTGTACGCTGAAAACACTGTCACGACACTTTTGAAAAGAGAACACCGATTCCTGGACCCCATCGCGGCAAAGAAAAAAAGCTCAACAAGCAGACAGGTCCTTCCAAGCACTTACGTGCATCCCAAGCCCACGTAAGCAGTTCAATCAAAACACGCGCGCACCGTTTTCTCGGTCACTTCGGCCGCTCTGGTCCACGCGCGTATGCAAAATGAGGGACACACCGGCGCTCTGCACGTCCGCGCACAGCCGAAGGTGACATCAAAAACACGCTAGCCGCGGGGAGCCCGAACACGATACACACACGCCACCGTCGTGACACCCAAAGCCGTTGCGCGGCAAGCCGCTCGCAACCGCGCGCATGCCGCGTTTGCTTCCGCGAACGTGCGATTCGACGCTTTCGCAGTGTTTGCTTGGGTGGGGACCGCCTACACGTTGTCCTCCAGACACGCGTGCGCTCAATGCCCAACATACGGGAGAGCAATCAGCCAGCGCGAACGCTGACCGAGGAAAGCACTCAAGGGGTGAAATAAAGAAACGAATAACAAAACGCGTAGCTAAGCCAGCTGAGGTCAAAGCCAGACAGCGAAGCAACTTCCAAAACCTTTTAATACCGCCGTCGACAAAGCTTTATCTGCCAGTTTCGTCCGGCGAGAAGCGGACGCGCAACGCGAGCGCGATAGCAAGCCTCCGTACGCGGGCGATCCCAAGTCCAACTCGTTCGAGTGCTTCGCTCCGGCCACAGCTACTAAAAGTGGGACGGGAGGGCGCGGGCGTTTGCAAGAAAAACAAACCACTTCGCGGACTCCGGTTACGTTGTCACTTCATTCAGGCCGTCCTCGCGCCACTCACCGTGCACGCGGTCTCTCGTCGAGGTTACCGATTCATGATTGGCGATGTCGTTATCACCGACGGAAGGAGTTCGAAATTAAACGCAACTCTTATCACACGCGCAAACTTCTTCAGGAGGCCATTTTCAAATCGCAGCATGGTTGCTTGTCCTTGGCTTGCGATAAATATTAGGAGGATTAGGAGACAACAGTGATAAACGATAACACCTAAGCTCAATTTTGTTCGGTAATAATAAAAATTTACGTTGTTAAAATAAACTATAATAATTTTTCTACCTACATAAATTGCTTGTAAGTTTAATGACACGTTGCAGTCAGTCAATGTGCTAGCAGAACACCCCTTTAGAGGGCGCCACAGTAGAAAAAGAGTTCTGCTTCAAAGGAAAACTGGAATTGCAGGGGCAGTTTATGGAAATCGTTAAACGACAATGTGAAACGTGACGCTTGGCGAAGTTGGTATACCATTGACGTCTCAGGAGTTTCCCCTAGAATCATAGCCTACGTTTCCGCAGTTTTACTCCGTACTGAGCGGTCTGCTGTGAAGTTTCGGTTCTTGAGTGCAGCAGCACGCCGGTATCGGCAATCGTGTCACGGTGATTTCAGAGATTTAAAACGCTCTGTGGTGTGTTTTTCCACACCTCGAAGCAAGGATGGGTTCCCCGTGGAGCCAGCCAGCCGAAAACAATGTTAAATACCAGTTGGACATGCAAAACCTCCAAGTAAGTGTCAGATCTTTAATGTGCAGAATGGGCTAATTTTTTTTTTTTACAATTACTGCACAATCAGCCTTTCGGTTCCTCGGTTCGGCTTTTTTGCGGTGCAGTTGGAGAGACAGATCTACATGAGGCACCTGATGCATCAACGAATGCTAGCGCTCAAGATCGCCAAGGCCCGGGAGCTGTTCTTCTGGCTTACAGCGTTCTACGTCGTCTCCAGCGCAGGACTGTTCGTGGGGTGCGTAAACTTTATTGCTTTGGTGTGATTGCGCGCTTGGGAAGAAACTGCAACCCGCTCGCATCGTAAGTATACTTATTGTAAAACCTCTGGATTTCTGATCAGTTCTAACGCCCATTTACAGGAATTGAACTCGCGACTGGGCTCAAATGAAACGTTTGCCACCATGATTGAATTAACCTTGCGGCCGATAGTTGCTGATGGCATGGGCATGCGATACTCGAAATGTGTATAATTTCACAAAATACCTGATTCACTCCAATCAATGAGCGTAAAAAAGGTTTGCTGAATAAGCTGAGCTGTGATAATGGTTATGGTAAAAATAGTTGCAATTTGTCTCAATGGTTTAGCTGCTCAGTAATGATCTCCAATTTTTTTTTAAATTTTTGTTTTATGCATGATTGTAGGCCTCCTTTGCAGATAAAAGCATGCATAATTGGAGCAAGTCCAGTTAAGCAATCAAGGAGGTTTCTTTTTATTCCATCCACTGATAGTTATAAGCTATTCAGTTAAACCAGGTCCCATATCGCTGTCCTTAAAACAATACTAAGAACTTGGTCGCCTAATTGTTCTTTGCTATCCTATATGCTTATAACACTGCGTTGAAGTCGCTGCAAGCTGTGGTCTTGAAACAAGGTGCCGTATGAATTTATGTGTAACTGCATTTATGTCTGTACAGAGATTTTGCAAGGCTTTTTCAATATGGTGACACACACAGCTGGAGCTATTGCTCAGCTGATTTGTAACATTTTATGTGAGCAGTTCCACGGCCTGCATAGCTAGCCGTCTACTATATAAACTCAGTTCAGTTCAGTCGTGTCCAACTCTTCGTGACCCTATGGACCATATCACGCCACGCTTTCTGGTCTGTCACTATCTTCCTAACATCACATAACTTCATCTGCAGCGGCCCCGCCGGGGTGGCGCAGTGGTAAGACGCCCGACTACTGTGCCGGAGTTCCCGGGATCGAATCCCGGCCTCGGCGGCTGCGTTTCGATGGAGGCGAAACGAAGAGGCGTCGTGTGCTGTGCGATGTCAGCGCACGTTAAAGATCCCCAGGTGGTCGAAATTACTCCGTAGCCCTCCACTACGGCTCCTCTTTCTCTCTGTCCACTTTCATTCCCACCTTCCTCCCTTCCCTTACGGCGCGGTTCGGGTGTCCACAGAGCAAGTGTGACAGTTACTGCGCCTTTCCCTTCCTGTGAACCAATTTAACTTATTCATCTGCAGCGCCTCGAGGATGCCATCTAACCATCGCATTCGCTGCCTACCCCTTCTCCGCTGACCCTCAACCTTTCCCGACATCAAATCTTTCTCCAGCGACTCCTCTCTTCTCATCAAATGACCAAAGTAGCTGAGCTTTAACTGAACTTTAACTTTTGAATTTGACCCTCCAATGAGCAGTCAGGGTTTATGGTCGACAATATCAACCGATTGGATCTTCTGGCAGTCCAAGGAACTCTCAAGAGTCTCCGCCAGCACCACAGTTCAAACGCGCCAATTCTTCGGCGGTCAGCCTTATTCACTGTCCAACTCTCGCATCCATACATCACAACTGGAAAGACCATAGCACGAGTTATACGAATCTTGGTTGGCAGTCTAATGTCTCTGCTCTTTACTAGGCGGTCAAGGCTAGCCATGGCTCTCTTTCCCAGAAGCAGGCGTCTCCTAATTTCATGGCTGCAGTCTCCTTCCGAGGTAATCTTGGAGCCCGAGAACAGAAAATCTGTCACAGCTTCCACTTCTTGTCCCTTGATGCTCCAGGACTTGATAGGGCAAGAAGCCATGATCTTTGTCTTTTTAATGTTCAGTTTAAGCCCAAATTTCTCACTCTCTTCTTGTACGTGCATCAGAAGTGTCTTGAGTTCCACTTCACTTTCTGCCATTACAAGATGGTTTAATCTGGTTAATAGGGTTTGACGTCCTCAAGCGGCTGAGCCTGTGAGGGATGCCCTACTGGTTTTCTAATGTGCTGAGACATCATAGGCACATTGCTTTTTACCTTTATCTACAAGTGGCTGCAGCAGCCGTGACTGAAACCACATCCTTGGGTGCAGCAGTCGAGCACCATAACCGCTGAGCTACTGCCCACCTTGTGCAGTGGTCTGTCAACGAGGGCGAATTTGTGGATCTCTCAGTGTTGAATTAGTGAGGTTTCACATGTATTTGCCTTTTTCGTTTTTTTTTTTCACAAAATTTCTGACTTTTGAGGGGTTAGGGTGTACACATCCCTCCCTGTCACTTGTCCGACAGGGGTGACAGATACACGAGATAAATAATGTAGGGCTTTGTGTACCGTCTGTGCACTTTTTGGCTAGTGGTGAGGTTAAGCTCTTTACAATTTTTGGCAGGTACCGAAGGACCAAGAAACTATCTTTGCTGGCCCCTGTTCTGCCCATGACATTCATACTGGCTTACCAAGGTGACATGGCTTATGGCAGCAAGCTTGTGCGAATCCAAGGTACCTGATCTCTCACTGGGATGATTTATTTTGCTTTTCTTGAATGCATCTTACCTATCTGACGGTCATAAAAAATGGCCAGAACCTGAAGTAACTGTCATGTTGAGTCCTTGGTAAAAATTAAACGGCAGTTGAATGTTAGGTCATATTGATCAGGTGAGCTGTCACAGAATTATATAGCCCACTGGTATTCTTTAAATCAGGGGATATTTGTCAATACCTTAGAAATTAAAATGCGCACTGTCATGTAAACCAAAGCAACATGGCTCAAGTGACATATAAATGCCAATAAGTGATGAAAAGAAGTTCATGCAATTGCCAATAGTGGCCAGTGTTTTTTTTTTTTTTTGTAACATTTTGTTTCGTTAAAGAAACAATAGATTTCAGAGCATAACTTAAAGGTTACATAGCATCCTAAAGGACATTGCAATATACAAAGAACCTGTCACTGTCTGCTTTTCTATTCAAAAGTTGTTTATTTTGTTTAGTAAAGCGGAAATCTGGGCGAGTTGGTATGTATTCATACTGGGGATTAGTGCAATAAAGGCGGGGCAAGGACAAAGCAGGCGCTGACTATCAACTGGATTTATTGAAGGACAGAAAGCGAGAATAAACCAGAATTTCTTATAGTGCCATTAATGTCGCCTTGCATGTCTTCATCAGAACGGAAAGTGATAAAATATTGGAGTTCACCCAGATGCCAATCTTCCTGGTCTCCTTGTTAGTTCCTGCTATTGTGGGTCTAGAAGGCATCACTGTTCTGTATTTTATTTGTTTCAAGCTCATCTCATGTCTTTTCACAGGTGAGGCAGAAAACATACTTTCATTTGAGAAAGATTTACTGCAACTTCCACATGGTGTTCCAACTGTGGGCGGCATTGACGAAGCCAGAGAGAAAGCCAGGGACGAAGAGAGCTTCACCAGAGCGCACGACATCTTCCTGTGAGCGAAGGCACTTTCGTCTCCCACCGTTGCCGTCAGTCCTAATTGATGCTGGTGCTAACATCGAAACTTTCATTTGCTGTCCGATATATTCTGGGAATATGCGCCTCCCTGTGGCGCATAGAAATGAGAGTAGCTCATTCATATAGTTCTACTGAATTGAACTTGTCATAGCTTCGTTTTGTCACTTGAAAGCATGAGCGGCATGGAACAGTGAAGTGACGATGCATCTATTAACATTCAACTGAAAAATGTTGTTCTGTTGTGAATGTCACACTGTTGAGGTAAAGAAATGGCTTGTTAAACTTTGGGGTGAGAGTCCAGCACCTATATAGCCTAGTCCCTTTTGTTTCCCATGCTTCCAGTGCAAGCTAAGCCTCGTCAAGTCATCTGAAACTCTACTATGTTGCAATTTTAGCTGGTTGACTGAAAGGAGGCAGCCATATGTAAACCTTAGAGCTTCCAATTGTGCAAAGTTATGCGACACTTTGGAATGCAGTGTGCTGAGCAATGTTTTCGTCCCTATTTATTCATGGTCCCTTATCGTACAGGGTGAATTAGTCATTTTTGATGCATTATAATGTCTGTAGAGGATTTTTAGCACTTACCCATTGTGGTAGTCCTTCACATTTTCTCTTAGCAGTACATAGTGCAATGATAACCAGTGCCTTTTGCTGCTGGCACTCCAATCAGGAAATGCTGGGGTGCAAAGAAGGAACTTAACCGTCACCCACGCAATGTACTTATCAGGCTTGTTAGTGCTTGTTGCTTGCACGTTAAAAGCCCTGAATTGCAAATAATATAAGACTGTTGTCTTGTTGGGCCTTAATAGCACCATCCTCTGATACAGAGCCATAGCGGGCAACTAGGCATGCTACATTTATTTTACATTGACTAGTCACCTTGTAACCTTCAGTCTTTTCGATGTTATTGACTCCTGTAGGTAGTCGGATAGCCGGTTAGACGGGCAATTTTGTCCATGCGTCTTTCAATACAACTTGTGGTTGTACTTTACCGTTTATAGCAGTGCAAGATCAATTTTCAGGAATTCAGTGAAGCTTTCACTGGTGATTCTATTCCTGCATTATGTACAAGTTGTGATTCAAGTTTGATGTCTAGGACTTAGATTCTGAAGTAATGTATTCAGTGTTTTATAGTCTCAATGGACCACAGCAGCGCTCATGTCAGTTATTAATGCAGCAGACTGAGGGCGTTGAGTTGCGAACTTTCATTTTTTTTTTTCTTTTCACTTCTGGTCGTTCCGCAGTGGGAGTGTAATTTTGGACAACTTCACTCAAACCTTAATTTGTAGAAGCCTGCATTTCTGTTACCAAAAGCAAAATTAATTTGACGATGCGCTTTAAGGCAGGGCCTGGCTTTCCTGTGCAGCGTAGTTCAGCAATTTGTTGATACAGTATTCACGTTCACTATTAATTTCAACTGAAGTCAAAGAGCATTATGCCTGCTGCTGCTTGCACTTTCCTGCCATATCACGTAACTATCTACACAAGACCTGAGAGTACAGAGAGTGTAGAACAAAGGCTGAGCCTTACTTATTCAGCACTGATCTTTGCCATACTGTAGCTTTGAAAGGGCAACACTCCCAAGTCGCTGACACTCCACAATGGACAATTCCTCTTTGCAAAGGCTCGCTATAAATATTTATATAATCCGAAATTTTGTCTCCAGCAGAACAAACAAAATCTGCATGTAGAAGCGTGTACGATGAGGCTCATAGACCTATGTATGGCTGAGAGGATGTATTCACAGTCACAGCTCACTACTCGCAGTGCTTGATGTGCAACTGACAACTGCAAAGTCGGCGATGTGCAGGCCACACATGGTCAGTTACTGCTCATGGTGCGCACTACACAACTAGCACTCAAGGTGCCTGAGGTGCATGGGCAGCACTTGGTGCTTGAGAATGTGGTCGAGCCTTATATTGTCCATAGTGGTCCAGGAGAGTGCTGCTTTACAAATGTATATTATCCCAAAATTCATATCATCGAGAATCTGTTGCACTAATATCACCCTTTTCAAGAGCGGCTAGCCAAATTGGCTTTTCTCTGCCAACCTAGTCATTTTGACCAGCTCAAATTGTTGGCCAAATAGTCCCAAACTGAATCTCAAAATTGGGACGAAAATTGGGGCGTTATTTTCGTGTTCAAAGTGCTTTTTTTGTTTGGTGCTTTGCAGTACTGTTTGTGCTGCTTCGACACAGAGCAATCACTGCATTCACCTCAGGAGCCACTACTGTTTGACATATAAGTAGATAACATTAATCATGAGCTTTGCATTAAGAAAATATTTACTCAGTTTGTCATATCTGTAGAGTGATGGCATTGGATGCAGGCACCCACTGAGATACAGTACCACTAGTCACTAGTGCCTCGTCTGAAAAGCTCCCTTAATGTGCGGGGAACTGCTACAAGATATCAGCCATTATGTGGTAACTGTTCGTTTACACAGGCAATTATATACTGCATTTTTGCAGCAGGCCACAGAGCGATTGTGGATAGCACAGGAGCTTATTAAACATTAACATTGTCTCATGATGATGCTCGATGACATTAAAGACAGAAGCTCTTGCCCAAGGATTCATCGCAAATGTTTGATCAAAAACAAGTGAGCCTTTCCATTATCTGCATACCGTATTTTCCCGTGTGATGACCTCACTTTTTTTAAAAGAAAAATTGACGTCAGTTTTGGGGAGGGTTCATTATGCAGGAAAGCCTTGAAGATTTTAAATTTTTTTTTCCCGAGAGTCGTCCATCCTTTCATTCAGCCATCAATTGTCAATGAAAGCACGCAGTCAGCCGCCATTACGGTAACAGTTTTTAGCATTGTTCGCTTCAAAAGGCATTTGCTGCTACCATGCATTCCGAGTAAGCCATCACTGGCATTCATGTCAAGGCCACTAGCACTCATGTTAACCCCCCCTTTTCTTTCCATCGCTAGAGCCAAGTGATGTTATCGCTACTCAGCATCTTGGTGTACTGCCAAGAAATTCACTATGGTATGGACTGCAACAGCCTTGTCTTTTTTTTTTTTATTTTTTAAATTCTCTGCAGCAAAAGTAGGGGGTTCATTATGCTAGTGGGTTCATTACACGATCTTGGTTCCAGCGATCAAAGAGCAATGGGAATGAGGATTCAAGGGTAGCCTCAATCCATTGGCAAATATTTCGATGAGAAGACTTGTCTTTGTATAGGCCCTTTTGTTATCCTGTGAAAACAGCAATGTATGTGTGTGGCTACAAGATACGCTTTCCTTTATTACGGCTCACTTTGTTTCGAGCTGTTAAGGATCAAATCATCTTGCTCTTTCTACATAGCCTTAGCAAGTTGTGTACCATTTGTATGGCATGTGCAACAAACAACTCGCTAAACAGAGGAACGTATATTGGAGACATAAAAGTGTGCAGAGGTATGACGACAAAGTGGAAAACAACCAAGCACTCTTTCCAGCTGCTTTCTTAACACTTTCACTGTCACTGACATACACACATGAACTCCGCTCTGCATTCAGAATGTGCGGCAAAATGCAAACCTAGCGTGCTGTAGGTGGTGATGCCGACCATAGTGCATTTCTAGAAGCTTGTATTATCGTCTCTCTGCTAGGTTTGCCAGTTGTTGGTTGCTTGCTTTGTCCGGTATAAGGTGTCAAGTGCATGGTTATGCGCTGTCCTCCATTATTAATAGCAGCCTCCACTATTATCAGCAGCAAGCCAAGGTTGTTGCATTTTTTCATCTTTTCATTCACAAGTTGCCATTTTTACTTTGTGCCAGCTGCTGAAAGTGTTCCTTCCTTGTAAGCACATCACACACACACACAAAAAAAAAAAAAAAAAAAAAAAAAAAAAAAAAAGGAGACTGAAAGGATTAAGAAGAATAAGAAGGACTTTATTAATAAAAGAATGTTTTGTTTTGCCATGCTGTTGTAGGCCATGTATTTCAAAGCTGTGAAATCTGTGTTTATTGAAATCGCAGAGAGAACAGAGGGCAGGGTCGCATGCTCCATGCTTTCAGCCTGGTTGTAATGTGACAAGGTCAAGTTGAAAGTAACTTGAAGATTTGCTGACAATTATGTTGTCAGGCATTCAAGCTGACCTGTCACAAGCAGCTAGAAATTATAACTGAACAGTATTTACTGTTAGCAAATTATTGTTTGCACATTTGTAACATCACTTCACAAAAGTATGTGCTGTCTGTGTATTGCTGACATTAGGCAACTAGTGCCACCAAGAATAAAAAGCTTTGTCAGTTATTCTCGTGACATTCAATCACTTATGGTAGACAAGGTAACAATGAGCCCAACATAGAAATACGCACATTGTTATGCACTGTCCAATGCAATGTTTTTCAGTTCCTGATATTTAAAGGGGTCTGGACACAAAAAAAAAAAAGTACAAAAGGGTAAAATAAGTTACATTAGCAGCCCTTTTTGTTACAAGGAGCGTGCATTGTACTGATACATATAAATAGTACACACACATGCATATATACGCACACTGCGTGGCTAGCAGTGTCTGAATGTGCATATTCTGAAACATGCAATAAACTGTTGACTTTCCTTGGTCTCTGCTAAAAATTGGCTATGCCACAGTGTAAAATTAAGCATTACCTTTTAGTACTGAGGCACGCATTCTAAGAAGGGAGGCAGGGGGCAGAGACAAAAAGTGGCTACTTGAAATTCAAGAAGCATGCCTGTGCATGGAAGCCAGTTGCTGTTGGCTTGCTAAGGGTCATAATGTGGGTTTCAATATGGCAGAAGGCTCAGACACAGCTTGCATATTGCTGCCTGAAGAGTAATGCTAGAATGACCTCAATTCTCCAGATACTAGTGGAAGAGAATAAGAAATTTTCCTTGTTCCAAAGGCAGCTACTGTATTCTCTGCACAGTGGAACTAAGCTTTACAAATGCAAAACACTGGCACACATTACCAATGTTGCAGCGATCCCTGTTGGGCAAATACAGCAACACATCACAGTGGTATCATCTCTTCGTGTAACTGCCTCAAGGCCTCTTTCGAGAACTATTCTCGTAAACTGGCATGGGTAGGCAGCAATTTAAGTTTAATTTGGTTTGGTTCACGGGGTTTAATCAAGGCTACTCAGGCTATGAGAGATGCCGTAGTTGATGGCTCCAAAAATTTCAACCACCTGGGGTTCTATAAAGTGCACTGACATTGCACAGCACATGGATGCCTCTCCATTTCACCTCCATCGAAACGCAGCTGCTGTGACCGGGATTCGATCCCACATCCTTGGGTACACAAAGTAAAGGTTCAATATTAAATCAGCTAGTAAAAATGTACAGTCTGCAAATTTGCACAATTCAAGCTACAAGCACGCATTCACAATATGGATGAGACCAAAGTTATGCAGATTAAACCCATTTCACATACAGGTGCAGCCCTCTGCAGTTGCATTGACAGATCCCTTCTGTTAGTTTTGTTCTTGCATGAAGTTTATGCATTTTGATTAGACCGGTTCATTTTCATTCACTCAACATCATTGTCAGGAGGGCTTAGCCTTAGTAGCAGTGTGGTAAGGTGGCGCCACCTCTGCAGTGGTGGCAGCAGCAGGCACCCTCTGGCGAGTGACTACGGCAGCCCCAGATGGCAGCATCGGAGTGTTCGCAGCGGTTAGGGTAAGCGGTGCTCTCTGCACCACAGGGTCTGCCTGAGGTTGAAGGAAGCGGGGGTCGATCATCGGGTCGCTGCTGCCGGATGAGAAACAGAATTTCAGCTTATGTGCATGAGGAACGCACTGCATGACATACAGTCAGCAGGGAAATTTTGTGGGGTGTACACAGCCAGAAACAAGTTCCTTGTAGTCCTGCTTCAGGACCAAGTTTCCTGGTGAATAGAATACCAGTGAATAAAGCATATACATGTCCTCTTATGATTGCAATAATTTCAGGTGATTGGCTCAGTTGACTTCACCAATCTAACTGTTTCTATGCAATATTGCCAAATGCCTCATTCTCCAGGAAACGCATCATTGGTACCGTTAGTGAAAAATGGCATGCCACTGACAGGTGGTACAAACTACAGTTGGCAACTGGCATGTCCGGGACCTGATTGGTCATTGGGTTGTGTGGCATCATAAGACCACATGGCATGGCAGCGTTGGCAAGAGCTGCCAGCTTGGGCAGCTCATTTGTGATGGAAGGGCAAGGGGAATCAAACACTGTGAACTGTACGGTGCACCAAAGTCCCGCGTTGTCTGAAAGCGTCTTAAACGGTGATTTTGGCTTTAAAACACCTCCGAGTTCTATCTAAAAAGTAAGAAACACCCCCAGAGAAATTTACTGAGAAGTAATTGTCTGAAAGAAATATGTGAAAACAAAAAACAAACTTTGCTGGGCTTAAAGAGCAATTCTTGCTTAAAAACATCTAAAAATGCGAGCTAAAAAACAACACATCAAAATTTATAAATGTGAAATGAACTGTGCAGCATAAATTAAAAAGGATAAGCAAGTATTTTAGAAAGTAGTGGGATTTGAACTGCTGTCATATGCATTCAGAAGCAGAGCATTAGCTGATTGCTTTGGAGAAGCAACATGCTTAGGGCTCCTGTGTTTTGACCCGTTCTCACAGACATTATTTTACTTCCGCTCGGTGGCGCAGTTCACCTCTTACAATGTACTGTTTACAGTTCGGAAACACGTAGAGCTTAAGTGCCCCCCCTCCCTTGTTTTTTTTAATGTATTGGCGTTGAAAACCACCCCATGCTGCCTAAATATAGTCTGTTGTTGTTTTTTTGAGACCTCGGAGAAAGCGGGAGCAAAATAAAAAAACTTGCCAAACTCAGCGTCTGGAGGGATCTGAACCAGCGGCTGCACAAACAACCAGCTTTGCTCGCTTTAAACTGCGTGGCCATCGCTGCAGCCTCTGGTGCTCACACTAGTTTGTGCAGATGCATACAGAAAAACATGTTGAGTCACTGCACTTGGTAGTCAGAGCCCAAAAATGCCAACGCAATCCCCTCCATACCGATCACACTGATCGACCAAGGTTTTCTTTTTTTTCCTACACATCCACATCCTGTAAACTTCTGCTGCTGATTGCATATGGATATCCACAAAGGGCCTCTTCAGTCTGAGTGTAAAGGTACCTTCTGTTGCTATTAAATCAGCAAATAACAATCAAACCGTTAATAAGCACTTAGGAACAGCAAGCAAATAATTAAATGATTTTTATTTATTAGGCACACCTTAAATACAAGTTCCTAATGCAGTAGTACAGGCAATGAAGAATTCAGAAGAGAATAATGATCTCTACGAGAACCAGGCATAGGTGTAGTCTAAGTTTGTCTTTATGGTGGCGAAGAATAGAATAATGATATTTTTTTTCTCCCCATAGTTGGCCTTTAGATTGTTGGTTCACTAGTATAATAACATAAACCAATGAATGTAGCTGAAAATTTGCACAGTGTTTTGAGCATATTCATGGCTACTTAGCTGTGAACTGTGCAAGTTTTCCCTCCTGGTTTAAAGTAAAACAATGCCATTCACGAGGAACCTAAATTTTTTGCTACCTGTGCATGACAAAAATGAATGGTTGCACCTTTGTGCTCCAAGCTGACTAAGTCCACTAGTGTGCCCATCTCTATCTGAACTCTTGCAAACGTTGGCATGCATCAGCAGGTGTGCTCACCTGATGGGCTTGGGAAGCACTGGGGATTCATGTCTTCCACCGGGGGTCATGTGAGGAAAGGCTGCCTGCAATGCAAGTGCCACAATAAGGGTCCGTTTCACACAAGGGCTGATAGCAAACTGCGCGATCTGACCAAGCAAGAAAAAAAGTTTCCTTAGTCGAAGATTGAGGCTGGAAATTACTTCAGCCACCATTTCTTTCCTTGCGACACAATGGTTCCATTGCGAGCATGTCATGCATGTCAGTCATGCAAGCGCAGCTTTGTGGTGCACACCACTGGTCATTATTTACGTGGCCGGGCATTCTGGGGTCCCATACCTGTCCTTGCAAGGGCGCAGTAGTGCCACCAGTGCCAGGAAACGCAAAGTTTCGTGCTGTAGGATACGATGGACTTGAGCCAATTGGACTCGTAAACTAGGGTGGAAAGGTATGTAGAAACAAGAGGAGCTGACATCAGTACTCACAATTTCGTGACAGAAAAAAAAAAAAAAAACGGCAACCTTTTCTTACCTGCTTGCTGGAGGAGAGGCCGATGGGACTGCTTCGTTTGTCCTGTTGGACCTGATATGTGTTTAGCTGTTTGTTTAACCACTGAATCACTGTTAATTAGAAGCAGAGGGGCACAGGTCTAAGAACAAGTAAGAGAACAAAGTAAGTTATTGGGGAAGTACATGAACAACCCTGAACTTGAGCATGACAAAAAATTCCGAGATGAAAGGATGCAAACGAACCGCCTATATTACTATTCTTGTGTTTGAATTATGGCTTTTGTAGGCTTCTGCTGCAGGAAGCAACTTGCAGTCACCCTGGAATGGGGCTTGTTCTATAATCCGTCTCATGACCTGGCCCAATCAGGATTATGTGCAACTGTAATAAATAACTGTGCTCCTCTTTCCTCCTGAACAGGTAAGGTCGACAGCAGGAGCACAATTATCTGCCATTACCCAGGGTTGGCCAGGTAGCACTTGCCTTTCACAGTGCTTCTGAGATGCAGTATAGGTTTCCTTTTTCAGGTACTGCTGCCTTCACATCAAGCTAAAAAGCCATAACAATGTTCAGAATATACTGCCTAGGTGAACTGAGTTTTTGCTACGGAAGATGGGCATAAATATACATTCTTGCAGCTCTTTCCCTACAACAACAATAGCAAGAGCAGAACTCATTGTTTTCCCAGGAATTTATATTTTCAATAGCCACAACAAGCTATGCTAGGGCTGGTAGTTGTGCCGAGCTGTGCTGAAGCTATGCAGCTCTTGAAGGAGCCTGGATATGTTACCTGGAGTTGGCGTGCACATTTTACGACTATGACCGAGCACAATGCATGGCGTTATATTTTGCACAAAAACACTTCAAAGACTTGAGCTTTTATTTTGCTCGCAACTAAATTGCAGTTTCTTACACAGATTAACCTAGCTTTCTCATCATCTCTTCAGCAGTTTTGAAAAGGCAGGTTGCCGCTATTCTGCCCATGATGCTGCTGGTAAAAGCAGTTGCTGGCACCTGTTGGGGCTCTCAGAGTCATATATATATTAACTAAAAAACCACCATAGTGTTCTTATCTGCAGTTCTGATGGAACCTACACAGATGGGCTAATGCGGTAGTAGTTATTTGTTATGGCCACTGCCCACCAGACGGCGTGGCAGCTGCAATGTCCCTGACGTCAAGGTTTGCCAAGGCCGACTACCACGACAGATTTGAGATGCCCTTATGAAAAAAATGTGGCTCCAATCCACGCTGTGAAGGTGGTTGGACAGCGATGCTGTAAAATGACACCCAATTATCCATTGCAATGTCACTTGAAAATTCGCACATGTGGCTCTACAAATTCTGGTATTTTTACTTTCCATGGTCTACCCGTGGCGGCCTGGAATGAACTGAATGAGTTGTTAGACCGGTCTCCCTGTTAGATATGAAATTGTGGTGACATCACTAGCGATTTATATGCTGTTGGGTACTTTTCCACTCGGAGTAGCTTACGAAACTTCAATCTTTACTGGGAATCACACGCGGGGAGATAGAACATGTTTTGCATTGTTTTCAGGCGCCGTTATAATACATTATGCTGTTTTCACTTCACATGAGGGCTCTGAATGACGCTAATCTCTTTCGAAGGTCTGGCCTTTTTTGCTTACGACAAAGATGAAAATTTCCTTGGATGGTAGAGGTATACAGCCCAGATTGTGTCTTTTTTTCGGTGAAGTTAAGCATTAATGAATCTTAATTACATGTTCCTAATCTAATTCGACACAAATCTTGCAGTTCTAACACCATTTTGGCTTTTTTTTTTGTATTTTGACATTCGCGCTACTTGCACATCCCCGTGGCTATATCAATGTCTGCGCAATTTTGATGAAAATTCCGGAGCCTTTCAGTATGGCACCTCTTTCTTTGACTCCCACCTCCCTCTCTTCTTTACTGCATGGTTTAGGTGTCTACTGAGAAGTGTGACAGATACACGTGCCTTTCCTTTCCTCTAAACCAAATTAACAATTTATCGGCCCCCGGAAGTTACACCCCCTTATGGTTACAATGACGAGAGGTTGCTGGTACTACTCCCTCACACATGATAAAGCTTGATTCGACAAACCACGAGCAGTTTTGTGTGCATTAACCCAACAAACCGTTTAACACCAGTCCAAACCTCGGGTGACCAGTGATTAGACAACTATTTTGAAACAAATGGATCCCATCTTCCCTCCTCCCCCTCATGACCTGCCATTTTTTGCTTACAACAATGACACGAAAATTTCCTTGGACGATAGTTGCTGTAAAAATTAGATCTTAAATTGTTGTGCCATGTTTCCCAGTACAACAGCTACATACTTATTAATTGTGTATTTGTTCATTTGGGTTAAGAACTTTCAATTTCTAGAAAACAAAAAGGAGTAGCGAATAAAAATCAGGTGATTGCCGTCCCTTTCAGTGAGGATTCTCATTATTGACAGGCAAGTACAATATACCATCACAAAAAATGACCACGAACGTCAAAGCTATGTATAGAACTAGGCTTGTTTAGACATTTGCCACAAAGCAGCACTAAATTTTTCTAGAAGAAAATAGATGACATAATTCATGCAGTCCTTACAGCTTGCCAAATATTTTGCACAAGCCATAGCAAGGTTACGCACACCATCGTACCGTTCTCACTAGTCTTGACTTGTTTCTGACACTCGGCTAGCTTCTGCTCAACCTCTTCTATTCGCTGTCGTGTCCGGGCCAGCTGGAAACAATCATACCATAAACAGAAGCATTATTATTTTGCTTTACAAATGCGCACTATATGATATGTTGTTGTTACGACACAACCAAATGTCTTCTTGGCAACAGAAAAGCTCTATGCTAAATGTGGAACCACTCCCCAGGCAAGAATACTAACTAGGCTAATTTTAGAGGCTCCCTGCTAAGTGCAATTTCAGTGACAATGGCTAACAAAAATCTTAAAGCAAGGGCAGCCTCACCTGCAGCACAACTTGAGTAAAAAAGTTTACTTTTTAGAAGTCACAGTGAAATTATACAGCACAGTACAAAATGACGAGTTTTCCACTAACAATAATTATATTATTTCTTGCCAAATTTTAGCACATGGAGGAGGTCAGTTGGGACTAGCACTGAAGAAGAACCGGCAATAACAGCATTAAAGGGCAACTTTTATTTTTATTTTTATTATTATTATTATCATTATTATTATTATTATTATTATTATTATTATTATTATTATTATTATTATTATTATTATTATTATTATTATGTGATGTTAGGAAGTTAGTGAGAGACCGGAAAGCGTGGCGTGACATGGTCCATAGGGTCACGAAGAGTCGGACACGACTGAACGACTGAACTGAACTCCACCCTCTGGTCGAAAATATTTTCTTCCCAGGTGACTGTGAGGCTTCACCCCCAGAACGCAAGGCTGAAAAAGATGTTTTTGAGAAGAGTAATTAATAACGCAGTTATAGCCACCGCAATAATCCGATTCTGTTGTGTTTATCTCCTCCCGTTCCCTTGCAAAGATTTTTCACTCTTCTGCCCGGTCGTCTAGCCTCCGCAAGCCAAATTCCCCTTCCTCCTCCGAGTTTGGCGGGAGATGGGGCGTGGCACTTTACGTGCGCGAAGACGAAATGGGCAAGGGAACGCACGCCGCTGCATTCATTGCATTCAGTTTGGCTGTGGCGAGGGAAAAAAACGTGCAGTGAGCAGCGGACAGAATTAGTGGTGTATGCCTATCCTTCAACCGTCAGTCAGTGAAACGGACCAATGGATGTCGTTACTATATTGACGTCAACCTTGCGGCTCAACAGGCCAGCGTAGAGAACGGGGAAGCTGGTTTCCGAAGGAGAGGCTGAGATTTGTATTTCTTTTTTTTGTATTTCTGCTGCTTTGCGGCGCGCATATCGATCTAGCATTTTGCACAGACTATCTCCGGTACCTGATCGAAGCGCTGGGTTTCTTTGCTTAAAAGGTCATACCCTGGGCAGTGGCCCTTTAAAATGACCCTTGTAAACCCCCTTGGAAGAGAGCACTGAAGTTTGTAAATTTCAAAACAAGCGATGACGGCTATTCAGGAATAATCCTAAATGAAAATAAAGTTGCAGTGATTCTCTGAAGCCCACAAAGTCCACAAGAAAGCAGTACTACCTCCAATACTGTGCGTCACTCTTTCGATCTTAGCAATGAAAGCAAACTCTGCTTGAGAGCATCGCAGCACGCAAAATTGAGGAAGCCTAAGCCGAGCGATGTACCTCAGCCTCCTTGTTCTTGCTAGCCAGTTCAAGGTCATCAACCTTGCGCACAAGACTCTGAACCTGCTGTTCCTTTTCGGTCAGCACATCTTCCTGCTTGGTGATGACCTCCGACCTGCAAGTCAAAGTAGTCTTTTATTCACCCAGCAACAAGGGTTTCCTAGGCTGAGCACATAAAAAGGTAAAATATCCAACTTAATGTTGGACCGGAGAAGTTCTCGTCTCCTTATTCATTCCTGTCCAGCTCAGGCTCCTGGCTTTACAACACCTCTGCAAGGTGACGCCGAAATACGAAATTTTTCTGAGGTGAAGAAATCAACATAGAACCACTGAGAGCTCAGACCAGGCCTGCGAAAGCTGTCCTACCCCCACCAAGCAAACTGCCATCCACAATCTCGTGTTCCAGACTGTTTTCCTTCACTCCACTCGTTTTATGCAGAAAAACTCAAGCTTCTCAGTGGACACCTCAAGCGCATCGCCAGAGCGACAGACACGACAGCACAAATGAAATACTCTTGTGTGTGGTACGCCTTTCCTCCTAATTATTTCATGCTTTTATCTACTGGCAATGGGGAGATCAAATGCGATGCTAGTGCAGTAGCACTGCTTCACTCAAATCGTCTGTAACACGTGACCTTGGGTGAACTCAGTGAAACTGAGCACACAGCAACAGTCTACCCACAGCCAAACCATGCAGACCACAGTAACCTCCAAGGGTCACCTGCGTGGACATTTGGACATCGTCCCACCATAGTGGAATTGATTTTTGATCTTTGGGTTTACTCCTGACCTTTAACCTACACACTTTCCCATAAATTTGCCAGTTTAGCGATGGTTAAACCACCACAACTAATTTCGTGGATATTTTTTTTTCAGCCTAATGCTCACTGGAAATGACCTGTGACCAAACGAAATAAAGGTTCTGCAGGTCAGCAGATGCATGCCTTAGGCGAAGCTTGGCGTGATAGGTCCTGAGCTCCCCTTGCAGCCGCTTGATGATCTCGTTACCCTTGACGATGTCGTCCGAGAGCGTCTTGACAGCGGCCTCGCGCCGACCCAGCTGTGCTTGCCGTTGCTCCAAAAGTACTTCGGCCTGTCTCTGCAAGAGTTCAACAAGAACAGCAACTACCTTCAGGGTGGCTTTAGTATCTGCAGGTACAATGAAGCACACCCAATATCATGCCTCTTAAATATCCTAGCCTAAAAGAAGACAATAAAATTATAAAATGGTGTCAACAATAACCCTTGGTGGGCATTTTCTGATCTTTGTGACTGAATGCCTCCATTTTTGCTAGGTCGTACAACAAAGAAAGGTCGGGAGTGAAGAAATATCCGGAATTACAGGCAAGTTCGGTCTTGGTGAGCCAAATGAAGCTGGGCAGAGGCTAGTAGAGTTCTGTCAAGAAAACAACCTGACCATAGTGAATACTCATTTTCAACAGCACAAGAGGCGCCTGTACACATGGATTTCACCGGACGGTCTGTACAGGAATCAGATCGATTATATTATTTGCCGGCAGAGATGGAGAAGCGCTATACAAGCAGTAAAAACAAGGCCTGGGGCCGATTGTGGCACCGATCATCAGCTTCTTGTTGCCAAAATTAAGCTTCGATTGAGGAAAACGCAGAAAAGTAGAAGGCCTTTCAGGTATGATCTGGATCAGATTCCATTAGAATATGCTGTGGAAGTGAGGAATCGATTTCAAGAATTAGATCTAGAAGACAAAGAGCCCGAAGAGATGTGGACTGATGTTCGTGATATAATACAAGAAGTTGCTACTAAGGTAGTTCCAAAGCAAAAGAAATGCAAAAAAGCAAACTGGTTATCTGAAGAGGCTTTGCAAATAGCTGAGGAAAGGAGGATGGCAAAAGGTATGGGGGAAAGAGAAAGATACAAGGTTCTCAATGCGGATTTTCAGAAAATAGCAAGGAGAGATAAGAATGCCTTCCTGAACATACAGTGTCAAGCAGTTGAGGACAACATCCAATTAAGGAACACAAGAGCTCTGTATAAGACAATCAAGGATATCAAAGGAATCTTCTGTGCTAAGCTGGGCGTGATAAAGGACAAACGAGGCAAGGACCTCACTGAAGCCTCAGAGATAAAGAAGAGGTGGCAGGAATACACAGAAGAACTGTACAAGAAGGACCCGGATGTGCAAACCCAACATAGGACGGTTGTGATTACGGATGTCGAGCCGGGCATCCTGAAGAGTGAAGTTGAATGGGCCTTAGCCAGCCTTGCTAAGAACAAAGCTAGCGGAATTGATGGTATTCCAGCTGAGTTGCTTCAAAACCTCAACCACGACGCTGTTAACACACTGCATACATTATGTCAAAAGATTTGGACAACCCTGCAATGGCCACAGGATTGGAGAAGGTCAGTTTACATCCCCATTCCAAAGAAAGGCAGTGCCAAAGATTGTTCCAACTACCGCACGATTGCGCTTATTTCGCATGCTAGCAAGGTGATGTTAAAAATCCTGCAAGGTAGGCTGCAGCAGTATGTGGATCGGGAGCTTCCGGACGTGCAAGCTGGGTTTCGCAAGGGCAGAGGAACTAGAGACCAAATTGCCAACCTTCGCTGGATCATGGAAAAAGCAAGAGAGTTCCAGAAACCCATTTACTTCTGCTTTATTGATTATGCGAAAGCGTTTGACTGCGTAGATCACAGCAGATTGTGGCAAGCTCTCCAAGAGATGGGAGTTCCAATTCACCTCATCTGTCTCCTCAGGAACCTTTATGAAGGGCAAGAGGCCACAGTCAGAACTGGGCATGGTCTTACTGATTGGTTTCCGATTGAGAAAGGGGTGAGGCAAGGCTGCATACTGTCGCCCTGCCTATTTAACCTATATGCAGAGTGCATCATGAGGAAGGCCGGTCTGGACGAGTCATCAGCTGGAGTGAAGATTGCTGGAAAACGTATCAACAACCTTAGATATGCGGATGATACCACTTTAATGGCAGAAAGTGAAGTGGAACTCAAGAGACTACTGATGCGCGTACAAGAAGAGTGAGAAGTTTGGGCTTAAACTGAACATTAAAAAGACGAAGATAAAGATAAAGAAGACGAAGATATCTTGGACTTGATAGGGCGTCTTGCCCTATCAAGTCCTGGAGCATCAATGGACAAGAAGTGGAAGCTGTGACAGATTTTCTGTTCTTGGGCGCCAAGATTACCTCGGAAGGAGACTGCAGCCATGAAATTAGGAGACGCCTGCTTCTGGGAAAGAGAGCAATGGTTAGCCTTGACCGCCTAGTAAAGAGCAGAGACATTAGTCTGCCAACCAAGATCCGTATAACCCGTGCTATGGTCTTTCCAGTTGTGATGTATGGATGCGAGAGTTGGACTGTGAAAAAGGCTGACCGCCGAAGAATTGACGCGTTTGAATTGTGGTGCTGGCGAAGACTCTTGAGAGTTCCTTGGACTGCCAGAAGATCAAATCAGTCGATATTGTCGACCATAAACCCTGACTGCTCATTGGAGGGTCAAATTCTAAAGTTAAAGCTCAGCTACTTTGGTCATCTGATGAGAAGAGAGGAGTCGCTGGAGAAAGATTTGATGTTGGGAAAGGTTGAGGGTCGCCGGAGAAGGGGTAGGCAGCGAACGCGATGGTTAGATGGCATTCTCAAAGCATTGCAGATGAAGCTATGTGATGTTAAGAAGATAGTGAGAGACCGGAAAGCGTGGCGTGACATGGTCCATAGGGTCACGAAGAGTCGGACACGACTGAACGCCTGAACTGCGTCTACAACAAAGAAACATAAAACCAAGAAGCAGAGGTAGCATTCTTGTCATTCTGCACTCTGACCTTTCGCATGCAGCGGAAGCAAAATTACATTTAAAATGTAATTAAATCATGTTACTAATTAGTTCAATAAGCTGCACGAGTATAATTCAATTACATTACTAACGTTTGCTCACAAAAAAGTTATGTCATTGCATTACAATTACTCGTGAAACAATGTATTTGGGTTGAAATTTCGTGCATACAAAGAGGCACATTAACCACAGCTCATGAGATGGGAGCTTTTATGATTATCGATCACCACCAAACCCAAACAATTTATACTGCTGCTATAGAATAAAAAGCTCGATCACTGCCAAGAAATCCCAAAATCTCACATCAAGGTGTTGTGCAGGCCATTTTGTAGGCATGCAAGCAATCAGCCTACAAGTTTAACCTCAAAATGTTGAAAACAAAATGTTTGTTTGTTACACTAATATTATCCACCCTTGAAATGAATTTTGTTGTTTTTGAAAAACTGTATAGTATTCATGCAATATTTAGGAAGCTGGCGTTGGTTCTTTTTGTACTGCTGGCAACAATGATGTAGTGTTTTGGAGCCAGTGCTGTCTTTTTTTCTGCAAAACGGTTGTGTATGTTCTGAAGTTGCATACTTTTTCAGCAATTATAGAGCTGTGATTTCATTCTCCAGTCGGTTGTTAGGAGCATCTCACATTCCTTCGTGCATGCTGCCACCACTTGAAGGGCTTCGAAATCTCGCTACTATAGAGTTCTGCGCTGATCTGCTTGCTCAATATCTACTACTGACTTGATGGCCACTCAAACCACTTCTATAGCAGCACTCTGTGGCATTTGTGTCGATAAAATATTGGTTCGACGGGCTTAGAAACACCCATGTGGAATTTACTGCATCGCAGAAGCAAATGAGCTTCAAAGTGGAGGTCGAGGGGAAAAAAAAAGGAAAAAAAAAAAAAGGAGCAAAGGTGTCCTTGGTCATATTGAATACATAGCTGTGTTGCTAACACAGATGACGGCAGCCCAATGTTCTATACAAAACTCTAGGTACCACTAAGGAATTATAAAATCACTCGTCCCTCTTTACCAAGCAGTGAACTGATAGTTACACCTCCATGTCACGAACCTCCACGTAGCGAAATCTTCAATATTTAGAAGTTTTTTAATTCTCCAATGCTGCCCCCACTGATATGTGTGTATTTGAAAACTCCATGTAGTAGATAAGAAAAAATAGTGGACACTTTACAATTTCGTTATAACCAGGTTTAACTGTATACAGTCGTGACATTCCGATTTTAAAGAAAATGCCATTCGCATCAACTGAAGGCACTGTATAAATTACTTGCTCACAGTGGCATCTCTGGAGTTAGGCAACCCAGTGCTATGGCCTGGCGCTAACAAGTCAGTTACAGCAAAATGGTTGGTTTGTGGGGTTTAACGTCCCAAAGCAACTCAGGCATTGAGAGACGCCATAGTGGAGGGTTCCGGAAATTGCAACCACCTGGGGTTCTTTAACGTGCACTGACACTGCACAGCACACGGGCGCCTTGCTTTTCGCCACCCCAGCAGGGTCAGTTACAGCAAAATCTAAAAGTAGTTAGTACTGTGAGTTGTGCGCCACGCTGGTCAACTCACACTCTCTCAGTAACTCCCTCTCCTCCAAAAAAAGCAGAGAAAAACAAACACCAAAATATCTTCTAGAATGTGACATTCATATTTTTTTATCTTTCCACCAAACTCCGTCGCAGCCAACGTTTCTCCTCCCTCACTTATAGGACAAAAGTGTAGCCAAGTACTCGCCACTTTCCCTGTGCTCAAGCTACAGACTAGCGGCATCTTGCTGTCAGAGCTGTTCGTATGGTTAGAAGTCTCAAGCAGGTTACTTATTTCTTCAGAGGTTGTCCACCTCGTCAGCCTCCGGTTGAATATTTTTGTGCCTTATGCGTTTCCACCTCCTTAAACTGTGTCTCTTGGCTGAAGAGTGCCTGGGCGTGCACTCCTGACTGGCCATCTTGAACTCTAACATGCGCCATCTGCCTTGGTGACAGCCCAAGCCCAGTCTTGCTGTTTAGAGCAATGCTCGCAATACGGGTGACAAACAGGTAGTACCAGTAGTCTCGGATGCACAGAGCCCTTTATGAATGCATAGCCCTACCTGAATCTATCTGTACCTGCCGACCTGTTACAATGGCGCAGATAGCTGCACACTGCTCTGGCTTTCGAGGCACCCTGCCTAGCATATGAGAGCATCAAGATTTGGCTAAACAAAAGGGCAGCTGTCTATTTTAATAAAAGCTACTTTGAAAGTGATTACTCAATTCTGCTGCGAAATCACCGCCGTAAAGTAAGTAACTAATTATACACATTACAATACTACTGCACAAGAAAAACAATTACATTGGAAATCACAAAAAAAAAAAGTGAAATGAAATTACAGTTATTTCATCACACTAATTCAGTTACAGCTGGCTCTTTAAAATGGTATGTAAATGATACACTCAATCCGGGACACACACCTTTTTCTGCTCGCAGCTCTCAAGCAACTTCTTGGTTTCGGCCAATAGCTGGGACTTCTCCATCAGCTCAGCCTCCAGCTTGTCCAGGCGGGATCTGAGAACACTGGCGTCCTTTTCGTTGAGCTGCTTGTCAGCCTCAACTGAGTCTTTTTGCCTGCAAAGAACAAAATGCTTTTCTTTTCATGCTTGTCAGTATGACCATGATGCCATACAAGAGAGAAACAATTAGCGTCACTTTTGTGAGGGGTCTAACGTCCCAAAGCAACTCAGGCTATGAGAGACGCCGTAGTGGAGTGCTCCGGAAATTTTGACCACCTGGGGGTCTTTAATGTTTTCTGCAGAATTGAAGTGCGCAAACAGTAGACAATCCACAGAGAAGACAAGGACAGGCAAAGACAAGGTGGATTGCCTACTACTGTTTGCGCTCTTCAATTTCGCAGAAAATCATGAACCATCTAGGCCCAACCGAAATTTTACTGAAGCTTTTTAATGCGCATTGACATCACACAGCACAAGGACGCCTTGCTTTTCGCCTCCATCGAAAAGCGGCCACCATGGCTGAAATCTCATTCCGCATCCTTGGGCACAGTAGTCGAGTGCCCTAACTACTGCACCACCGTGACAGGGCGCTTCTGTCAGGTGAGAGAGGATTTAGAAATTGTCCAAGAAACCTCAAAGGATGCTGAGAACAAACTAAAGGAAGCCTGCATTGACAGACTGCTGCAGCCTAACAGCATAGTCACTGCCTTCTCTGGAAGCGGATCTCTTGTTCAGCAAAGGGGAAAAGAAAATAGTGTGAAGTTGTCGCCATCACTGATACAACGCAAGCAAACTGTGATGCTTTGGTGCGGATGTCAGGACCCAGTGGGCTACATTGGCATTCACAACAAAATGGTAATTCTTCATAGGTGCACTTCAGTGCACCTATGGAGAATTTAAACCAAGCAACAAGAAAAAAAATTTTAAACATTAATTTTATAGGGCAATAAATACATGTCTTGCTGCCAGATCTATCGCCTCAATATAACGAAGAGCCATATAATAAAATTTTATTAAGAACAAAGACTGGATGACTTTCAGTGTAAACCTTTTAATGTTTTTATGGATTCTAGAGAAAAATCCTTCCAAACCTAAGTGCATTAAGGTAGTTAAAGAGTGAAAAAGTATAACTGAAAGGTTTCTTTCTACTAATTCACTTTTTTCTTTTACACCTTGAGTGCAGCCTACAGACCAACTAAAACGTGGCAGAAGACCGTTTCAACCATCAATGGATTTCTGAATCGATGCTACATGTTGTGACAACGCATTTTTTGTTTACCCAAATACAAATTTTCTGCCTGTCGTTTTTTTTGCAGTGTAGCTGACCTATACACGTGTACACTGTGAACAGGTTATCATATCAAGAACTCATTGTTCAGCAACCTCAAAAAATAAGATCGTCATTGCAATCGTAGTAGTTGTTCATGGTGTGCGAGAAAACAAACAAGGTCAGAACAGACAAAGCAGCTGTGAGGCAAGAAAAGTACAAAAACTTTTTGACATAGAAAAGCTGAAGGTTAGGGCATGAGACTGACAATGTATGGCTTGCTACTTAAAGAATTGAAAACAATGAAGCAGTGAGGGCATTCTAAAAACTGATGGGAAAGGAAATATGCAGAATAGCATGTAATTTTTAGTTGTTACCAAAAATAGCTGAGATATGAACTGTGTTTCTCAAAGAACCAGGTACATAATGGGACTTCACAACACAAGGGAGACTTCCCCTAAAACGAACTTTTCGTTGCATTGCTGAAAGAAGAGGGTAAGTAGCATTTAAAATTTCTGCCTTAATCATCCACAGCAGCAGGGGTGGAGGGCCGCTGCGGTCGTTTTGCGATTGCCTGGCATCATATAGGCGATCGTTTGGGTCCACTATGCACCGCGCAGTTTTCCAACTGTATTATATTTAAGAACGTTGATAGGTGCCTTCCTGCCTACCACGGGCAATGCTGGCATCTTCACATCGCGCACCGGTAGAAATGGTGGCACCCTGGTTTTTCTGTTCTGGCAAAAAAGGTCCCGAAGAAAGCACGTTGCTGTGAGACAGCTTCCCTCTGCACCTTGGAGTGGAGCTGTGCAAAAGCTATCTCATGGGGTTGCATTTTCTTAGTTGGAAAAATTTTATGCATATTTCTTTCCATGAAAATGCTGTGCAGAGGCCCCTTATGTACCGCTGCCCGAGGTCGTCACTATTTGTGGTCACTATTATTCTTATCTTCAGCCCACTCTGCCTGAAACGTTTCTCTGTCATGTAGCGGTGACAATGCCGTTGGAGACAAATGAGGAGGCTTTAAATTCACAGAAATAAACTCTTTACTGAGCTGATTTGCACCCGCAAAAGAAGCAATCAGCGGCGGAATAGCAACAAGCATGCTCGGCGGTCGTCCTACGAATGCCTGTTTCACTTGTCAGCACTCAAGTTAAAGGCAGAGAAGAAACATCTAAATAAAGCCGCAAACTGTGACTAGCATAACCTGGAACATCGTCGAAACACATGCAAGTGGTTGGAATCCTTCGAGATACATCTTGAAGCATCTTCTGCAACAAAGGAAATGATAAAGCTGCATCTCGCGATGACTATGAGCAAACAAGGAATACATAATCGATTTGTGCACTACAATCGCACTGATAAGGCTACATGCCAGCGGCTGCTAAAACAAAAAACAAATAGAGCTTTGAATGGTTAGCAGCACTATAATCCTTTCGCTAATTAATAAAAGATGCATGCGCTAAAAATGTGCAAAATATGCATGTGTTTTGCCAATTATTCTCGAAACTATAGAGCCTCTAATACCTCTAATTTCTGACATTTCTGATTTTTTTTTCCAAGCACCTGTTCTCAATGCCTATCTATCGGAGCCAAAAACACTGCTAGGTATGCACTGAAACTAATAGTATTTCATCTAAATGCTGGAGAAGCAGCCTACATTTCAGACTAGTAGTTCTCCCCAAACATTATGCAAACAGGCAAGTAGGAGAAAAATATTATTTCATGCACTGTTTTTTTTTTCTTTGCACTTTACTCATACCAAGAATTATTGCTATAGCAATTCATGCCACTGAAACATGAATGCAATTATTTTTTTAGTGATCTAAACCTTTTTTTTTTTATCATAAGCCAGCGGATTACAGTGAGAACATGTGGTTGGTTGTGAAAACCAGCCAGCGGTTATTCCTATGAGAAAGCAACCACATGTTCTCAGAGTGTTCGCCTTATCCAAGAATTCGTCTTAATGGGAGTCCACCATTATCACGTGGATTGTGAGGACAGTTGCTTCCCACCAATTGAGACATGAAATGTGCAGCTCACCTAGAAAGAACCTCAGCTGTTCGCTGGCATTGACCCACGGTAGCTTCCAGCGTTGTAACCTTCAGAGAGAGGTCTCGGCAAGCTTGTTCAGATTTCGCTAGCTTCTCCTGAAGGTCCTGTAAAGTGGAAATGGCAGCCCAGCCCATAAAAATACACTGTCATCACCATCAGCAGCATCATAATCAGCCCAGCTATGTCCTCTGCAAGGTAAAGGCCCCTCTTATCGGGCAAAAAATGCACACCAGTGTTTCCTATAATAATTATGCAGTTGGTCTTCAACAAGCCATTCACAGAATCATTACTCTCACTTGCAACATTAGGGCAGTTTTTAAAACAGTTTTGAACACTCTAAGGCTGCATCAGACATAAGCTATCAGACCTACAGGGTGGAACACCCCGACGGCAGAAAAATGAAGGCACTGAGTACTTTTATTAGGTTCTACTAAAAATCTTGCACAAAAGAAAAAGGGAATGCTTATAATGAGAATTTCTTGATCGCAATTTTCATGCGCTGATTCTAAACGTGTAGATCATATTCATGTGAAGCTGCATCACATATCTATTTACATATTTATTTATTATACCTCAAAATTCCTTTGGAACATTTCATATTGCACACTAGATGAGAGGCACCTATGAAAAGAATCTGATGCTCAGAACTCACTAAAGTGCTTTTCAGTCAACTTTGCAGAAACAATGAAGCACAACAAAGGTAAAACTATGGTTGCACTCTCAAAGGAATGATTCGCGCTTGGAAATGTGACAGTGAATGGCTCACTGGCTTCATTAATGCACGGTCACACAGGTTAAGAAGATTCTCTGCTCCTCATACAAAGAGGATAAAAGAAGGTTGCACAGGTTTCATCTGCAACCATAAGAAACTGGGGGAATCGCTGACAGACCACTTTAGGGCTAATCTCACCTCTATACAGACACCACCATCACCTGCAACTATAAAGCTACACTCAAGTGGACACTGACTGTAATTGCTATCTATGCCCTTTTTATGTTTAGCAGTGCTATCTGTCGCTTCACTGTGCTTGGCAAACATTTGGTTTCAAACATATAATAGACAGTAATGAACGAGTGGAAACTATCAAAGCTGAGTGGAAACGGTGGAGGTGGTTGAGTAGATGAAGGAAGCTGAGGAGAGCTTGTTCCAAGATTGCAGAATGGTGAAATGAGCCGTGCCCTACCTTGTTCAGGGCCTCCTTGATGGAAACCTCAGCCTCTAGCACTTGAACCTGTTTCTTCAGGCGCTGCTCAGTTTCCCTGTGCTCCAAGTCTGACCGAAACTGCTGCTCCGAGCAGGCCTGGGTAATCACACAAGTCACACACTCTCAGCTAGTGTTGCCACAAACAAGGAAAAGAAGATGTAAATATAAGCCTTGCTGAAATAGCAAAATAAAATCAAATAGTAAAGTCAAGTCTCATAAGTCTGCCAATGGCAGCATTCTCTTCCTGCAGCTTACGTACCTGTATTACACAGGAAGGAAAGATTTACATGATTTAACTTGAATTTTAGGCATTAGGACCAGCAAAACACTCTTGCAAAATAAACAGAAACTCAGCTGTTGGGCCACCTGGGTCATAAAGCTATGCTCTGGAGTAAATCACAAAGTATGAATACTGTGCCTGCCTGCCAGCAGTTGGAGAGTTTAGGTTGCGTCAAAAGTAGAAACAAAGGGGCATGAGAAATCTCAGAATACTCTGTCATTGTTTGTTCATTTATGCACTGTCATGCTGAACTGACTGTCGTCACCACTGGAATGTGTTGCAATTAATATCATCAAGCACACTGCAGCCCATACTGTTTTGAAGGTGTGAACTCAGGCAAGATTCAAATTTTTGAAACTGATCGTTGTTATATAATACCACAACAAATAATGAGCACTCTGAAAGTCTGAGATGTTGCCATGCCGTCTGCACTTTCTCGTGCCCATATTACGTTACTCTCGGGGGACAAAAGAGAGTGACATTTAGCTAAATAATACAGTTATTTCTGCACATGTCTTTTCCTATGGTATTTCTACGCCTTGTTCTTTCGCATGCCTCCTTCTTGCGCAGTTAACTTTAATAATCGGTCCTTCTGTGGCTCAGCTAACCTTGCGCGCGCTCTCCCTCTCGGCCATCATCTCCCGCTTGTGCTGCTCCCTCTCGGCTGCCAGCTCCCGCTCGTGCTGCTCACGAAGCGAGGCCAGCTGGGAGGCATGAAGGGAGCGTATGTGCTCCACTTCCCGTGACTGTTCTGTCGTCACCTCCTGGTACTGGTGCAGCCGTGCATGGAAGTCCATCTCGGAGCTCTTCAGCGCTGCTTCGAGTTTCCTGTTTTCTTCCTGTAAAGGGGCAGGAAGTCAAAAGCTCACAAGGAAAACTTTAGGACACCCTTATGAAAAACATATCCAATTATCCGCTATAAAAAAAAATTTGATTGCTCCGTTTCTTGTGACTTGGTTCGTATTTCTTCAGTGGTAAAGGACATGTTTATCGCTTTTAAATTAGAAGAAAAAAAATACTCTCTCTCTCCCCCCCCCCCCCCTCCCTCCTTCCCCCTTTCCAACTTGACTCAAACTTGTGTAGGGTTCTGTGAATATCAAAAATTTTGAATAGCAAATTAAGTATTCACGTATTCAATTATTCAAATGAATGAAATAATGTCTTTTAGAAATTTTTTCAAGCAAATCTAATATGCAATAGACTTTTTGAGTATTTAATGAATAATTGGCACAAGTGTCAAATAAGGCCCTCCGTACTATTTTTGCTGCACAACTGTTCATCAAATGGCGCCCACACCGACGCCATGCACCATCCTGCCTGACGAATACTACACACTCCTGTTTGTACTTTTAAAACTTTTTTAATTGTTATACACATATAATCTTATGCTGATAAAGTTCACATACTCAATTCACTTTGCAGCCCCATCAGTGGAGTTAGCCTTGCGTCTTTTAACAGCCACAGCTGTAATTGCACAAGTTAGCACCACACCAGAGCATCACCGCAGGCGTGTCAACATTTCACTCTATTCCTTGTTCTGAGTAATTATTCACAAAAGCAGCAGATATTAATATAAATATTCAATTCACATTCAAGTCTGTGCTATCATTATTCAATTCGTGTTCGATTTGATCGGGACGCTACACTCATACTCGACTCAGCAGTGGATGTACACTATTCATACTCGATTCGAACTAAGCACTATTTACACACCCCTTAGGGACGTGACATGAATGAAGACACTGAGTGAACCGTAGGCACTGTGATCCCAAATGGCAAGTGGTCAGTGCTCTGGTTAAGCCACAGAGGTCCAGAAAAAAATATATACATACTGCAATACACTGGCTTTCAAACGACAAAAGGCTAATCCACGTATGGTTACACACGGAGCCGTTTGTTTATTACTATCAGTATGCAGCACACCCCTTTTATGTTTATCAGGCAAGGTCCATAATTCATGCCTAGGTCGTTCCAGAAGAGCAGCAGTTATGTGTGGCTGACATTACGATGTTTAGAGCTGCGACGCACTATGTATGCATGCTCTCTTAAAAGTTACAACAGTAACAGTAACAAGTAACATTTAAATGCAGTTCGATAGACAGTGCCATAGACTGACCACTGTCGCCACCATCATGGCTTATATATCTTGGGGCACATTTCCTCAGCAAAGAGCGGTTCTCTCAGAAAGCAGAAGGAAAAGTGAAAAAAAAAAAAAAAAAAAAAAAAAAAGAAAAAAAAAAGGAAAGAAAAAAAGAAGATATTGACTATGAATGGGTGCAATCCACAAGCCCATACATGTGCCCACGACTCTGTAGACAAACTTAAAAAGCTTTGCTTCTAAGCCTATACCTTGAGCAGCCGCATAGTCGTTGTCAAATGCTTTCGGATGACGGAGTCTGGTGCAGGAGACAGCTTGAGTGACAGGTGGACGAGGTGCTTGAAAGGGTTGGCCTCCACAATGTCTAAGATGGCTGGATCTGAGCCAGTTCGACCGTGCACCACCAGTGATAGCACGAACCGGGGACTCTCCTAGCACCAACAAGACATATGCGTGGCAGTTTTCATGTGAGTGATGCTTCTTAAATATTTATCAACATTAATCAGAGAATTGTAGAGGAAAATGATAAAGAAATCAATAAAAAGGTAGCAAGATGTGGCAAACCTACAATAAAAAACACGCAGTGGCTTCAGACAGAAATAAAAATAAAAAAAGAAAATGTCAGGAAATGATTCATGTCAGGAAAGAAATAGTTCACAAAGGTATGCAAGTAAAATACAGAATAAAACATAAATAGCTCTGTCATTCAACAAGAGTATCATTGACAAAAAAAGAAAAAGAAAGCACTATGTTGCCTGGCTATACAATAGATGCAGAAGACAGTGATAACATTAATTTTGATTTATTTATTGACAGACATTGCTAGTTTCAACAGGAAATAGTGGCAGGACAAGTGAAAATACAAACAAGAAGAGAAACCACCATATACAACATTATGAAAGTATTAGGCACTGTAACACCACATGCCCCGTTAAGCCATGATCAATGAAGGTTAAGCTCACAGCACACCATTAAATTGATTTGAAGGAACAGGAACTAGCGATATGCCTGAAATGGCTTGATGCCCAAGAAGCGACATGACACACATTAAGATTCCTTTTCTTTTTTTTTTGCCGGGCCAGTACTTTGCCCACATTTTCCACTAGCGTTATCATTTCCCAAGGGCAAAGACGACGCCTAATGGAAAAAAACAAAAAAAAACAATAAGCAAACAAACAAGCAGACATGATGACCCAACCTGCAGCAGTGTTCCTTCCTGGTGTATACAGCTTGGGTGACACTAGCACTGATTGCATGAACTAGTGGGAAAACACGAAGAGAAAATCAGAGAGGAGAAAAAAAATACAGAATGCACACCTTTTGCTCACATTTGGTACACAGCTCAAGGAGGTCAACAAACTTCTGCGGAAATGCCACAAAGTCCACGAGAAGACCCTGCTGTGCCTTGAGGCTGCGAGGTGCAGATGCAGTGAAAGGAAGTACCCTGGCATTATTTTTAGGAGGCGCTTTCAAACATTTTCCACTCATTTTTGGAGAGTTTTCCTTTCCAAAAAGGTGCAATTTTTCCAACATCTTTTTTCTAGGGGTGTGCAAATAATGAAATCTTCAAGTACAAATTGAATATGAATATGGGGAAAAAATGCTTTTGAATATCTGATCAATGAATAAAGAACATAAAAATTAGAAACAGCAATCACTGTTCATCTCTATTTTAAAATTCATGTGGCATTTGCAAATAAAATTAAACTAGAATTGCACAGAAGTATATACCTGCTGGAAAATCCAGTATACATTTTTATAAAATATTCTTTATGCCGGTTTTTTGCATAGCTAGTATGGGCCTGCACGAAACCGGGTGAAGCTGTCATATCGCTGCTGAATACAGTAAACTATCATTAATTCGACCTTCAGGTGACCAGAAAAAATGTCCTATGACTAGAAATTATCAAATGGGCATGAAAAAACTGCCAAAAACAATTTCCGTCGCAGAAAGTTTATCCGATGAACACCTGCACGATGGTTGTGTGCATTTGGAATGAAACCTAAGTGAGAACAATGAATTTTTGCTGGTTTCATTTTGCGCACGCTGTTGTGCCCTCTTAAAAAAAATGTGCCTGTCACACTTCGAGCATGCTTCACCGCATAGTTTACGAGGTCATACATTGCGGTGAACTGGAAAATATTCAATGTATATTTGACAATTTTTGAATATTCGAAAATTCCGAATATGTTTTTCAAACATCAATATGAAGCAAATAACAAACATATTCGATTCGCATTTGAACTTTCGAATATTCACACACCCCTAGTTTTCTCACAAACTTATTTTGGTCAAGTGGAATAAGTGCATTTCTTTTACTTTAAGAGCCTGCAGTCTTCTTTGCACAGCTTCCTGCCAATTTTCGCTATGGTACAAACCAGTATTCATTTAAAAAACAAATTGTGGCATGAAAGCTAAACATTTCAACAGATTCGTTTGTCTTGGGTTGGTAACTAAGTGAAACTTGAAAGTTCTCCAACTATTAAACCAGTAGGATCTTATTTTTGAAAAACTCGAAGTTTCGTAGCCGGCTGTACTCCTTCAGGGGTGATGCTGTATGCAGCTACTATAAGCAAATGAAAGCAGAGGCGAGGAGGGGGGCTTAAAGCCTGCATGGAGTCTGATGCCAGCAGGTGCAGCAATGCTCGCTGCTGTCTCTTTTCCTTTGTGAGATGGCCAGCATCGAATGAAGACCCTGCGGGCACATTCCAGAAAGGGGTCGCTTCTTGTACGTTGTTGTTTGTGGCCTTCTGTAAATGCCATGATCCAAGAAGGTGTCTTTTTCGATAATTGGTCTCTGTCTCCAGAATGGGTACTTCCTGGAAGTTTATTTTATAGTCGGAGTCGTCAGAATGTTCAGCTGTAGGGTTGCATTCTCTAAAGAAGTTTCGTACATCACTCTTAAGCTGTTGAATTTATTCTCCTAGGTTTTTTGCTTTGCCAATGCAGCTAGCATCACATTCAGTGCAGAGAATTTTGTAAGCAATGCCTTCGGCTCTTTCTCTAGGTTGTCTTTGTGAATAGGTAGCGTGCTCCGTGAAGTGTTCCAAGAGCTTGTGCACTACTTGAATGCCTCCTTTCTTCAACATACGGGCAACGGTTTTGATGAAGACTTGCATGTAGGGAAGAGTGACATATTTTTGAGCTGGAGTTGCTTGCTGTTGCTTGTTCTTTTCCCGGGGCCTACCATTCCATTTTTGGAGGTGTATGACTTTCTGGATAAAATGTTTAATGTAGCTGTTCATGGATAGCTTTTTGAATATCATGCCATCCTTCAGGAAGGAGCCAAGTTGGCTTTGAAACATTGGGTTTCTCTAAAATAAAAGAATTGATGGTTGGAAAATTTTTAAGCTTCATTTAAGCAGGGCTCTCGAGCCAAAAATTACGGAAAAAATAAAGACTTTCTATTAATTTATTCAGTCCCTTGGCCATTCATTCCACTTTATAAGGTGCAAACGAACCAAATAAATTTTATCTCTATTAATTTTTTTATTGTTTGCTCAAACTACAAATTTTTGATGTTTTGCTAATTTACAAGGATATCTTCACATCAAGAGCTGATAAAGGCATATTTATTATTGCAGCATGCGCCTAAGTGGTTAAGCTGTTGGGAACAAATTTCTCATTTTATGCTCGCTAATGTTTTTGCAGGCTCTAATTTAAATGGCTCATCAACCACTTTTTCTTACATCAAACTTCAAAAAGTTGTTAAATGACTAATATTTGACTAATTCCTATGTTATATTCCTTACACTATATACTATCAAGCCACATGTTAACAGTAGCTTTCTAATGAGTGGATTATTCTTTGTTGTTTCTATAAATGAAAGAGTGAAATTGTAAAATAAATTGAAAATGAAGTGTTAGATCAGAAAAGTAATTGCATATTTGAAATCAGCGCAAGAAACTGATTAAGACTGTGCACTGTCATTGCATTTACCTTCAGCATTCTTAAATTTTGGGGTGTCATAAAGCTACGAAGGATGTTGCAGTGGGGGGAGGACTCTGGATTGATTTAGACTATCAGGAGTTCTTTAATGTGCAGTGACATTGTCCAATCAATGTAAAAGTGCGCTTGCAACTTGCTTCCATCGAAATGTGGCCGCCTTGGTTGGGAGCAAATCCGCAACCTTGTAAACAACAGCCAAACAGTATTCATATTTGAAGCTGTAAATTTGGCACAAAACCTGAAACTGGGCGAAAAAATGAGCTACACCATCGCAAGCAACATTAGTTTCATACTTTCCAGTAACCTGTCTCAAAAAAAGAGTGTGTCATCAACCAAACACAGTTCAAGGAAATAAGGCGATTAAGAACGTGAAGGCACATCCGGCAAGGTGGTTGAAACAATGCTGTTCCTCAGACCTCTACGCACTGCGTCACCAACCCTTGTGTTCCATTCCTCATCCTCTTCTGAACTTAGTTCCAATTAGAAAATTTCTTCAAAAGACGTGAAAGACACTGCTTTGGAGCCGGAATTTTACTGCGAAGAAACATAACAGAAGAATGATATGAAGATGGCTGCCTTGCACACAACTCTATAGGTGCCTATAGCTTAAAGACTGATTAAATTATTTTATCATGACGGGGGAGCAGGCACTTTAGAGGTATAAGTTCAGGGTTTGCAGATGTTTTGAGCCACTGATTTAGACCTCAGATGGTGCTCATGGCAGCTGGACACAATTTTAGAGTAAATTTTAGATCACTGAATTTTGTCAGTACATGGTGGTGGTTTACTTCAAGGCTAACTGCATCGTTTCTTCTACATTCAGACTTTGCTGAAATTTTCGCGGTACGTTCTCTGCAGCTTTCTGGTCAATTGTGCCTAATTTCACAACAGTGCAATGTTTAGTCGCAGTGCAAATGAATTTTAATATTTCCAATTTTGGCCTCTGTCAGAGAGATTTCTACAGGCAAACTTGTGTGTGTATGTGTGTCTGAGGGGGGGTGATGTCACTGGACATACAACTGTTGATGTTAGCTCTGTTTTTGCTGACATGTTTGTGAAGGAGAAAATTTTGAGCTTGCTTCTAGTAATTTCACGCAGACAGAGACCCAAGCTGTTGCTAAGGGTTGCAAGTTTTGCCAGACAATGACAACAAAACAGGACGTCACTGGATAGTCTGTTGTGTCAGCATCGCTTTGTTTAAATATGGTTTTGGTTTACTGGTTTTTGCTCTCTTAAAATACTTCTCGGTATATTGAAAAACTGTTTGTTTTTGTACTGGAGATAAAGGATTCTAAGGTTTTAATTACTGATTCTGGTTTGATTACTAATTAAAAGTGTTCCAAAAGCCTTCAGAGTTGGCCTTTAATATTTAACCAAGGTGCTGCCACTCTGGAGCAAATGCTGGCAGTAACCACAAGGTTAGCCCTGTCAGTGGCCAGGATAACAACTGCCTAAACAAGACAACTGTTCCTTGTTTGAACCCATCAGGAGGGGATACAAGATACAAGGATGAGCCAGGCTCACCACTGGGAAATTTCACACTAAATGCCTCGACCAGTGAGGCTTGTTCATTGTATGGAGGGGTTAATACCACCGTTTGCAAGCCCATGACTCTTTCTGCCTCCTCTCAGCACTGGTAGCAAGTTTGGAGATTCACAGGAAACATAAGCAATCTAAAGACTGCTCAGCTCATCATACAGGGTCAACCTGTGTGTTCTACATTTTTTCTTTTTTTGTAGAGACTTTACAGCATTACTTACAATAATGCATGTAATATTGAACGTAAAACGTAAACCATGCCGAGGATGAGACGCAGAAAAGAAGTGGACAGGACGAACGCGGACTTGCAACTGTTTATTGAAGCATAGCCTAAATCTTTTGTTGACAATGTTGCACATGCGTGCCAAGTGCTCACTACTTTACCGAATTTAAGAATTTGTATACAGAAGGATAGAAGTCTATTTGGGCTGCTTCGAAGATTTCACATGCTTTATTATCCTTGGCACCTCCGATTATTTTTTTCTGCTCGAAGCGGTAAATGAGAGACAATATTTTGGCAAATGCATGCTGCTTCAAGGAATTCCTGTGCTCTTGCAGATGCATATTAATGCAGCATCCCGTTTGCCTCAAGTAAACTGAACTGCAGCTCAGCGGGATTTCATAGGCTACTTCTATTTCGCAGGGCAGATATTTTATTCTATGGTTCATTCCACAGCCTTCTTTCCTTTGTAAATCTTTATTGTGTCAGTTGGCACAGATGTGAAAACTTGCAGGGCGCAAAGACCATGTCTACACCAAACTGTCTTGCTACTCCTATCAGGCTGTACATAGGGTAGTAGGTACTTTGAATTTCCACCTTTTGCGGTTGTCAGTTTCCTGTGCACAAGTTTTCAACACAGCCTTGGCAATAGCCTCAAGAAGAGCAGGGGGAAATCCTGCAAAACGTAGGCATCCCACTTGAGCAGAAAAACTGAGTTGAACCTTGTCAGAACAGGACTTAACAAGTGACAACCTCAGACAAGAGAAACTGATTTTCTTCTTGACAAGCTTAGTGACATGAGTCATGGCGTAAAACAGCCTTTTTGGACCTAGGCATATACGCCCAACAGAGGTGATCTGTTTCATTGGAAAGCAATCTAAGATTCAAGAACTGCAAACGAGAATTTTTAGGTAATTTGAACGCTGGAGGCAGTAGATTTAGGTCGTTAAAGCTTTGTTAGCGACTACTTGTAGGTCGTCGTCTGGGTTGGTTATTAAAAGAATTAAAAAGTCATTGATGCATCTGAAAACCCACACAATTCAGTCATCAGTTAGCTCTCATGCAAGTGAACAGTCAACTTCAGCTAAAAGCATCTGTGAGAATTGGGGCCACATTTGACCGCTTTAAGTTCCTGCTACAGCAACTAGCCCCTCATCGCACACTCTTGTAACATTGTTTCTGCATAAAAATGCCATAGTACTATTCTCACTTTCCATACTTTAGCCGTGCTGAACCACGACTATGTACATAAATTTGATGAAACAGTCTATATGTCACTGTGATAGCTAGTTGAGAAACAAATCCTGTTAAGACAGTATGTATCTACAGGAGGTCTAGGGCCTGTCAAACTCTATGTAGCTTTTTTCTTTGCTTCTTTATATACCATTCAAATGAATAGGGCTATTCCTGCCTTCACTTTTCTTGACAGCACAGCTAGGCATCTGCTCTTCATTCGTGCAGGAAATCCAGCAATGGTTTTCATTTTCGGTAATGTAGCACTACCCACTTTGATGCCACAGAAGTAGAGGTGGTTAGAGTTTGCAAGAGGAGTTTAAGCGAATTTACAAGCCTTTACAGAGAATTTACAGAGAAGGCATAAAGTCAATGTCCAATACAACTGTATGAACCAAAACATGAATCCATAAAAGAGACCTGAAGAAAGCTTTTGACTACCACAATGACAAAAAAGAAAACTTAAAGTGTATAGAGACATGCCTCTGGAAGTCTTCTTCAGTGAGAGTGAGCGTGTAGACAAAAAATGGGTCTGCATCGTCTGTGAGCTGGATCTGGAGTTCCTGAAATATGGAAAGAGAATGGATTCAGGAAAGAGATGACGGTAACCTAACAAGTCCTGCCTCAAAATTAATTTTGCTGACATCTTCAACTGGTGCACATAGAGATAAAACAGTCAGTTATAAAGTTCACTTGAGGTTACCTGCTGCAAAATTCCTCGTTACCTGAGCACTGCTTATAGATAAAAAGATGGATAGGGTAATGACTCTCACATTACGTCATTTAGGAGCAATTTCGGGTCAAACTATACACAGTGCAGTGGTCTGTATGAGTGATAATTGAATCACAGAGGTTCCCCAGAATATACACTGTAGTTGCATCGTTAATCTTTTATATATTGTAAATGAAGCCACTAATGTCACATCTGCTGAAGGAACAGGAGTGGAAGCAGGCTTGAGCATTTTGGAGCAGCTCGGGGAGCAGTAGTAATGCCGTTTTGGAACAGCTTTAGAGCAGTAAAACAAGAATTTTGAGAGCATGCTGATTATGTTTTGGAGCATTTTTTTAGAATCGAACGCTTTTAATAATAACAGTTTTCTATTTCTGACATACAAAAAAAATCCATTTTGATTTTTTTTTTTCAAAGTTCAATGCTTAACTTGACCCTGCATACATCTCTGACAAGGCAAGACAAACAGCTAAAACATGTACAGAGACTTAAAATATCACAGCTGACCTGAACAACAATTTGGAGTAACATTAGCAAATGAAATGGTTTTTTTCTACGCTCCCCATCTGAAAATCATGTCTGCTTAAAAGCTTTTGACCACCTGATAGATTCAAACGTGGAGTTTACCAAAGTACTTTGATGTATGCACTCAAGCACCACCACTAGTTTGGAATTCACATCAGTGAGCAGCACATTTATGCTATCTTGTACACATCGTTTTCGATCCTGTGCTCGTGTCGATAAATTCCTGAGCACTGGTCAGTGCTGCCTGCAAGGAGGATTGAGGTAGCCTTTTCTTCTCTTCAGATTATTTACTTTATAAGCTTCTGCCAGTGGTTCTCGTGTTTTTGTTTTAGCAACGCTGAGGCTGCCTTACGTTCAACACGTTATTAATATGCCCTGTATGGCTTTCCAACACTCTTCAGAAAATTTATAGTCATTTGCACCTTTGTGGCATCGCTCTATAACGCTGCTTTTGCCTCATGTTCCAGGCTTTCAGGTTTGGCAAATTTATTCTTAACAAAGAGGCTCGATGGTGAAGTATGTGCTTGTTTTCACAGCAGAATCATTAGAACAACTCATGTAGTTCATTACAAAAGGTTTTCTACGTCCATTGAGCGGCAAAACCAGGTTCTGCTAAATTTGATTGCGAAATATTAAGGTTTGGAGCAGTTTTGGGGTAATATTGCATTTTGGAGCAGCATGGAGCAGGGAAAGCAGTTTGGAGCAGAATGGAGCAAATGGAGCAGTACTTCCATCCCTGAAGGAACAAGATTCAGGTAGTAAACAAGGGCTTATTTGGCCACATCCAAGGAGTCAATGCCCTACGTGTGGCAACATGAACTTGGTTTCCTTGAACTATGTAAGCCGATAAGTGTTTTCTCTTGAAGGGGATACTGCTGTCCCTTTCTTTTGCTCAGGCTGCCAATGGCTAATTTTCCGTCTCTTCTCAACAAGTCGTTGGAAATAAACTTTTGAAATTTAATTATATCTATTCTCACAATGTGAGGGTTACGGGAAAAATGCATGCATCATTTCAATTTGCAGAAAAATATAGATAACTTGAGTGGCATTTATGATCAAATGAGTTTGAAACTTCCAGTGCGACACAATAAGTTCACATGGTCGAATTCCACTCAACAAATATTAAGCACGTATGTACCTCCACTCAGTGTTTAGTAAGAATCATCTTGTACCTCCCCCTGCTCTTTTCATATGTGATCTGACAAGCAAAAATAAGGAATATCACTCACTTTTCCGTCAACAATTGATGACTTGCTCTTGCGTATCGTGAGGCACACAGATGAAACACTGAAAGGAAATAGAGCTGCAATCAGCCCAATGTGACAGTCATTCCCACTGCCGCAACACATGAGTTTCCGTTCAATTGCATCTGTGCTCACCATTTTTCTTTGTTTCACTCGTCATGTGATAGATTCGCTGCCACTGAAAGCATATGTGCACCCAAACAATGGTATTCTCTGAACTTAGCCCACTCCCGTACGCGCTCTTGAGGTAAAACTAACTGCTGGCGTCTAGTGATCATGTTTTAATATGCACTTTCAGTGTTCTTTGAGCACCCAATATCGATTTCCTTCGATTATGTGTATACCTTTCACCAGTAACGGTATGCAAAAAGGCACATACCACCATCTAAAGGGACTGTGTGCCATACCACCCTCTGTGGTAAACAGCCACATTATACCAACTGGCATGGGCATGTCAAAAGAAATGAATAGGAAAAGCCGACCCTAAACCGGAGAACTGGGAGGAGAGTAAGTTGACCGACTCAAACTTTTATCAGCACATCAGGCCGGTGGAAAGAGCCTGACGGTCGGCAAAAACCAATGGTATCATGAACTGCGGACACCACCCATATGTTCTTACTGCGTAAAGTTCCCCCTCCTCCTCAACTGCTAGGGCCTCACTTCTGAAGTGTACTGGCGTGCCGAAAATTTCAAAAATCTCCCTGTGTGGAGTACCAAACCCGTAACCAAGCAGGCTATAAAAGAACTGCATTTCTGTTATGACCTCCTTGCCAGTAATCGGAACCGCAGCGATCCCTCCGAAACTCACCGTCGTGCCGTAGCGCAAAAGTCATCTTTGAGCTGGACACTGAGTGTTCGGCAGTACAGGCTCTCACGGTTGGACTCGCTGGTGCCTGTGCCATCTACCCTTCTGTACTGCGAGTCGAGAATCATATCGCCCTGGAGAAGAACAAAAAAAAATCATAAGCGTCCTGGAGCGTCAGAAGACGACACCAACACACAATCGTAACACGCCGCCAAAGGGCGGGCAGATCAAAACGTTGACACCATTCAACGAAACACAGCGACACATCTTTTGCGATCTATCATTGTAGCGATACAAGTACGTTATAACGTTTGTTTTGAGCTTCAAGAGGGCTAAAATAAGTGGAAAGCACACAGACCTTGCTGACAACGCCATCGGTAACATTGAAAAATGACACGCTTTAATGCTATTGGTCGATAACGTGGCTGGCCTGTCGTACTCTACTTGACTGCGTTTCGGCCTATTCAATTGCTTTTAACTAATACAAACAATTTTTACCCATATGCTCTATTTGAATGATAGTGACACATTATACTTTACAAAATAAAATATTTTACACGTACTGTTTAATTTGGTCTTGTATTTGTTTTTTTTTTTAGTACAACACATCGCCACATTGCTGCGTAGCGCTACCTCCGTTAAAAACGTCAACACGTCAACAATAGGGATTAGGCGCCAAGTTCGGCCGTCAAAATGTATCCAAAGTTTTTTATTGCGGTCTTGAGAAGTAAAGCTGCAGATGCCTATTGCTAAACAAAGCCAGGTCTAGCTTTCTGCCGGAAATCTCACCGCAGGTCAATAGCGTCATTATGCCTTTTTCATAAAATTTATCACAACAGCTATCTGAAAGACAGATTACTAACAAGAGCATCTTACATATCGGCACGCATTGGTCACCGCCATAAGGTTGGGGTTCCATCTTGTCACACACAACATTTTCATGATTCATTCATACCCAGAACTTGTGCCAGCTGGAATCACCTTAACCATAATATCATTTTCATGTCAGGTTATAACGCATTTCGCAAAGCTATTGTTCCCCTTTGAATGTTTTTATGCTTGTAACTATGAAAATATTTGGCTTTTACTCCCCTCCCCCCCCCCCCAAAAAAAAAAAAAAAAGGTGTTAAACTGTATCCTCATTGCATTTTGAATACATTGTCTTCTTTATTTTCGGCTATTTCTATATACTTCTATTTTTTTTTCTCTCCTTGTCATTGTTGTATATATTGTACTCTTAATATCCCCCCTCCCCAATGTAATGACCCCCAGGCCTGCGTGTAAAACAAATAAATAAACTGTGTAAAGGAATGCGAAGAGAAGTTAGAATGCGCCGCTTTCAGCCATGCTCAACTCATGTATCGCCGTGAAGTCTTAGCCTAACTGTAGCTTCTATTTCCAACACTAAGCACACTTGGATGCAAAGTTAGTTTGCAGATATCTCAACTGAGATGGTGGCATAACTTATACGCTGTGCATATAGTTTCTAAATATTACTTATAAACTATATGACGCCGTGAGCGCTACGTATATGGCTACCACTGAAGGTCGAGCCTTTATTCGGATCGCGATGCGCACGCTACTCGCGGCGGAAAGGGCGGATCGTCCGGGAGGCGCGCGCCGGGCCCCGCTAAGAGACGCTGTGCCTGAACGTGGCTCGTGTTCACCGTTCGTTAGTTACATTCGCGATATTCGCGGCATTCTGTGGTCACAAATGGATTAAGGGATTGCAAGTCACTTGTGTTTTCCCATGGAATGGCAAGAAATAGCGAATTTATTCAATTTTAAGCTGTCATCAATACTGCCAACAAGCAGGAAATGACTTTAAAGCACTGAGAAGGCTTTGGATATGGCATGAGATAACATTTAACTAAATGCAGCAAATAATGAATCGAGTTTCTGACGCCTACTCCGGGGAAGGCCTAAGCAATTCTGTAGGGAGTTTGCATGAAGCGATGCATGTTGGGTAATCAGCCATGATGATGTCGACGGCGGATCCACTGAGCACATATCTTGTAGCTGTCTTGATATGTCTATACTGGTCACAGATAACTTGAGCTACCAAATATGTCTTCAAAACATCAATTAATGCTAGTCTAGAAGACATCCTCGACAAGATGTCTGGAAGCTGTCTTTTGAAGGATTTTTATGTCTTCAGCTACATAAGACAGTTAAAAGCCGGCTTATCCAGTGTCTTTTAGAGTTCTGCTTCACAAGTCTACCATACTTCCTCACAAGACGTTTCTGGGTCACGTACAGCTACCATAGCGCAGCCAGGTTGAATTGACCGAGTGCCTCGTCGTGTCGTCGTTTTCGAAGGTCCACCGAGCAAACACGAGGCTGTATGTTCGTGCGCTGCGCTTACGTGCGTGCAGGGTGTCGGCAGATTCCTCAGGAACGTATGCGTCGACGTTGTTGTGCCTCAAATGCTAGCTGTCATGATCTCTTTAAGGGCTGCTCCCGTACTTTCACTCATCTTAGTTCTATTAACGTTGCCTTCGCTGTACAAAACTAAATAAATAATTGTCCCTTCCTTCCTTCCTTCCTTCCTTCCTTCCTTCCTTCCTTCCTTCCTTCCTTCCTTCCTTCCTTCCTTCCTTCCTTCCTTCCTTCCTTCCTTCCTTCCTTCCTTCCTTCCTTCCTTCCTTCCTTCCTTCCTTCATTCATTCATTCATTCATTCATTCATTCATTCATTCATTCATTCATTCATTCAAAGGGAGAGAACGTCAATCGAGTTCAGATTGGCAGTATAAAATGTGTTCATTTTCAATGCACATTTCTACAAATACGCACATTGCGGCTGCGGGTAGATAGAACTGCTGATGGCAAGATAGCGAACCCGTCCTCTGTACTCATATTGAACGAAAGCCAATCTGAGCAGGGTGATAGAAGGAAGCTGGGCTATAGCTGGGCTGTTCAAGCCACCACGACTGTGGTATCGCTAGCATTTGCTCTGCCAGGTCGTAAGTTGGCAAGTACTGTACGTTGGAGACTTTCCTGGTTTCGAAATAGGGATGAGGAATAGGTATCCTGACAGCGAATTTCCAGCACTCGGGCACGACTCCTTCCAATCGTAATTTGTTTATTCTGTCTAGTAATTGAGGTAGCTCAGCGCTGCTTAGGTTTTTGTAAACCTCATACTGAATATTGTCCGAGCTGGGCGTTGTTTTACGTTTCGCATCTATTGCAGCCAGCAACTCGGGCATAGAGAAGCAGCTTGCGACTCTGTCGGCGCCGGCATCGGATGGGAGTTTATATGAATGTGCTTGCATCCTTTTCTTTACATCGACCTGTATTTCTACACGTCCGGAGTGGCATTCAGTGCTACTTCAGCCGTTTCACATAACTGAAAGAATTCCAAACTCCTTTCAATGCGTTTCTGTGGAAAGGATAGAAGTGTACAATCTTTTCATAAGCTTTCAGTAGGGCTTTCCAGCTCTTATTTTCCTGTTAAGAAATATAAAACATTTTCAAAACAAATACCAAACGTGACTATGACGTTTTATTGCCTGGACTGGCGCCTGATTCTATTCTCAATTTGATGTTAAATTATTTTCACAAATATTATATAGATGTTACTCTTCATAAGATAGGTGTTCGGATGGTTGCAACGGAACGAAGCGCCGGTTTTCACATTGGGCACCAGTTACCGTACGCCATGTACGACCCCACCGGACAAGCAAACACTCCGCGGTAATCCCCCGCGTAGGTGGCCGGGAGGTTCACTGCAGCATCGCTACTGGCGGGTTCATCCTGCGTGCACTTGCTGAATGCCCAGTTCAGGTAGAAGAACTGAGCGTGAGAGAGCTTCCATCCCTTCATCGCCTCAACTGCGTGGTACGTCATGTCCACCTCTCTGCGGACTTGCCGCATGGAATCGAGCGCCAGCGCAGCAGCCGCGATCATCTCGCCCTGTTTGTCCAGCAGAGGCTTGTTCAAGTATCGGTTGCTGAAGCAATTCGCAAAGCTGCGTATCGTGGCACTTGTGTCGGAAGACCATTCGTGTTCGAAGATCACAGAATGCCACACGAACGTGGCTAGCGCGGCGCCGAGCTTCGGCAAGTGAATAAGGAGAAACCAGTTCGACACGCGTTGTAAGCTCAAGTAGTAGCCCAGGTGAACGAACAAGCGCGAGCCTCGCCTTTGGGGTGATGTGCCCAAATCGGTAACGGCTTCTGGTAAGTCCTGCATTGTTCGGTACCGTTCCGCCAAATATTCGTAGCGATGAGTGCTGTAGTAGAGCCCCGAAAAACTAAGCGTAGAATTTGGGACAACTAGTCCGGTGGGCAGTGCATCACGGGGCAGGACTACGCGCATTTCCTGCACTCTATCGAAGGCGTCGTGCCGCTCTTCGTCGCTATTGTTGAAAATCGCTTTTTCCCCGAAGCTCCTCAGGACAGCCATCTTGACCGTGTCGAAAAGGTTGACTATGAGGATGTCTTTGTCGATGCTAGTGAGACGCTCCACAAGATAAGCATTCCATAGATTGCTCAGGCTCTTCACCTCTTCTTTGCAAAATCTAACTTTCTCAGCGTCACCGCTATTGGCAATAACTTCAAAACGCTTCGTCAGTCTCACTGAAGCATCGGCAAGAAGAAAGACGCTTGACAAGGGCTGGTTGGAGTGAAGAGAGAGTTTTGAGATGAGACGCTTGACTTCCTCGAAACATCTCACAGTCACGCGCACCCGTGAGATGTTTACAAGCAGGCTAGCTCCCAGGATATTATGCATTTCGCCGGAAGCAACGTGGTGAAAAAGGGCACTCAGTAGCTGGCTATCTCCGGTTGTGCTCGAGCAATTTTTATCGATAGCAGCATCACGTGCAAAGTTCCGCACCTCTTCTATTGTTATATTGGTGTTCAGTCTCTTGTTGATGACGTGCATAACAGCTGCGCAGTAATAGCTTCTATAATGGTATTCGGGCTTCAGGAGTTCAATATGTAAAGACATTGGTAACGACTGTTGATCAATTCGAACACCAACGATAAAGAAACTTGCTGGTATTACGGCAGTTGAAAAAAATGCGCTCACAATGGAGCTGCTTGTCATTATTGCTTTGACCTCTCCAGAGTCGAGTAGAAAGGTGGCCACATCTGAAGCTAGCTTCGTTAAGTCTCTTGCTTTTATGGCGTCGCTGCAGGACCGATAGTAATTCACAAGTAGGTCACCCACCTGTTGCTGGAAGAATACAGTCCCGTTGAAGATGCTGCCCTCGTAGCCAGCCAAGAATTGCGCGTCATCAGATTCTTTCTGAATGACTTTGCTGCAGACGTACGCGCGCAGGTCATCGCAAGGGTTTGCCATTACGTCTATGACGTCGGCAAGTTCCCTGGCTTCCTCCTTACAGCAGAAGTCGTACGGTTTGTTCTTTACATCGGCTTTTTTGGCACGATCAAGAAGTGCGAAATCCAGGCCGACTACGATGAGAAGCAGCACGAAGAGAACGTCGACAGCCACCGCGATTAAGAGGAACTCAGCATCTCGACCCGTGCGCATCATTGGAACAGATCCCCTGTAGGTCATGCGGCGATAGGACATGGACGTCGCCGCACCGGTTTTGAATAAACTCGTCGCCTTGGTGTCTGGAGGGATAATAACTGAGATGTCTTCAGCCTTGGCGACGACGTTTTGGGCCGGTTCGTGGAGAGCAACGAACTGTCCATGAATGTAGCCGGCATCCTGAGGAAGAAGGGAAGCTTGCCTCGTGGGCCTGAAGGCAGCCGTGGTCATAGGCTCTTCTGTTCCATCATACGTGTGAAGCCTTCCACTGGAACGTGCGTGTTCCGCTGGTTGAAACGCACCTGTAGCGAGAGAACTCGTTGTAGGTGCATTCATCGAATCGTCAAAGGAATAACTGCGGCTACGTGACGCCGGGCCGCTCGGAGTCACAACTGCACTGCTTGATGCCACGCTACATGCACTTGTGCTCACCACCGGGAGCTGCCCTGTGTGAAGTGGAGTATCAGTGAGCTGGGTTAGCTGACCCGGAGGCGATTCGCCACTTGCGGCAATTCCTTTGTCAATGTCTGCCGATGGCTTTGCGGGACTTGGCTCTGATCCGGCGACGGCAAGGATAAGAGGATTTTGGACATCACTTACATTCGCCAGAGGACTCTTCCTTTTCTTCCGTGATGGCTTCTCGTCCCGATTCGGTGGACCACGCTGATCTACAGTTCTGCTTGAAGTCTTCAAATTGGCCTTCCTAGCCACCTTGTGCTCTTTCTTGCCTCTGCGCTTACTCTTCCGTGGTACTTGAGAAGACGCCTCGACGCCAGCCCCACCGATTGCTTCCATTTGGTTGAAGCTCATGGCTTTGATCTCTGATACAATACTAGTGGATCCTTGTCCTTCTGCTCCCGCTTCTTCTGCTTCCGCTGCTTCTGCTTCCGCTTCTTCTGCTTCAACGCAGCCAAGGATAACAAAATAGGTATTACGTGTTTACTATTTTATTCAGAAAAACAAAACTCATCTAAACGCTTCTTCTGCTTCCGCTTCTTCTGCTTCAACGCAGCCAAGGATAACAAAATAGGTATTACGTGTATACTATTTTATTCAGAAAAAAAAAAAAAAAAACTGGTCTAGACGCTTCTTCTGCTTCCGCTTCTTCTGCTTCAACGCAGCCAAGGATAACAAAATAGGTAATACGTGTTTACTATTTTATTCAGAAAAACAAAAAAAACTGGTCTAGACGCTTCTTCTGCTTCCGCTTCTTCTGCTTCAACGCAGCCAAGGATAACAAAATAGGTATTACGTGTATACTATTTTATTCAGAAAAAAAAAAACTGGTCTAGACGCTTCTTCTGCTTCCGCTTCTTCTGCTTCAACGCAGCCAAGGATAACAAAATAGGTAATACGTGTTTACTATTTTATTCAGAAAAACAAAAAAAACTGGTCTAGACGCTTCTTCTGCTTCCGCTTCTTCTGCTTCAACGCAGCCAAGGATAACAAAATAGGTATTACGTGTATACTATTTTATTCAGAAAAAAAAAAAAAAAACTGGTCTAGACGCTTCTTCTGCTTCCGCTTCTTCTGCTTCAACGCAGCCAAGGATAACAAAATAGGTAATACGTGTTTACTATTTTATTCAGAAAAACAAAAAAAACTGGTCTAGACGCTTCTTCTGCTTCCGCTTCTTCTGCTTCAACGCAGCCAAGGATAACAAAATAGGTATTACGTGTTTACTATTTTATTCAGAAAAACAAAACTCATCTAAACGCTTCTTCTGCTTCCGCTTCTTCTGCTTCAACGCAGCCAAGGATAACAAAATAGGTAATACGTGTTTACTATTTTATTCAGAAAAACAAAAAAAACTGGTCTAGACGCTTCTTCTGCTTCCGCTTCTTCTGCTTCAACGCAGCCAAGGATAACAAAATAGGTATTACGTGTATACTATTTTATTCAGAAAAAAAAAAAACTGGTCTAGACGCTTCTTCTGCTTCCGCTTCTTCTGCTTCAACGCAGCCAAGGATAACAAAATAGGTAATACGTGTTTACTATTTTATTCAGAAAAACAAAAAAAACTGGTCTAGACGCTTCTTCTGCTTCCGCTTCTTCTGCTTCAACGCAGCCAAGGATAACAAAATAGGTATTACGTGTATACTATTTTATTCAGAAAAAAAAAAAAAAAACTGGTCTAGACGCTTCTTCTGCTTCCGCTTCTTCTGCTTCAACGCAGCCAAGGATAACAAAATAGGTAATACGTGTTTATTATTTTATTCAGAAAAAAAACTCATCTAGAAAAACATTTTGTCATCAGGTGGCCGAATTTTTTCAAAACGACTATTAATTTTTTTTTACTACGTCTAGAAAACGACGACGAAGCAACGGCCCTGTGCAAAAATGGCCTATGTGCTTCAATAGAAAAGTTTATGGTCAGCTACGTCTATCTATGGAGTTTTATAGTCAGCTATGAAGTGCCATTGAAATATCTGTAGGCAGCTATAGAAAATTCTATATCACTTTGTCTATAGCTTCTGAACCATACAAAATCTCTTTATCTATGTATAGAAAACCATATGTTCGGGAAGCTATAGATTATTAGTCATACAGTTATCTTTAGCTGTCTATAGAGATGGGAATGGCTGTAAGGCTACAGACTACAAGCCATATAAGCTGCTTTAGCTGGCTATAGAAAAGGGTATATAGCAAAAGCTATAGACCAGCAGTCATGCACCCTTCTATGAAGGTACATATATCGTCGGTTCGAATCCCTCGCGCAACTTGTCCTCTAACTTGATTAAGAGTTGTGTGCTGTATGCAACGAGAAACCGTATATGACATCAATCGCAATGCTGTACGACAAATGAATTGCGTCACAATCTTGGTATAACTGGTGGGAGCACTGTCGCCGCATGGAAGTCGCCTACGGCGAGTACCTCCGACCCACAATCGTTTTAGTCGTAGGGACTGCTTTCCAATTTCCAAATATCTATAGCCGAACATACGAGGGATTTTCTATAGCTGACCATAAAGGTTTGTACGCGACCATAGAAAATGCTAAAGACTACAGTACATAGGCGACCATAAGTCTATAGAAAAGGCTAAAGACTTCTATATCACAAACTATAGCAAAAACCTAAAGACTCCATAGGAACGGCTATAGCTTTTTTGGCCCGAATATCTACAGCCGACCATACAAAGGATTTTCTATAGCTGACCATAAAAGTTTATACCTGATCATAGAAAATGCTAAAGACTGCTGTGCATATATGGAACCATAATATTATAGAATATGTAACAGACTTTTATACAACAGACTATAGAAAAACCTAAAGACAGCCATAGAAGCAGCTATCGACATTTCGCCCAAATATCTATAGCCGACCTCACAAATAATTTTCAAGGAATTTTTGTATGGGGTATTCCAAAAGCCATCATCACAACTCAAAACATTTGTAGCTAGCTTCCCTAACGTCGAAGACGTCGGCGGACAAGAATGATGCCCCATTGGAGGCCGTTCCTCCCGCCATGACTTAAGCGTGCTCGATAAGTGGGCACGCAGGGGCGGCTAAGAAAGCAAGGCGAGATGTCTGCCTGATCGGTTCCTATATCGTCTAGAGAAGATTTCTAATATTCAAGGGGAAATATATGGTCCACGCAGAGCTTTAAAATTTGGCTGGAATACTCACAAAGACGATCTATACGTATTTGTAGAATATAACCATAAATGTATTATTTCAGAGTTCTTATACATGCCCCTTGGGCTGCATGGCTGCATGGAAACTTTAATGAGACGCGCTATTAAACGTCAAGTATGTCTTGGGCCACTGCTCCGCGTGAGCTAGTCCGAGGCTAGCCAAGCCCGCCACGTTGGGAAAGAAGGGCGTGGAAAATTAGGGGAGTGAACTGGAACAGGGCCGAAGGAAATGCAGTGTTGCGGGCATTTTGGGCATGTGCGACAGTGTCTGATACGGTATAGAAAAGATCGGGCCGCAGTAAGAAGTGTATTTAGGTGTATGCGTCGAAGAAGGCGTAGCTGCATGATAGTAAGAAATTTTCCCGGGACACGCAATGTACAGAGAATTCCTGGAATGCCATAGTGACGATTTGTTTCTTCTTTGTGATGAACAGTAGTGTCCCAAGTGGAAGCACAAGGCCAACATTACTAGTAACGTTGTACAAGGCAAGGAAACCCCAGGCGCCCGGTGCTGAAGTTCGCGGGCAAGGCGCTACACTGCCTTATTGCCTTGGATTCCGCCGGAACCAAGAATCCACTTATTTGCGACAGTGGGAAGACGCAGTTTGGTGAAAACTTCGTGTATAGCCATCCCGTAGTTCTGCAGAAATACGGCGCGTATGAATGGCGCGTATGTCCTGTATTGAACCTGTGTATATATAGTATAACCTGCACGGCTAGAAAGTGCCAGAGAAAGGCCTTGAAAAATTAGAGGGTCTCTTAGATGTCTCTTAAGAGAGGAATGACGAAAGCCTTCCTCTCTTATCATTTGCCTCTCATTGTTTGCCTTTTATCGGTTTGCCGTTTATAATTGGTTTACAGGAAAGGAAGGGTGCAGTATCAGTCACACTTTCTTCGACAAGTGTGCGTTTGGACGATACATCATCGCTCCTGTCGCGTCGCGTTTCTTGGCGCGTTGAAGTGTGGGATTGCAGATGGCAGGAACGCGAGACAAGATGAGACTTCTGGTTGGTCTGAATTTGGCGGCTGGTGACTTCACTTCTCTGTCGACCAATCAGGTGCGCCGCTCGCGCAGACAGCTTTTGTTGACGACAATATGAGCCATTAAAGGTTTTCGATTTATTTGTAGAGTTTCTACCTCCATAAGCAACCACTTCGACGTCAGTTCATGGTGCGTCTGTGTAGAGGATCGTCGAATGATTAGGCTGGAAGTAATTGAAAACGCGAGCAGAATGACTGCCTGGGATAGTATCGTCTGTGATGCGCCTTTGGTATGGGAGCGATTCTGAGGCTATCCGAGAGCAGGGAAAGGGCAAAAATAGGGAGATCGATATGTTTGAGAGCAACTTGCTCAAGTATCGAGTGTCCTTGATTTATACAAGGAAGGCTCCAACTGCCCTTTGCTGTATGAGATCTCCCAGGGGCAAGAACAGCCTCGTAGAGTATATGCACTCAGTGGGCGTATATGTACGGTAACGTTACGGGTGGTCTTGTACAAGCGCAACCTGAACCTGATGTAGTTTGTTACAGCTTAGAGTAAGGTATGGAAGCATATGGAAAGTCTGTTGAGTATTAATGCGTGGACTAGCTACTTGACCCTTGCGTATACCGGCGTGCTTATTGGCAATGCGGTGGACTAGATGCGCAGGCTGATTGCAAACTTAATCGGGTGTATAAATATTGGACTGATTAGTTGAGTTGTGATTATGAAGTCCAAGGATCCGGCAGGATCATAGGCGAATGATTGGGCAACCCGCCGTTGTGACAGTAACTGCACCGTTGTGTCAGCGTTCATTGCGAGTTTCTTTTTTTTTTTTTTCTAATAGCGTTGAAATTCGGATTTTACGGGTGCGGGAGATAGGTCTATTGTGTCAAGTTAACTAGTGGCTGCATCGATACCCTGCAGTAAGGTGTCATCTACTGTTCCAGGTGCGTCAAAGACCAACGTCGTCTACAAAGAATTCATATTTGATGTTTATGATAGATGCTAGAATATGAGGATCATTCTAAGGTTCGATTTTGTGCAACAGCTTTGAGCGCAGCCGTTGCAGTATCGACATAGCATAGAAGCGGAGAAAATAGGTAGCGTGTCAGTCATAATTTATTTCTGCATAAATGAGGGGAATTTCTTTCACATGGACGTAACATTTTTTTCCCCTCTTCCGTGAACCAACCTCACCACAGAATGCAGCGCTTCTTTGGATTCATCGTTGAATTAGATGGGCAATTGAATGCGGTGCTGAATGCTTCCATGTTGCTCATTGGTACGTTGATTCTAAAACAAAGCAAACAATAGAGACTCATCAGCATTTACTACGTGTAACTGCATTGCGCAGTGTACAGTTTACTGTTGCCACTATGATTTCACATAAAGCTTTTACCTTAGACATCACCTCGACCTTATACAAGAAAAGGAGCTGCCATTGAAGATAGATAAAGTGACGAAGGAATTATCCAAAAGCAAGAGAGGAATAATTTTGTTGTAATAAAAAGCCCGGAGATTACATATATTTTCGCCAGCGCTAATATCGGCCTAACTATTACTTCAAGTCATGGTGATCAAGTCATGGTGAGCAGTTGGGCGTTAGACTGGAAGTGTGCGCACACTCAGACGGCATAAACTTCAACAGAGGCTTGCTTGTCTTTTTAAAGACGTGTAAGTAGCAGCTGGATTTTTTTTTCTTTTTCGAACAGCTGTTCAGTATCGATTTCAATGCCCTGGACTCTGTATGGTTTGTGTTATGACCGTCTGTCATGTTTCTGTTTATGAAGGGTCTGCTTCTGAGCAGTATAGTCAGGTAGCTACGACGGCCCCAAATCTCAAAATACATGTGGAGATTAGAAGCAGCATTATTCTAACCTCTGAGATCATTTATACCTTTAATGGGGTCTCACGAGTCAGAATATGCTGACCGGAAGCAAAACCTGCGGCCTAGAAACTTTTGACCCCCCCCCCCCCCCCATCTCCCCCCCGTACGTCGTGAAAGAGTAAGATCAAATCCAAAAACTGGAATAGTTCTGTGGACGAATTAATAAGTTGATATATCTATCGGGACATATATATTGATTTGAGGTCTATAGATTGATTGGCCGATATACCGACGCGTATTTTTTAGGTTGGGCTATATAATAAAGGAAGAAAACAGTGCCCAGCACTCACTGATGATGAATGGCCGAGAGGCAGGATTTCGAAAGGACTGTTTTTTCTGCTGTTTAGATTGGATACAATCTCGGATTTCTACGACAACCTATAGTTTCTTGCACTGCTCAAGAATAGGCATGGTGGTCTACTGGCCCAATGCGTGGGTTTCGAAATAGAAATTAAGGTAACTAATTGAAGGAATTCAATGGCAAACATTGCCTGGGGCGGTGAATATTATTGGGGCATCATGTCCTCTAAGAAGTTGCAGCATTGTGCTGCACGCGTAAAACACGCATTTACCACAATTATTGACGTGAAAATATTTTGTGAGGCTTACTTGATTCAGAAGCAACGCGAAGACTAGGTGTTCGCCAAAATTAAGTCGCTTAGATAACGCATTAGTGCATTGCGATTGCAACCTTGATCTCAAGGGGAATACACTATGAGTTTCACTTATGAAGGGCACTCGTTCCGAAACAAAAATTGTGTCTAACTAGGGCCTGTTGCTTATGCGGCGAACTGGTGCATCCAAACGTTTACGAATGACCCAGAATTCCCTTCCCGTGCGTATCATACGAAATAGCTCCACCGAGCCTTACCTGTACTTTTCGGGGACGTGTGGATCGTACTGGATCAGCTGCTTAAGGTACTCTGGCCGGCTGTTGCTGCACCATACCTGTGCGAATACCCACGTCCACCGTTAATGGTGCTGATGTCCTTTTAGTTTCGATGCATGGAGGAAGGAAAGAACTTAGGAGAGGCCCTGACGTCACTTTTTTGAAGCCGGCGCGGCCGCGCCGCGACCGGACGCAGCAACGGCTCTCCTCCTCTCTTACCCTCCGCATTTTCTTTCTCCGCGACGCTCACGTACCTCGGGAAACTTAGCAACGCTGTTGCTAGTGGCCCGAGTTTTCATAGCAACAGCGATGCCATTGCTAATGGCCCGACTTGGCTAACCCCATAGAGGAAGGAAACAACTTAGGAGAGGCCCTTGCCATTCCCAATGCATTGGAGAAAGTGTGGCGGAAGTGACGTCAAAATTTAGGGTTAGCCAAGTCGGGCTATCGACGCTGTTGCTATGAAAACTCGGGCCACTAGCAACAGCGTTGCTAAGGGCACTATGTACGTGAGCGTCGCGGAGAAAGAACATGCGGAGGGTAAAGGAGGAGGAGAGACGTTGCAGCGTCCGGTCGCGGCGCGGCCGCGCTGGCTTCATAAAAAATGACGTCAGGGCCTCTCCTAAGTTCTTTCCTTCCTTCATGGCCAACCCTAAATGTTGACGTCACTTCCGCCACACTTTCTCCAATGCATTATGAATGACAAGGGCCTCTTCTAAGTTGTTTCCTTCCTCCATGTTTCGATGTCTGGGTGCCGTCATCTTAATTTGATAGTGGCGCCCCGTATGAGTCAAATAGAGAGTTTCCGTAGAGCCTCCTCTTGATGCCATCTGTGCGCACGCTGTTGGTGCTGCGGTAGCGGCAGTATAAAACGGCTACGTGGTGGTGCTCGTGAGAGGAGTCCGGCACCCTGTTGATATTTTGTGTTTTGTTTGACCGCTTCAGCAAACGGCACCATCGGTTTTGTATGGCGGATGCTGCTGAAACCAGCACTGGTGACCAAGGCGACTGGGAAGCACTGCCCTCCGCTTCCGCTGACTGAATTCTCATTTGCCTCACAGTTAACTACGAGGATGTTTCTGTTGTATATTTCACGATGCGTACATTTTCAGTTATACGTTATAACTGCAATTTTAACTGCGGGCACAAGCGTACAGCGGATAAATCTTACGGCCAGCTACCTAACGCGCAATGCAGATTAACTACGCGAGATACTTTCCGATCGTCCTCGCACTTATTTACCGCAGTGTGCGACCCATTTCATGTCTTGTATTTTCTCTCGACAGTGCCCATTTATATTCGTTATTGTGCTCTTTCACATGACTTTAAATGATTTGAGGCTCATACCAACAAGGTACAAGTCAGTACTACTCAAGAAAGATTTGTTTTTCGCCGGTGGCTCATTATTATTTAAAGAAACAAACATTTTAGTGGGCTCTTCTGACGCTGCGCAAGGGACCAATGGAGCACCGTTTTGTTGCCGCGGAAGGCTTACTGGAGGCACGTATGGCCGGCTCGGCGTGTGGTCGTTACGGCGAGGGAGGAAGCGAAATGGGTATCCTATTCGAGAGTGTGTAGCTGGCACGAAGTGGTACAAAACAGTCATAGGCGATTTAAATTATGACCTCCTGGAAAGCTGCAAGCAAAAAGATGTCACGGCCACACTCGGATTGTCGCTGCACGCGTCCCGCATACGCCCTTGGCGAACAGCTTCGTATTTGTATTTCTTCGATTATTTCTGCAGACCACGATCACGCATTGTTGTCCCGATGACATGCCACCAAGAAATACATTACTGAAAGACATTTAGTCCTTTAAATGAGAAAATACGGAGGAGCAAGGCCACTATGCCATGCATAAAGCGTGCGAACGAAGCCTACTCGAGTCTGGCAACTGTGCGCCGGTGCAGTGAATGTGTGTGGTAATATAGCGTTTTCGTCCTCACCTACTTGCTTTCGGTAAAATGGCCTATCGTCATGCAAAGAGGCAGTGAAGGGGCGGCTTGAGAAAGTACCATTGCGTTGGCGATGAAGAAGAGCTGCTGCCCGGACAGGTCCTCCAGGCCGGCTAAGCGAGTGTCATTTCCGCATTCCTCTCTCACCAGTTTCTCGTATGCCTGCAGAAGGAGATAGTTTTTTATATTGCAAGATGGGGATTTATTGAAAGGAATCGGGATAACGGGAGCCGCGTGAAAATATTGGTGAAACATATCGCTTCAGCGGCATTATACGCGCGATGTGATAGCAATGCCATTGAAGCTGTATGTTCATCTTTGCCTTCAACACGCACCGATGCACGTACACGTACAGCTTAAATATATAAAAAAAAACATATACGCGCTTAATCAATCATAGCACCACAAGAATGAACGAGTGGAGAACTTTGATCTTAGTTCGAAGAAATGTTTCCCTAGTTGGGCAGTTCCTATCTTGTCTTATGAAGGAATTGCCTGCGCCTGATCAATTTTAAACCTCCTTCAGAGTCCAAATATTCTTTTCGCAGCAGAAGTTTTCCAGTCTACACCAGCGCTGTGGAAGAAGGCTGCTTCCGCCACTGCAAAACCGGGAAAAACCCTGTACCAGTGAGCGAGACATAACCAGGCTGCTTTATTTGGCTTTAATGGGTTGCTTATCTGATGATGTTGGTGGCATTAGCGCGGCTGTTGATGGTAATTCTGGCCATTGCGATGCGACTATCGGTTATGTAAAGAGTTTTGTCTAAAATTGCCTGACTAATCAACGCGCCTGACTCGTGGAGCTGCGAGCACCTTAACTGATGTCTGTCACGTTGATAAGGAAGAAGAAGCAAAAGAATGCGAACAAAAAATAATCCTATGTTTTTGTTTAGTTGATTATTACTTTAACGCACTAATTCAGTTTGTGTAAGACATTTGGCAGTCCACACTGAGCCCTGGCCAATCCCCCTTCGTGGGTATGTGCCATATATCAAGGAAGAAGAAAAGGAAGAAGAAGAAGAAGAAGAAGAAGAAGAAGAAGAAGAAGAAGAAGAAGAAGAAGAAGAAGAAGAAGAAGAAGAAGAAGAAGAAGAAGAAGAAGAAGAAGAAGAAGAAGAAGAAGAAGAAGAAGAAGAAGAACAACAACAACAACAACAACAACAACAACAACAACAACAACAACAACAACAACAACAACAACAACAACAACAACAACAACAACAACAACAACAACAACAACAGGAGCCTTTAGGAACCGTATAGATGGCCCTGGATGGCACCATGCAGATCGCACTCCGAAAAGCGCCCATCACAAAACTATGCAACAACTGCACTGGTCAAACCTGTTAGTAAGAACTCGTATTCATACCTTATTATGCTTTATGCATACTTTATGCACGTTATAAGCGAAATAAATTGAAACTGTTGAAAAAGAATTAAAATTTCTCAAGACAGTGCAACTCACCCCGAAGGCCAATCGAAGGCCGCCGTTATCGGCAATGTTTTCGCCCACTGTGTTTTTGCCATTGAGCTGTAAACGAGAAAAAGGGGAGAATTTATCAAGATATCACTTGCCTATTACGTGACGCTACCTCATACAAGCATATCTGAAAGAACTTCAGTCTCGACATATAGAAACGATAGAAAGTACGAGAGCGCTAGTCCGTGACATGTCAATCCGTGTAAGCCAACAGTTTGTAATCATTAAACGACTCATGTAAAACACCTATGTTCATATTCACACAACCGTGCATGGAAACCATTCTGAGAGCTCCCATATTTTCCAGTCTGTATAGTGGACTGAGAGACAATGTTATTTACTCTGCATGTTCATGAATAACAAGTGTTCTGTTAATGTTTTGTATTCTGGCATTGTTCAAAATATTTGCTTGAGAATGCGAACTTGAACTGCAATTTATGCTTTGATAATGCTACCTTATATGAGCCCCAGGCACGTTTCAAGCTATTATAGAAAATGTTTTTCCGCGTGGGAGTGTTTAGTATCGTAAACACTCTTAATGTCGACATGTGTGTATTGTATGCATTTGTGACCATGTTGATACTTTATACAGGCAAGCGATTTGATACGTGGAAGGCAGCCACTGACATTAGCATTGCTGAATTGTTTGCGGTGTGTAATAATGCGAAATTATTATAGTAGTACTTCAGGACTAACGAGCCATTGATAAGAATGTATAAGAAAAAAAGAATCGTTTGGACCCGAGTCCATGGCCTCTGAAGTAGAGCAAGACATGTAGGATCAGATTGTTTTTTTTTTTTCTTCGGAGGCAATGGATTCGGATCCCAGTAGTGCACATGGTTGTTTTTCCTCCTCGTACTTTCTTCTTAATTACCGTTATTCACAAAATTATTACAATAATAGTTTAATAATAGTGATCTCTTACCACGGATGCTAAATTACTATATAAATCAAGGTATCGACATTTCTAAACTGAAAATTTCTGATCTCATCGCCATGTTCATCCGCTGAAACTTACTGAATCTTACTCTATTATTTTTGCGTGCCATTTGGTATGCGCTCAATTGGTGCAGTATTATGTAGTTTATTTTGATAAGTTGCATGTTTGTACCACTTGCTACGGTTCCATTTTATTGCTGTATGTTTTGCTTTGTACTGACTGAGCTAGCTGCGTCCTAGAACATTGTTTTTTGTGCTGTTCTCTCTGCTGCCAGTGCCTGATAAGTGAGGCCAAGGACAACTCAAGCCGTGCTTGAACGGCCTTTCCCTTGGCTCCCTTTTTCCCTCTATAGTGAGAAAAGAATAAATAAAGAAAGAATATAACATATCAGCTTTCTTCGTACTGGTGGTTCAGGATAGACATATTTGTCTTGGAAATAAGCCGTACGTATACGGATGCATTTTCATCCCACATGCCTTGTTCTCAGAATCAATACGCACCGTAGATCAAGCATGATAGTTGTGGAATAGCAAACACTATATCCAGTTGCAAAATGCACTTCCAAATCTCACCGGCATGTTGGCCTCTCGGTCAGTGATGTTTCCATACTGGTATACGAAACACTCTGCCCTGCTCCTAAAACGGGCTCGCGTATCGTTTGTCCACCATTGTTTCAGTGCCCCGTCAGCGTCGAACTGGCTCCCTTCAAAGGCACGGGATAAGAAAACATCAATCAGAGCTCGTGATGTTATCAATATAAGAGTCGTGCTCTTTCGGAAATGTTTTTTACGGCTATGTGCTATCGATCTTGTGGTTAAGGGCGAGTCGCTGAATGATTCTTGACAACTGTCTTTTTCACACAGTTCTAAAAATACGTAGGGAGTGGAACAGTAGTTTGCAGAAATTATGAGCAACAAAAGTTGTTTGTAATTCTCTATAAGCCATCACGAATAATTTCTGCTTAGTCCGTTGGAAACAGGTTCTTAAGTAATAAAGAATATTATTGCAACAAAACACGTCGGTATGAAATTTTCATTCATGGAATGCAAATTTCATGCTGGCCATGCCAAAGATATAAAATATATGCGGTTGCCAACGTCGCACATTGTCGAGCTTAATGCACAAGAAATAACCTAGAAAAATTAGCGTATAACTAGGTGTCTGCATGTGAGGAGTTTTAGCCTTAATAATTATATAGGATTAACATTTCTGTGCAGATTAGGATATGGCTTTCCATAAAAAAAATGAAACACGTCAGAAAGATTGGAATAGTCATTAGTCACAATACTCACCCAAGTCGTCGAAGCCATGTGTCATTTCATGGCCAATCACCATACCAATGGCCCCGTAATTAATCGAGCTGTAGGAACAATTCCAACAAGAAATTACCAACTAGCCCAACTTGAAGTTTTAATTGTGATCAAGTTTTTGCAATACGCTGATGACATCACGGTATGGAGCACTCACCAAGATCTGCTCACTCAGGAGGCTGCCCTTCAATCAGCTTTAGATATTACCTATTACGCTTCTTCCATTGGCCTTCAGCTTTCCGTGTGTAAAACTACTTACACGTGTGTCGCTAACCGCTGGGGACGCCGTAAACTTACTACAAATCCAATTCGTCTCTGTCTATCAGCCACCCCACTATAGGAAAGTCTGAGCGTAAAAATGTTGGGCTTAACTATTCACCCATCAGGATCATTGACTGCTTGGCTTTCTCAGGCAAAAAAAAAGTAAGCTTTTCAGACTATGGGTTTGATTAGAAGAATCGCTCCTAAAACGGGTGGCGCTGGCTCGTCTGTTGCGCGCCACTTGGTGAGGGCGGTTCTTTCGCCTTAAAAAGCTCCTCAATATCAACTGAAAAGGCAAAATTGGCTCCCAAGTCTTTTGTATACCTTTCTGTCGAAGTAAAACCTGAGTTGATGTTTAGCGCTCGTCCTGTCTTCTTCTATGTCTGTGTCGTTGTTACATGCGCTAATCTTTTGAATCAAAAATGACACACCAGTTCGACGTCAGTGCTTCGACGTTTGCCACGCCGCAGACCTGAGCCCAGGCATGTTGAAATTGTGCTTCAGCGGTGCCTTAATACTTAACGTTATTGCCTCCAATTTCCATATAAGGCCAGCTTTTCTTTTTCCGCAGCCTCTCTAGAGACTTTAGCTTTACGTAGTCTCGCAGCGTCCGAGACGGTGTGCGGATCTTAGTTCAACACTCGTTATTTCTATCCAGCTGTCCCCTGCTTTACTGCTGAGATGGCCCCTTATAGTGCCCTATCGTCCCTGTTCTTTCTTGAGGACCTTGCTTGAGTCGCTGTCCGCTCACTTTCAAGTTACACGACTGTCGATGTCTAAAGAAGAAGATAAAAGAAAACGGCAGGGTTACCTTTGTTAAAAGGATTAAGCGCCCGTCTCAGTTCACCGCGTCAAATGGTGGAGGTTTAACCGCGGCCTCCGAGCTTCGGTTTAAGGGCGCGCTTGATCGCGGAGGTCACAACTTTCTGGAGTCATCTGGGAGCCATCGCGTTAAATGGGGGACGTTTACCCTCCTTAAAATGGTCATAACGATCGAAAGCACCCGCCGCGGTGGCTCAGTGGTTAATTAACGCTCGACTACTGTACCCGAGTGCCCGGGTTTGAACCCCACCTGTTTGAAGCCACTCTGATTTGATTTCTTTTTTAGCTTGAAAGCAACAGCCCAAACCCGAAACAAACAAGAGCGAACGGATAAGATCCTTGGTCGGTGTGGTGAACGTACGGATGCTTTCGCACTAAAAGCTTTGTGCCCAAATAACCCTTCCGATAATAAACGTATTTAAGACATTGTTGCAAGGTTCATTCAAGTGACTGTATACCCGCGGGCTTGCGTTTGCAACTACTTATATTTATATCACTGTACATGCCATGGTAAGGACTTACATAGTCTCCTCCTCCCATCCCAGAAAACGTAACAGAAATGTTTGAGCAGATGATTTCAACAGGAAAAGAGGGAAATCTACTTAATAAAGAATACAGATTTCAGCCGCTGTTTGAAAAGCGGTAAATACTCGTTACATATTTTTGGACGCTTTTTCCCCTTCTGTATGCTTTGTTTACACAACACTGGTGAGACTGAAGCTTGAATACGAGTCATTCATCTGGAGCCCTTATCAACTGCACATCATTAACAAATTAGAGACACTTTATTAGAGACAGTAGATTCATCACACGTCAGTACTCACGCTATTCAAGCATATCTCTTGAATAGCGTGAATGCACCCATTCTAATGCCCCCATTCCCCAGGCGGAGCAAAACCATGGATCCAATGTTGCTACTATGTTGACATTGCACCAGTCCTATAATGGACCAGGCATCGCCAACACATTGCCAATATTGGGCCAATTAATTGTGCTGCCTGGTTGCTACAGGTGGCTGTAGTAGCTGCTGCCGTGTTATCATGGCGCAGCCTAGTAAAGCGTGACGTGCGTACGCATCCCCCCAATGCGGGTGGCCGCAGTGATCTCAGACGTTTTTAATGCAATTATATATGTAGAGAATAGACACAAAACATGAAGAGCCATGTTTGAAATGCTAGTCAATGCTATAAGGCAGATATGTTTTGTCAACATGGCGATGGGTAGCTGCTGTTCGGCAATGCAGTCATCATTTTTCGAGACATTCCTGAAGGCCATCGTTATACTTCTGGGGAGGGTGTAATCGGTTTCATTTGTTTTGTTTTGTTTGCGATAAATTCAGTAAGCGCCCATATTTATGTTGCTTGTGAGTATTGGGTGCAGTCTAATTTAAAATATTGTTGAAATAACCGGTAGCTAAACACAATGCTGCATTTAAAACACTGGCGCCACGGACTCCGGGCCGCCTTCTTCATCCACAAATAAACCCTATCCCGCCATCGCAACAAAATGAAGTAAGCGAGGTTTAAGAAGCAATGCTGGGTGGAAACAGCGTAGAGTGCGGCACAAAAGGTTTGCGACACAACTGCTCCGGCGGAACAATTTGTTGTGCTTCCTTTGGAGTAATCCTAATTTATTGCTTTGCGTGAATGCAAGTGATTGGATGTTGGCAGCCACATGACCGCGATGAATTAAAGGTCACGTGAATGTCACTTGTTCCGGGTCGGCGCCAAGCACATGGGCATAAGGCCGTTGTGAACGCTGTGATAGCCCAGTTCACCACGAACCCTGTAAACCTTCGGCATTAACAAAAGAAAGGCAGGGGCGAGGAGACGGCTTCAAAAGCCTAAAACGTGTTACTAATTAAGCGAAGTGTTTTCAAGCGCTGCTGTCAAGCGTACGTGTAATAAGGTAGTGTTGCATCGCGACAATTGTGTCCCGTGATTCATTTCAAATTTCACATTGCATGTTGAACAGTTAAAGGGAAAAATGCTTTGTAATATTATTCGTACACTATCCCTGCACCAGTAACTGCTCTATGAAGGAAAGTGAATTTCTTTCATTTTTGGTAATAAAGAAAACATCATAAAGTGTTGGCTGCTTATGAAGTTAGTATCAACATGAACAAAATTTTGTACCTTACCGCGGAAGCCCGTGCTGATAGAAGACGCCTTGAAGAATTCCCGAAGGATACTCTGCAAGGCGAAACATTCAATCGTTTTATGCCACGGGTTGTCGATTTTGAAGTCTCAGACGCAAGAACTTTTGGCAGAATATATTCGATCTGATTGTAAAGGACGTATCAAAGTTTTCTTGCAGCTCTGTTTTTGACATCGCAATGCTTACTTGAAAAAAAAAAAAAAAAAAGAAAAAAGAAAAAAAAAAACGTTAAGAAGAAAGTTTCCGCATTTTTCCTCCTACATCTACTGATTCGGTGCCCCACTATAGGTATCGAGGGCATGGCTCTAAATAATAAACTAATCACACAAGGCAACGTAACCACACATTCTCGAAAGTCCCAGTTCCTCCTGGTTAAGGTAACGTTCAACAGCAGCGAGTTAAACGCAAGAGTTTCATAACGCATTACGAAAGTGGCGCTGGCGACGCGTTCGATTACATAATCAGATATTGCGCCTTTGATTTTCGAGCGGCACTGACCACGTCAGAAGCTTCGCGTGAACTTGATGCTTCATCGGGACTGCTTTGAAGGTAGTCGCATGGTGGCAGCTTAGTAACATTACTGAGGTTCCTCTAACAGAATTAAGACATACTTTTTACGCTTAGTGCGTGCTATAATGCCGCAGAGTGAGTTGAAAATTGGCCACCAACTTGAGATTAGAACTCTGTTGTTTGAGTGTAAAAGTAGATTTGGAGAAAAAAAAGTTTATGGCTTTGAAGTATGCTGTGCTTTAGGAATGCTCAAGATGCTGCAATATCCTGTACCGTATTTGCAATTGCTCACCCATTTCATTACTGCTTGGGTTATAAAAGGCATTCACGACAGAGGGACCAACTAGCCATCTGCAAAAGGTGAGGAAAAGAGAGTGTTTACCGATGCACTGAAAATACATCCTAGCACGAGAGATTCAAGCTTTGTGTGTCAGGACTAGCATTGGTACCTGCTACCTCTCCAATAAAAATTACGAATGCATCACTGAGGGAAAAAAAATTTAGGAAACAATCGTTTCATTACTGCAAAATTTAATGACCTTAATTAGCAAGACCTTGCTTGAAAAACGTTTTGATCGGGAGCTTGAAAAAGATGTTTTGGGATGAGATACATATTCCTTCGCTGTGTCCTAGAGTTTTGAAACATTATAACGACTTACTCTTTGTCCTTGTCGTACGGCTCTCGCAGCTTAAGCATTTCCAGTATCCAGTGGTTCCTCACCGTATAGCGCAGCATTTGCGCGAATGAACAATTGCTGCAGAACTGTGGTACCTGTAAAAGGGCAGTCCCTGCTGCTCTTAAGTGACACTAAAGGAAAACCTAACAGCAACAGCGACCTAAGCTGCACAGGTAGATTACCTGTCGGATGCCCTAGCTTCGCGCAGCTCACCAAGTCACAAATGATGCTTTCGGTTATGTCCGCATTTGTAGCGCCACAAAACACGTCATACACTAAAGCGTGTATAAATCTGGCGTATCAGAGGCAATGAAAGAAAGCAGCGAAGCTCTTTCCGCCGCTCAAAAGGACTTTCGTTTCGGTACTGTTCAGTATCGCGCTCCTAGCTTTGTGTCTCCCCCTTCGTAGCCAGTGTGATCGGCTCAGCCCAGAAGCGAAAGTGTTCGGCAAGAGGGAATTCAGTCGAGCTTTAGTCCTTCTGCAGCAACGAAATGAATTGAAAGACTAGTGCGAGCAGACGGCGGGGCAGCTGCGTGCCGCAGAGCTATATACATGTGATGCGGAGTGAACTCGTCGCGCCCGACATATCATCATCATCATCATCATCATCATCATCATCATCATCATCATCATCATCATCATCATCATCATCATCATCCTGACTATACCCACTGCAGGGCGAAGGCCTCTCCCATATTTCTCCAATTAACCCGGTTCTGTGCTAGCTGCATCCACTTGACCCCTGCGAACGTCTTAATCTCATCCGCCCACCTAACTTTCTGCCGCCCCCTGCTACGCTTTCCTTCCCTTGGAATCCAGTTTGTTATCCTCAGCGACCATCGGTTATCCTCTCTTCGCACTACATGTCCTGCCCATGTCCATTTCTTCTTCTTAATACTCGAAGTCAACGTAGATAATAAGATAGAGTTGTGCTTGTCGGCAGACAAGAAGCCGACTGGCACCATGTCTAGACTGAAATGCGGCGGGAGTCTGCGGCCTCGCAGCGGCTGGAGTAGCGGCGGTGGCAACCTTAAGAAGGCGAACCTTCAAATTTCGGATACTGCCGTATAAGACAAAGATGATGATTGCAAGGTCGCGCTCTGTTATTTTGTCTTTTCCTTTCCGCCTTGAGCCACACGGTGTCCACCCGCTACAAAGGGAGTAGCCATCATTGTCAGAGCTCTCTGATCATTAACTATAGAGCGCCGTCTAGCACCACCCACAAGCTACTTCGTGGCGGCGGCGGGCAGCGCTCGGAAAGAGCCCGAAAGTCGGATTGTATAGCGCGTGTTTCGTGTTTCTGAAGTCACTGCGCACCACGGTCGACGACATTTCCGCAATATCTCTTGCTTTCAGGTAATTTCTCTGCTTATACAAGCCTATTTTGTTTTTGGTAAAACAATATCCAAGTGATACCCTGTCGAAAAAAATTTCAGAATCGTGTCAAAAATACGACAAAATATTGTGTAGTTCTGTCGTGAACGTCACATTTTTCTGTAGTTCTGTAGTTTTTCGGTAGTATATTTCAGTTGTCTGTAATTCTGTACCACATTTCTGTTGTAAGTACAGAAATTTCTGATGTTACTACAGAACATTCTGTTGTCACAACAGGTTTCCCGTCAAAAACCGCACAAAAATTATTTCGCAACAACAGTAAATTTTCTGCAGTTTCTTTCGACTGGGTATTTGTTCAAAAGTACATTTATTCTATTCAGACCCAGATTCTTTATAGGTTATATTTAAAGTCGAGTTTTACCCACACTGTTCACACTCGAGGGAGTAACATGAAGCAGTGAATGACAACAAAAACCTTTCGTTCTAGTATCGCTACACTGCTATTGTTTTCTACCCATAGATCGCTGTAATCGGTTGCACTTATGTTGGATCCCTCCTATCATCAGGGCAGGCATGGCGAGGATAGACTGATGAGTAAAGTTAAATTCCCTAGCGACACTTTTCGATAAATGCTCTGGATCATATTTGGTGGAAAATTTCGCTATGCTCGTTGCTACAATTTGCAAATTGTGGAGAGCAGGGAGCAGTGAGCTCATTAGCGAAGCTAATAATAACGTAGAGCAGGAATTATACGCTGGTCGAGTGGGCGAGCAAGTGAAGCTTCTTCTTCAGAAAGGTGCGATAATGCTAGGCTTCCCTGTCATTCACTGCGAAAGAAGCCATTCCGAGCGCACTGGCTGCGTCAGAAAGGGATAACGTCTTTGGGGCCAGGTGTAAATGTCGAATAAATTTAAGGTGACTGCCACTCTGTGGTAACCACATTGTTGAATATCAACCCTGTAGGAAAAAAACTACAGAAAATATTCTGATGTTACGACAGAATTTCTGCGCGGTTTTTAGCGGGAATCCGGTTGTGACAACAGAACATTCTGTACTAACATCAGAAATTTCTGTAGCTACAACAGAAAAATGGTACAAAACTACAGACAACATAAATATACTACAGAAAAAACTACAGAACTACAGAAAAGTACTACAGAACTACAGAAAAATCTGATGGTTACGACAGAACTACAGTAATTTGTCGTATTTTTGACACAGTTCTGTAGTTTTTTTTCGACCGGGAAGATATTCAACTTGAGACTCTTCGAAGTGCATTCGTAGTAGGTGATGCATGGTAAATAGGGCGCGTATACTTACGTATCGGTAAAGTTGTTCCAGATAAGTAGTATTGTAAAGCCAGTCCGGATATCCAATTTTCGCCGCCATTTTAGTGAGCTGGAGAGGGACCAACGTAATTGGGTCACATTGTGCAACTTGTAGACTGAACGTAAACTACACATTGTTCAGCAAACTCCAGTTCCCGCACAAGAAGCGTTTTAGACGCGTCACTCCCTGAACAATTAGACGTGCAGGTTTAATTTCACCCTTGAAGCTGTAGTACTCGTACCACGAATATAGGAATAATAATTAATAAAAAAGAACATTCCGTAATGCGTAAGAGGATTAGCGGTTTAAGCTCCATTTCTCGAAATATCACAAGAAAGTTGCCACAACACCTTCTGCTCTGCAGATTTCTTCGTTTCAGTGTCCATCCAATCAGCGTTTTGCAGAGTTTCGTTGAAGACAACCATGAGTCGCTTGACAAGATCTTCGACCTGGAAAATGCAGGTGTTGGCGCTTTGGCTGAGAGCTTTTGCACTATTACCTTCGTTAATAATATTTCAGGTTACACAAGGTGCGGATGTGCAGTGCGCTATCAGTGTAGAGACGCGGTAGTGGTGAGCATTCTCCGGGACTTTGTTATGCAAAACATTTGCGGTAGGGTTTCACTGGGCGTCCACATATATTTTATGAATAAATTAAAAGTGAAAATTTTTGATTTCTTGTTAAACGACCATGAAATGCTGTTTTCATAATGAATAACTGCTCTTTAAGTTCTTTTGATAATTGCCGTCGACTATTACCATACGCTTTCCTTCACCCTCTGTGCCCGGCTTCAGAGCACCCAGAATGTGCCGAGATTACATAAAAGCAGACTGCTCTGTCTCAGCCCTCCCCAGAGAATTCGAGACACCCTTAACTTTTAGCGTTAACAAATAATGAGTGCTTAAACTTTAATTACTGAGTTTTACTATGAATGATTGATTTAAACTTGCGCTTATTAGTGTAGCCTTCTAAGTGCGCCGAAGCATCAGTGCGAGAGTTTGACCCCCATAGTTTTCATGACGGCGACCTAGGCGGAAGATCAGTTGGTTCGAAAGACTTTTAGGTTACCTCTGCTTTGGCTTCTTTGCTGAATTTGTGCTGGACGTAAAGCAGGCCCACAATCTCTGGCATCACTGCGTTCACGATGGCGACGCACTTTTCCCATCTAGGTCTATCGGCGACCACTCCTGATATTGATTTCGTGAGTTCGAAAGACGCGTTTCGAAATCGGTCAGATACCTGCGCTGCCAATCCTAGCATCACTTTCAGGCCGGCGTAGTTGTATAGTGTGTATCTGAAAAAATAAAGTCATAATAAGGCACCGCACCTAAATGACAGAGGAGGCTGTAGCTCAAGATTTTTAGCCGCGCACAACATTGTAATTGTACCTAATCCGCACAGTTGTGTAGCTTTAATCGCTTGATGGGGCTTCAGCTGACGTAAGTTAGTTTTGTTCCATATGAGCCCTACTTCGCATCTGGATATAGCGAGAGCACGGTAGGAATCGCAAGCGGAACTTCTTAAGTGGGAATCAACACAGCGTTGCTGTTATGTTATGCTTTCGGCGTCAGACTTGTCTAGAGGGCTCGAATAACACATTAGAAACGAATGTATTAATTGAATGAATTAATATTACTGCTATCCTCATTTAACAGGAGTCATGGTTGAGGCACCATGCCTAGCGACTTTAAACTTTGTGTCCACAAAGCGAGCCTTTGTGGTAGCCGCACGGTTTAGGGGAAATGATCTAGGTGGCCACATATATATTCCTGATGATGATAAGAGAGTAATTACTCATTGACATCCCCCCAAGCGCAGCCATGCGGCTTCAAAGGAAAGCTATACGGATTTCTCAAAAACTTCGTAGTTGAGAAAAACATTTCCTCCTGGTTCCGGGCAACCCTTGTCCGGTGCAGTCACCCTACCGACTTAGCTGTAGTAGGGTGAGAGCGAACTGATCAATAACTCCAAGTCGGAATGGTGTTGTTCGAATATTTAGGGGAATCCCTCAAGGAGTAATTAATTGCTTGGGTGAATGTCAGTGAGTAATTACACCCTTATTAAATGTCTACTCCGCCTTGGGGGATTCCCCTAAACATTCCAGCCATATTCCTGATAACCTTCAAATGCAGTCCAGTTTTGCGTTTCATTGTCTGCAGCACGCTGCGATGATTGCGCCTTTAATACTTCACATCACGTTTGGTCCATTCTAACGTTTTTTTTTTTTTTTTTTTTTCATTATCGTAAATTTTCATGTCTCTTCAAAGGGTCTCTGCCTCCGTCGATAGTTTGTGGGGTAAGCAGGAATTTTCGTATGGTGTAGCTACGATAGGAAAAACAAATTATTCTAGCTCGATCATCTTAGTGCAAAGCGTTTGAGGCTATGTATTTACGATAGCACCCTAACTTGCAAGTCCGGCCAACGGCTTACAGGAATTAAGAATTAAATAGATGTGCACCGCGCATTCTTTATTCCCACCAACGGGCATTGGCATGCCTTCTTTGCAAAGCTGCAAAGTAGGCAACAATCACTGCCACATTCGTCGAAAGTTTCCGATCGTCCAGTTTTGGCTGCATATATGCCCGGTGCTTCGTAATCCTTATTTTCCTCCTCAAGAAAAGTCCATAATAGCATATTCCGACTAGGAATTCCTGTTATCATAGCAATGTCCAAATTATGAATGTGTAGCTTTTAACATCTTTAACGAAGATATATATCATGAGTGAAGGGATTACATTTGATTTCACTGGAAGATGTGCCATTGCCGTTTTGCCGGTTTAAAGCCTAAATGTCATCTGAATGATTTCATTAGGAGTATAGTTTCTTTACTTACGGGTCAGCGCATTTCAAAAAAGAATCCAGTCCACTGTAGTACTTCAATGCGTACAATTCTACAGTCTCGTTGACACATAACGTAATGTTCACCCTGGAGAACTGTTTCGAAAGTAAGTCGAGGATCCGTACCTATCGGAAATAAAAGTCCATGAATTTTGTAGAATTTTAGCCACAACAAGAACTGATAAGTCAGAGGGCTGTGAATTTGCATGCTGCACGTGCTCTTGTGACATGCGAATAGAGGAGGAAGGTTGCTGCATTGTTAGCATTTCATACGCACAAACTGCAGGTAACTCAGATTTTGGATGGTCGTATTAATTACGGGCATGAGCAAGCTTGTCTCGAGGGGCAAATGAGCCTTGCCGCGGAACAAAGAAATATAGTTTCAAAGCTGCTTTCTCATAGGCACAGTTCTGGTGGATTTCTACCCCGCGTTATTTTGCTGCTGAGCTCGAGCACAAATACTGCGTCTGAAGCTTATAGTCTGAAATATGTTTCGTCCCGATAGGCCGCGCTTGAAACAAAACTGAACTTCGGCTTCCAAGAAAGTCAGCTGTCGCTCCTTATATCAGCTTCGCCCGTTCTTTTGCGGTGCAAAGTTTCATGCATCGTCAGTCAACTGCGGGTAAAGATGATGGTGGATCTACACTTACAGTGCAGTAGCGAACTCTCCTGTTACAGCCACGAAATAGATTGCTTACGTTTGTGAAATTCGTCTGCAGCTCCCCAATGGTGGTTCTGTTGTAAATTTGCATGAGGTCTCTTCGCTCTTCGGGAGGTGCCGTGAGCTGTAATTAATGAAATACTATATCATTTGATTTGTTAACCTTAAAGGTGTCACTTTCGGTAAATTACATAAGGGTTCGAGTTGGTAATCATCAAATTATTTCACAGTTCTTTAAAAGATTGTCACAGCGACACAAATTGTGATGTTGAAGTTGAAGTTGAAGGCAGGTGATGACAGCGCTGGAGTGGAATCAGCAGTTGCAGTCTGATGCGTCTCGTCGAAGAACGGCGGAAAAAGTTACGGTACCGACGCGCAGTGGAGTAACTTAAGGGTATGGCTGGTGCGATGGGACATGCATGGCGCAGGTACGCATGTTTTTTGACGGGGTGAGCTGCAATAAAATTCATATAAATATAGAAGGTGGAGATGTGGTGATGACCTGAAAAAATTTGTAAGTCCGACTGCGATCTTAAAAATGACACAAGGACTTTGCGTGAACACTGGGAGCGAATGAAACGACCGGTCCAATTTGGATGACTTCAAGTGCATCAATGAAATATCTTGATATAGGGGCTGTAAATTGGAGATGCTCCTATTTTGGCGTAATCGATCTAACGTAGGCGATGTTGATCCTGGAAAGCTCATAAAAAACACGCGGACAACAGCAGCAAAAGACGGACACACGAGCGTTCGTGTGTCCGTCTTTTTCTGCGGTTTTCCGCGTGTTTTTTATCGCTTTTCAGGATAAAAATGGCTAACCAACTCGCCCAAACGCAGCCATTATTCGACGTAGGCGAGCAATCCTACCTGTTTATATGTTTATGTAAATGACTCCTGAGAAATTTTAGGGTTCTTCTTGGAGAAGAAATTGATGAGCAAAATGAGAGAGAGAGAGAGAGAGAGAGAGAAAGAGAGAGAGAGAGAGAGAGAGAGAGAGAGAGAGAGAGAGAGAGAGAGAGAGAGAGAGAGAGAGAGAGAGAGAGAGAGAGAGAGAGAGAGAGAGAGAAAAGTCAACATTGAGATCGAGAAGAACATTCGCAGAGGCGGAGTAGCAACAATATATTTTTGCTCAAAGCCTTCGGTTGTTTCATTGTTACACCTTGCGACGCTCTATCAAAATGTTAGCCGATTTCTGGCGGCTGCGCCGTTGAGGCATCCTCTTCGCGCTCACATACTTGATGGCTGCCGTGCTCAAGCGTCGACGCAGCACGCGCAAAAATGGAACACACACAGCTCCAAAGAAAAGTTGCAGGTGGTAAAAACGTAGATGGTTATTGGAAAAGCGAGTCAGCTTGTCCTGGCTTGTCTTGGCATTGTGGACGGGCGAGGAGCTCGGATGTCGCCGTCTTTTGTCATTTCATGTGACAAAACTTCTAATGCTTGGGGCCTGTGAGACGATCATATATTTCGTAATCGCGGATGTTGTTGCCGCCGCCGTTTCACGATAAAGTTCAAATAAGAACGTTGTGCAAAATTAAAAAAAAAAAAAATTGCAAATAAGACTCACTATTGTGTAGGACGCACTACGAAAAAAAGAAAAAAAAAAAGAAACGCGTCTTATATACCTTCAAATGCGGCAGTTATACCCAGGTATTTATACAATAGGATGAGCTCTGTTGGAATATTAGCCAGCGTTTAAGGGAAAGAAAACGGCTCACGTCTGTGCTGAAACGAAATGAGTTTGAATTTATTCGTGTTAAGTATCATTAGCCAATCAGCCCATCTTTTTAATTTGGTTAAGACCATCATGAAGGTAATTTTGCTGAGAAGTCGTCAGGAAATATACGGATATTACATGAGAGCAGCTCAGGTCAGCCATTTATGCATATTAAGAACAACGCAGCACCTAAAACAGAGCCCCGGGAGGTGCCTTGTTAATAGTACTGACAAAAAGCGATACGCAAAAAATTCTTGAATTCATTTGAAGATGTTAGGGAGCAAGTTCAGTTCAGAAAGTTTTAGTAGTAGCATCAATGGAAAATTTTGTCGAAAGCTTTATCAAAATCTAGGAATATGGCGCCAGTCTGAAAATTCAGAGTGAAGGATGGCATGCGGGTCATGAAAGGGGACTGCCAGTTGTGTGGCGCAGGATTAGTTTTTACGAAATCCATGTCGCGCAGGGTGACGGAGCTTTTTAGTATCAGGATAATTGATGATTTCAGAGCTTGTGATACACTCCATGATTTTAAAGGGTAAAGAGGTAGGACGCTAATTTTATGGTGACACCTTAGTTTAGCGTAATTCTAAAAATCACGCACAGAACAGGACAGCTTGAAATAAACACGGCAAGAGCGCTGCTAGTAATTCACGTTCTATTGCACACGGAGCAATAAAAAAGGAATGCTAAGTGCAGGAACCACACACACACACACACACACACACACACACACACACACACACACACACACACACACACACACACACACACACACACACACACACACACACACACACACACACACACACACACACACACACACACACACACACACACACACACACACACACACACACACACACACACACACACACACACACACACACACACACACACACACACACACACACACACACACACACACACACACACACACACACACACACACACACACACACACACACACACACACACACACACACACACACACACACACACACACACACACACACACACGCACACACACACGCGCACACAGGAGCGTAAGAGCAAGACTGGGTGCCTTCTGTAGACATTCTGATGTAGAGTACTTTGTAGGCATTCTTAGAGGTGTGTATTTTCCTTTTGGGGAATACCGCGGTAAGCTGCTGTTTAGCAGGTTGCACCAGTATTATTCAAAAGGAAGGTGCACACCTATTGCATCTTGACAGTACTGACCTCTCGAATTGAAACATGGTGGTTAATCAAACTGTTTGTATTTCGATCGAACGCAACGAAGGAACGGAAATGAATATAACAGGTCAACATTTATAGATAAAAGAAAGGAAAGTGGGTAAGCACTGGCAAATGAGAACTTGTAGTCGTAATAAAAAAAAAGACAACGAGATGAACATCAACGGAGTAGGTAGTTTGTTGAATTGTGACATTATTCTTATCATCACCTTTATCAACATACATTCGGCTTAGTGAGTATAATGAGAAACAAAAGAAAGCCGCCAGGTACTCACATTGGCCAACTGCCCTTCGAAGTCTACGATCCTGTCGGAAAGTTCTGTCAGCTCCGTTTCACTGATGTTGGGCCTCATGAAGCTGAGTGCCGTTTTGACGAGCTGCTTGTAGGCACCAATTATTTTTTTGTTTTCTTGTTTTTCTGGATGTATCAGCTGGTTTCTGCCCACAGTGAAGAAGTCTAACTGATCGATCTGAAGAAAAAAAAAAAATCCAAATTGCGTCAAAAAACCGAATACTCGGAAATTGTGTTCATCACTTCTTCTCGAATTGCCACTCAATTACTGACAAAAATGCCGTGATGTTTGCCGTTAGCGCACGCTTGCAAATCGATATAATTTATTGGAGATTATGGGGATGTAGTAGGCGGAGAAAGGCTTGAACTTGTGCCAGGAGTGAAACAGTGCTGTCGGCTGAAGCATACTGGTCGAGTATAGCTAAATATTAACCCTGTAGATTTTGCTAGATTATAGCACTGGGCACAGGATTAAGGGAGGAGGCTGCACTGATAACTTGAAGTTAAAAAAGATCACTTTTACAAATTTTATTTTCCTAAATGACACAACCATTTCTGAATGATTAACCAAAGCGTTTGTGAGATATAACCAAATTTATAACTCGCTGCGCATTTTGCAATACGAAAACTAACAGTTCCAGTTTCAACAAACCGAGAGAGAGAGAGAAAACTTTATTGTGGGGAGTAGTCTTAGTGGGTCTTAGGGAAGAGCCAAGTGGCCGTTAGCTGGTGGCTTGCGGCGACTTCTTCAGCGCGGTTTATGGCGCCCATTGTATATCGGGGCTCGCGTTACGCAGCAAATATTTTTCGATGTTTTCACGGTCCTGCATTTTTTGTCTTCTTAATGTTTCAAGTTATAATCATAATAATTGTTTCTAAGCATGCATGTCTATTTTTTTCGTATTCCACTACAGAAACACTTCCAAGAGGGACGCATGACATTTTTACCACGCAGGTAGCAAGTTGATGAACTTCACAGTCACCTTTAAATCATTAGCAAAAAATTATTCATCTGAATAAAGTCATTCCGAAGAAAGTTGAGTTTCCAAACCTCTGAGCATTTTAATAAACCCAAACTATTATTTCGGTTTCCCCGTATCAACAAAATATTTCCCTGTTTCAGTGAACTTGCTTTTTTGCTTCTTAATTTTCAAGTTTTTAATCACACTTGTTTCGATGCGTAAATGTCTATTTTTGTTCGCATTTAAGAACAACAGCGTTCGCAAGAAGGATGCATGGCGTAGATGGTGCAAGCTGGAGCGTTACTGCGCGAATTGAAGCTGCAGACTACCCGTTCGGAAACTCATGTACAGGGTCGTACACTTCTAGCTATAACAAGATCACCTCAACAGCGTTCGCAAGAAGGATGCATGGCGTATATATGGTCCAAGCTGGAGCGTTACCGCGCGAATTGAAGCTGCAGACTACCTGTTCGGAACCTCATGTACAGGATCGTACACTTCTAGCTATAACAAGATCATCTCTTTCAAAGTGCCATTGCACCCTACCCAGCGCTAAGAGTGAGGTCATGCGAAGCCCCACCTACGGTTCCCTCTGTACGTGTATCGTTTTGCTGTGATGTGCGCCTACGTAGGACGCAATGTTGCTTTGAAAGCTCTTACCGTGTTACAGCTAGAAGTGGACGACCCTGTACTTCTAGGCCTTCATCTTTTTGTTTACGTCGTTTAACTACATGGCAAAGCTGAAAGCTTGTTTGAAAGCCTGCTTGACAGGCGACGAACAGCGCATCAAGAAATCCTCCCGTCACTCTATCAAAGTCGCAAAAAAAAAAAAACGCAAGGAAAATAAATGAGGAAATGAACAGGCAAAACCAAGTAAAGAAAATACTAAGGAGGAGCTTGGCTATAAATGTAGCCGACGTCAACACTTTTGGAGAATGCTAGATCACATATCGAGCTATGAGCTCTTTATTCATTCTCACAAAACTCAGTTTTCTGCCATTTAGGCTCACGCGAACAATCGTCGTATTTTTTCCCGAATAGATAATTTGACAAACTTTGCCCACTTATTCTTCATATATTGAGCTTTGCAAGGAACTACTGAAAATAAAATTGTACGATAACTTTTATCATTGTTGCATTTGTTTTAAAGAACATTCCTTATTGAAAAAACATTGTTTTTGGTAATTATGTTATTAAAAAACGACAGTTGGCGGTATCGTAATTATTTTGGTTAATTGCACAACTTCCACCTTTATGCATATAATTTCAAAAGGAAAATTTGCTGGAGCTAGGTATATAAGAGTTATGATTGTTGGCGTGGGGTACTTATTTGGTACATTTTTTGACAATAAGAATAAAAGAAATATTTTCCTGTATTTGAATTTTTTATTAGAATACAAAAGGCGATCTTTAATATAGACTACTAAATTCTGCTTAGTGTTTTATATTAAAAATATATTTTCTGAAAAGTGGTCTCCTACTTTAATTCCTACTTTAACGGTGCGAGTTGAACCGGTAATTAAGAGCATGAGCAGTACACGTCAGTGCCAGGCACAAAATAACAAGCTTCCATTTCTGGAGAAAAAAAGGAGATTGAAAGAATTCGGTATGCAGGCACCAATGAGCAAGCGAAGCGTTTTTTGCGAGCTCACTCTAGCGCGGAAAAGAAAAGAGCTGTTGCATTGGTTGCTTCAATTAGAGCAGCAGGCTGCTTACCCCGATGATGTTTGAATTCAGCATCTTGATGTCTCTCCCTACGCTGACGGAAAGGATGGGGAAGAATCCAGTCTTGTTCAACACCTGAGTGCTATTTTCGAACACCTCTCCAATGCAGTTTTTTGTTATCGGCCAGTGAGCGAGCCCAGATATGTTCAATATTGCCCTCATCACATCAGGCCGACCTTCTGAAGTTGGAACATCTGGGGAAAAAAGGGATTAGTAAATATACATAAAACGATGGAGGTATCAGCATGACTTGGAAGTAGTTATACGAGAGAAAGATATTTTAGGCATGCTTTTACATCATTGTGCATGGTTTGGCGATTTGAATTATTTGGACCTTGGAGCTGCGCCTTAAGCATAGACGCGATAGCGCCTATAACGCCGCCTTTCATTACGCAATTTTTAAATTATTCTTATATAGGTCAATTTTGCGGGAAAGGAGGGAGGAGCATATGTGTCTCCCATTCCGATGAACACGTACGCTTAATTAGGTCAAGGTCATTTAGTTCAACGAGCCGAAATGCGGGCGCGCCCCGAGTGGTAGGCCTTATACTCTAAATAATTCACAGGGGAACACTGAAGTCTCCTTAGGCGCGGAAATGCGAAAACAATGGGAGACCATGGCTGGTTCTGCTGTGAGCTCGTTTTGCGTTTTATTGGTTTTCCGACGTCCACAAGTTTACTTGTTTTTATCAACAATTTTTTTTTAAGTTTTGTTTATATTTTTGTCAACACTTTATTTTATTGCATTAGCAATACTATTACAGGTTTTCGCCTCGCCGCGTAGCACCGGCCGTAGCCACGGTATATGCCGTTGCCTAGCAACCGTTTCAATCGAGCTCCGCCAGAAGAAGAAGAATAAGGAAAAGGAAAAGTAAAAGAAGAAGAAGAAAAAGGCGAAGAAGACGAAGAAGAAGAAGAAGAAGAAGAAGAAGAAGAAGAAGAAGAAGAAGAAGAAGAAGAAGAAGAAGAAGAAGAAGAAGAAGAAGAAGAAGAAGAAGAAGAAGAAGAAGAAGAAGAAGAAGAAGAAGAAGAAGAAGAAGAACAAAAAGAAGAAGAAGAAGAGGAAGAAGAAGAAGAACAAGAAGAAGAACAAGAAGAAGAAGAATGAAAAGAAGAAGAGCGCACGGTCACCGGCAGCTAATGCTTTCGCTATATATTCGGTTTAGCAGCATTGAACCCTTCTCAATTATATGTGGGCTGGTAGCTTACACTCTCGCGTCATACCCTTAAATTATGAGCTTAATTGTCCCCAATAATGTAGCACCTTACACTGATAGGGCGTGATAGGGGAATAATGTAGCAGGCAAATGAAGCTTCCGCCGTTGCTATCGCGATTAAACTAGGGTTAACTAGAGTTACACCGCAACTAATGTTTTATTTTGCTTTGCTCGCTCGCCTCGGTAACAGAAGCCTTTGGTGGTTGGAGTTCTCGCGTGCGCGAGATTTGCTTATAAGGCAATAAATGTCTTCGCATTAAAATATGCATAGCGTGAAAACCTCTTCAGCGCTCGGAAGCGCCAAACTAGGTCGCTGACTGGAAATCACACATGTAGGGGGTTTAATTAGGGCTCTCGGGATCTGATATGGGGAAGTTCATATAAGTGATCGTAGGGAAAAATGGCACCTATGCTACTGGATCCACTTCGCTCTTCGATGAGGTTTCTCTTTTAGATGCCACGGGTGCTCTTACATGCATACCTGCTATCGGGTTGAATAAACATTCCATTGCCTGTTTAGCTCAAACAGCGGTGTTGAATCGGTAGGTGAATACAGATTTTGGAGGATCATCTAATCAGAAATATGAACAGCGCTACATATTGTGGCTCATGTGATTTGAAGCAACGCTAAAAAAAAAAAAAAAAAAAAAAAAAACAGCATTTGGCAGTTGAATGAAACCTAAGTCTTATTATTTGCCTTCGTATGAGGCTTTTCACTCTATTTTTCGTTAAATCTCACCAAATAATTTTAGTCAATAAGCATATTTTCCAGGCTCAGTATGAGGATTATTTCCTAGCCTAACGATGATTTCGAAGCTTGACAGCACCCTACGTAGAGTAGTAGGCGAACCCTACGATATATTTCTTTATGTAAACCTCCTTAATTTGTGCTGTCTGTACTATGGTGATCCTGTTAACAATTAAGTTAATGCATTTAATGTATATTTAATTTATTTTTTAAATAGGATTTCAATAGAACAGCAGTAGTGTTTGCCGAAGGGATCCCCGGACCGTGCACACAACTTCCTTATCACACCACTTTTGTGGTGTAAAGTTAATTTTCATCTAGGAGCATCAGCTAGCTTTGGGCAAAAAAAACAAAACAAAAATGTGCTACTAACTTTTGCTTGAAAGGACTGAAAGCTCTCGTACCCATGCAGGCTTTGTATGCAACAGCAGCCTTGTCTGTCATGTTTTGGCATTCGTAAACCAGCGTCATGTTTTCCAGTATGCCTAAACGGAGGAGAAACAGGGGTGATGATGTTCAAAAGCCCCGTTCCCAGACTCGAGAAGCTTTAAGTAATAACACATGTTAAGCATGAACAGCTGCAACAGGATGGTGCTGTATGGCAGTTGTGCGCCAAACGGGTAAGAGGATAGTGCACCCAGGTTGGCTGCGCGCACGGACAAACTGCAGTAAATCGCCCCTAGATTTCGACACCATCGGTCCTACATGAGCGTTTTTAAAATAGACGGGTAAAATAGTAAGTGTTACAATTTCTGCGATCTCATAGGCCTGCTTTGGCGACAGAGAACAAAAAAACGGAATGTGTAATTTGCGTCGCCGGGCTCATTTATGGGCGATAATGGGGAAATAACACCTCTCTAAAAAGATATTGCGTGTGCAAAGAACACTCATCCTTGAAAGACATAGCGGAATCGTGAAATAAAAAAAAGAAAAGAAGACAGACAGAAGGCTAAATTGTGCATGGCTTACCTCTAAGCGTCTCCTGCAGGTCATCGTTGAGGATGCGGAAACTACCCAGCGAAGACTTGCTCCCTGGTATCGGGTGTTTCTTTATCCACCCGCCACATGCGTACGAGTAAAAATCGTCGCACGGGTCAAAGCACGGGTCGAGGGACTCGTTGATAAGCTTTGCTGAATGGGGTCATTTGGTCGGCAGGCCAATCGATCGATCAATCAATCAATTAATAAATCAGTCAAGCTACCATTCAACCACTCAGTTGAATCAAAATAAATAATCTATCCCTCAATCAATCACCAAACCAGTAAGTCATTGTTGTCCCCTTAGTAACTCATTACGCGATCAAATCATAAATCTTTTTTTTTTTGTCGCCCTCTCTGCAGGTTGCTTCGGCGAACATGCTAAAATACCAAAAATAACGGGTTTGAAATAGAAAAAAATTGTTTGCAGCAAGAAATCCTGAGGCCCGGTGAGCGCAATTTGTTACAAAGCGTTTCTCTCTATACAGTTTGTAGATAGTTGTTTGAATCCAAGCATACTGTAGAGAGAAATGCTTTGTAACAAATTGCACTCACTGGGCCTGAGGGTTTCTTACTGCAAATGTTTTTCTGTTTCAAACTCATTAGTTTTGGTATTACAAATCAAATAACAAGTACTGGAAAGGAAGACTAGAGACTCGAGAGTCATAGTGGGACTGGACGTCAGCAAAGCGTTTGACAGCGTCAAACACCAAGCGATCCTGTTGCCACTCAGTCCTTTAAATGTTAAAGTAAGCTGTACAAATATCAAAAGCTTCCTCACGGACCGAACCGCGAATATAGAAATAGGGGGCACAACAAGAGATAACATTAAGCTAGGTCCTCTACCCTTTTTAACATTGCAATGATCGGACTGCCAGAACGACTCAGAAAGATAGAGGGCCTCTGCCACAATCTCTACGCTGACGACTTCACCCTTTGGGTCGACAGAGAGGAGAGTAATGGCCAGATAGAAGACACCGTACAAAGGGCAATCTGGGAAACGCAAAGCTATCTTAGACCCATAGGGCTAAAATGCTCGCCGGAAAAATCGGAGATGCTAATCATGAGCAAGCAGCAGGTCAATATCCAGCTCCCAAGGGTGGACAAGATCAGGATATTGGGTATGGGGATACAACAAAATGGAAGAAACAAAGAAACAATAAACAGACTAGAAGCCACGACCAAACAAAATTGCATGCTTCTCAAAAGTATAGCAAACAAAAACGCGGGGATGAAGGAGGCGAACCTACTTAGGCTTGTCCACTCTTTCATTATTAACCGAATCACCTACGCTATCCCGTACTTAAAGACAACTAAAGCAGAGAGAGACAACGTAGACATCCTCATCAGAAAAGCTGTCAAAGCAGCCGTAGGTTTGCCTGCGTGCACATCGACCTAGACGATCCTCAACCTAGCAGTGTCAAAAACCCTGGAGGAAATGTGCGAGGTGAAACTACAGCACAATTATATCAGACTAACTGGCAGAAAACGGGCAGATCCATCCTTAGGAAGCTGGGCTACCAAAACCTAGAATCGGGAGAGGGGATAACCGCCATCCCCAAAGAAATTGTCACCAAGTTAAGAATATCCCCCATCCTTAGAAACACGCACCCCATACACAACGAGGAACGCAGAAGAAGCCTAGTCCAAGACATCAAAGCTCCCTCCTCCAAAAACAGGGGGTAATGTACACCGATGCGGCAGAGTACAAAGAACGGCACTACGCTGCAGTAATAGTCAGCGACAAATATAGGCGAGCTAATCTCGAGCTGTAGCGTAAGACACTCTTCACCAGAAGAGGCAGAGATGGCGGCGATTGCCCTGCAATCACAGATCCATCAAGCAGAATCATCACAGATTCTAAAACAGCAATCAAAGCCTATGACAGCGGTAAGAAAGAGGCCGCCAAAATTCTGCAAGCAGGCAAGGAGAACGTACCCAAAGACCTATTTAAAATAATATGGCCCCCCGCCAACGAGGTCGCCCGAGGACTCACCCACCGGGCCCCTGCGCGGGCAGACTACTCCCTGTCCCAAAAACGAGACTTAACCACATACAGAGAAATTCTACAACACTACAGAATGGCCAGGAGAACCCCCTCCCCTCTCCATAAATCTCTCACAAAGAAGGAAGAAGTAATCTAGCGAAAACTGCAGACGGGCACATTCCCAAACCCGTATATCCTACACAAATGACATCCTGAGGTGCACTCTTCCAAATGTAAGAACTGTGAAGGAATAGCTACCCTAAATCACATGCTCTGGGCTTGCCGGATGCATTGAAATAAAGAGTCATGGCAAGCCTCCTTTCACAGCCAGGAAGAACAAATACAAAAGCAAGCCATCCGTCAAGCCCAGGCCGCCATCGGAAGCCATCTGATTCCGGATGGGGGAGATAGACGGTGAAAGGGGGAGCTGCGTCTTACCCGATCATCCATACTCTCTGACGGGTGTAAATAAAGTGCTTTCTTTCTATCTCTTTATACAGGTAATTAACTGAAGCTGTCTAGTTTAATTTCTAATTATTGGAGTTGAGTCCCAATGAAAATTTCGAAGCCCTGAACGAGACGATGCCATATTAGTCCCTTAGCTCGGCTAAGCCCGATTATGAAAGTGAAAGCTTTGTTATCCTTGGCTATGCTGTCTGCTAAACCAGATTAGACTCATATATCGATAACCTAGTTCAGAGAGCAGAAGTTCGATTAAGCACGGTCAGACAGGGCTGATATGGCTTAATTCTTACATATATTCGTGCAAGCGAAAGCCGTGGAAATCAGAAATCAGAAGACGCTATCGCCGGGGTTCTCCGTACTTCTCTGAGGTCTAGTACACTGCACTACCGGGGTCTAGTATTATTCGCCGAACACTTCACTGTTACGAATAATAGAGCAAACAAAAATTTGGCCTCATTTACCTAAAGGCTTCATTCGTTCGAACTTTCGAATGTGATCGAATGCCTGAAAGCAGCACCAGCTTTGCACATAGCACTCATTGCCTGAAGGTACTGCAATTTCTGTAAATTGAATCCTTATTTCAGAAGGTAAATATGAACCATTCTTCGGCCTAGTTATCGGTAAATATCGTGCAAGCGTCTATTTCATTTCAGGGACACCCTTAGGCACACTGCAGAACTCATGAGGGACTCAAGTGAAAGAATAATTGCAGTAATACTCTACCTCGCTGCTTGCACATTTCGGTTCGGCAGACCGTATAGGTTCCTGGGCAGAGGAATAAGAAACAAATTGGTCACGGGGGAAAATGCGTTATCTGAGACTGAAAGGTAAAACAACGTTATTATAAACGCTTCTCGAGATATTGTTCTTCAATGAAGCGGCCCGGACCACTGGAATTAATAATAATACAGTTGGCTGGTGGCTCTAGATCATTTTCATGATCAGATAAAAATATGGTTGCCATAATTTCCCCGTTAGACATTCCCTTGAATTAAATGGATGGGGGAGAATTGTGCTTTCGGGCCAAAACCCCTTGATTCCCCTCGAGATATGATTGATAGATCCCTGTAACCCATCACCTTTAAGACCCTCTACTACGGCATCTCTCATAGCCTGAGACGCTTTTGGACATTAAACTCCATCAACCAAACCACTTCCCACGCGTGCTACAGTGCACCTGCATTCTTTCGTTGCTCGAACAGGAATCGAATGGAATAGCCTAACTGCCGAAGCCGCACTGCCCATCAACACCGTTTATTTTAAGATCATCGAAAATATTATTCCTTAACCCAAGTGTCGTTCATTGTACTACTAGTATCTCGTTTTGCCTTCCTCCTGCAATACCCCTATTCGGAACATTTGAGGTGTTCAATGAATAAATAAAAATGTGGAGCCCCTGAATGTGTTGGTAATCTGTGACATTAAATTAAGGCAGTGAGAAAAATTATTTACATTGCTTTTCTTGCAGGTACAGTGAAGTGGATAAGCAGCTTACCTTCTGGATATTCTACTTCCACTGACTCTGAAGCTGCCCAGGCTCTCCATGCTAAAAGGCACACTGCTGCGATCATATGTGCTGCAGGCATGTCGTGCATCCAAATTATGCGCTTGAAATAAAACAAAAGCACAACTTGAAGCTGGAAAGCGAGTGCAGTAACACAAATGGGCAGTCGTGGACGTAAACGTCATACAGGTGTTACACTGATGCGACGTCTACTACGACATTTGGTTCACAGTGAGCACGCACTCCCGTGACGCACTGGCAGTGGCGCAGTACACTGTAGCGCACGCCTGATGCTAGCCTTTGCTACATGTAGGAATAGTTTTTTTTTTAATATTTTGCGCAGTGGTGCAGAGACATATGTACTAAGAGGTTGTCTGCAGAAATTGCGATGGGCTCAATAAGTGGACGTAGCATTTGGACGATGGCGCACTAAATAGAGAGAAACTGGAGCCACTTAGCTTTGAGACCATTGTCTTTTAGTGTTATATATACTGTTCCATTTTTGCATACTTCCACATTTCAACGGAATTTTTTTTCACAACGTGTTTCTTTTGCAGAATTTTGTGGACATTGCCTTTTAGCTTTATATATACTGTTCCATTTTCGCATACTTCCACGTTTCAAATGAATTTCTTTCACAACGCTTTTCTGTTGCTGAATTTGTGGGAATACTCTGACAATTTGGCAAGTTAGGCTCTCGCCTTGGCTGTTCTGGCAGGGCATATGATTGTTGGCAAAAACGTAACCGAAGTTCCAAGAAGAATACTTCTTTCCGAGCATGCATGTCGCTATTATAACTTTGAAACTTGTCCCCTTGTTCAATGAATACAACGTTTCTCGAACAAGGGAATATTTACCTAGCTACTTCGTGCACGTAGAACAGGGCACCATTTGCATGGATTATGCACAAAAAGCTATCACTAGCTGACCAGAAGCAGTAAGAGCTTCTCTGTAAGTTTACTGCTCCCCCATTCTGTATGCAGTGATTTCTGAATCCAGAAATTGATATCAAACATACTGCTTTGTCAAGAGGTTATATTTCTGCTTTCTGATATGCTGGCAGACGAGGTAGTTAAATAGTATTAGATCATTTATATGGGGCTTCAGAAGCATGTTAAGCATTTCACCGTCCCTATCAAGCTACTTCCTTTCTGGCTGCATCCTTGGTCGCGTGCGGAAACGAAGGGGGTGCTTGCGGACGCCGGAGGCGGCTATGGGTATCTCTAGGCTGTCGGTTGCAATAAAAATGTGTGGTTCGCTTTCCTTCGCTCGCCATGTCGTTTGAGAACTGTTTCTTTGCTTAAAACTGTCTGGCCTGTCTTGTTCGAACGTTTATAATAGTTAGCAAATGTAGAGCACGCGGCAGCATGCCCGATTCATACAAGAGAAGCTTGTCGCGCGATTCTGGGAAACACTCAGCTGATAGTGTCCAGCGTGTCCGGCACCATAACCCACATTTATCGCGACGTTAAACTACTCATCAGATGCAGAACGCCGCTGCACACTTTGTTATTCGTCTTCATAAAGTTCGACAACTGTAAATGAACGACCACTTCTATTGTACAACTGGAATATGTTGCTTGGCGTAACATTTGGACTTTTCCGTTGATCACTATAATTAGAAGTTTCAACGTCGCTGTCTTCTAAAGTCGCAGCCGTTGCTTTGTCAGGTTAATAACGAGTACCATCAAGACCGGGATCGTGGGTATACCAGGAGGATTATGTTTCCTCGCCTTGATTACTCTACAAGGCGGCGAGCTGACGTGCCTTGGAAACACGAACTCCCCAATATAATACCCCTCTTTCTCAATGTGAGGTAGAATTTATCGGGGGAAAGGTAATGCTACTGCTCTAGTAGTTTACAAAATACTGTCTCCTCAGTCTCGAATGCCCCGAACGCTCCTTCGATCTTTACCTTTGAGATGGGTAGGCATAGGGACTTCTTTTGTGCAGCCTTCTTTATCATCTTGCACGTGGCCCTTGTAGCCGGGATGGACAATGTCTATTGTTGCAGCGGTATCACGGAGTGACGCCGAGTTCATTGTTGCCACGGTATAAGGTGAAATAAGAAAGAGAATTTAACTCAGGAAGTTTTGTTTACTTGTGTTTCCATGGGCTGTACTTGGACCTAGTACCACTGGCTGACGGTGACTCCCATGCGCACATTTCGCATCGTTTGGCAATGCGTAGCGTCTCAGATTGCATTTCGAACTTTTGCAGATGTTCTTGGCCTGTTTTAACGAAGGGACGACACGATAGGTGAAATGTGAAATGATAATGCTGACTCGGAAGCTTTTCTTTACATGTATCCCTGTAAAGAGCAATCCTAACTGTTTTCCCCGCCATATTAAGCAGGCAATGAGCACGCTTCTCATTTCAGAACCCGTTGGCATGTTAATTCTAAGCGCGTCAATGATAATTATTCAGTTTGGAGGAAAATCAGGCATTGGCGGGGCTAAAAAATTCTGATTGCAATCAGGATTTTCGAGAGTGGTCATGATGTTACGCGTAGTGATGTGGGTCTGACCTTTAACACTTGAATCCCAAGCCAGAAAGGATACCCCTACGCCACGAAGGCTTTTTAAACATAGTACTTAATAAAGTGAAGCAATGTTCGCGCTATAGAGGAAACCTTCAGCAGGAGGTACTGAATTTGTCTCAATACCATACACTTCAAGGCACCAACAAATCACAAGGAGAGAGACCAGACAGAGCATGCCATGCCACTGGGACAAGTGGCACTCTGTCTTTAAATCCATTGGGTTGTGTGCCCCTTGAGGAGAAATAATCGCTTTAAGTGAAACGTAATTTTACAGAAACAAAGAATTCACAATCCCGGTCTATCATGCGAGTCCTTCATAGGTTGTGTAGGTTGACTTGGTTTTAAAGCCGCGTGTGGTGGCTCGAGACGTGCTGATATGTGCAATAGGGTGTGCCAGAGGACCCCCAGTAAGAAACACAGGGACCCCTTAATAACGCTAACACGTCATATTCTTAAGGTCAACTTGATGTTATTTCCAAGCTTTTAATGCTTTCAATGCTCAGTACAGCCTGCCAAATCTTACAGGGATTTTTATCATCATTGCTCGATAATATGAACACTTTGGCTCCCGAGCAAAATTGTTCATAAAGCGAGTCGTCCGTAATAACCAATCGTGAAAAAAAAAAAATAGTTAGAAAATATACTCTGATTAAGTTTAGTTTCTGCGCATGGGGGTGGCCAGTGAAATAGGAATTATACGACTTTTGAAACTACAGAATCAACGCCGACCAGGACATTTTAAGGACAAATAATGTGGTGGGATTTTACATGCGTGTGGCCTGTGATAGTTTAATGGCGTACTATAGATAAATGATTTAACCTGTATGACAACTGTTCATATTCATGATTTAAAAAACAACAACAAAAAGCAAAATAACAGTGCGCGAAAGAGACGGCACGGAAGGAAAGAAGACGAAAACTAGCGCAACTTGTAACTTACAGTCGAGTGAATATATAGACCAAAGAGGATAAGGGCAAAGAGAAAGTTCCCAAATTATAAAACAATGAAAAGAAGAAAATGGCGTAATAAACACGTCTCAGAAAAATATAAAAACAGAACATGGCTCAGAACGTATCTAAAAAACACTTTCATTTTTGTATATCACAATTCAGGGAGTACTTATACACTCGTTTCCGGATATTTTTATATGATAAGCCTCGACAAGTTCACGGCCTCCGTGAACTTCCAATTTGTCGGAATTTGTGTTCAGACACGGAACGGGAGTTCCGTGTCGTCTGTTTTACGCACTGTGTTTTTTTTTTATATCATGCACCAACTAGCCCCCTAGAGCATAATATTAACACACATTTAGGACTTAGCGCTGAGCCCTCTGAAAGCGATTGAATAAGCTATAGACATAATTTTCTTCAGAGCGATTCATGTACTACAATCAGGAAAAGGACAAGTTGTATCGGGCTAGCAACATGAAAGAAAAGGTTCACCACTTAGTCAGTTTCACTTTTTAATTGCGTTGCTCAACTCACCTGCTCTCAAAATGCATATAATAATTTTGGGTGGGCGTAGATCTATCTTTCTCTAATCGCGGTTCATAATAGCGAAACAAAATATAAGGCCTACATGAAAGCTCTGTTCCCCCCCCCCCCCCCCCTTTTCGCTCTCCGGACAGCGAGTCTTCGTATCAACGAGGAATAAACGAGGCGTAAATACGTTGAAAAAGCTCGGTCCTCAAAAAAACTGTTCATAATCGAGTAGTCCATATTATCGGAGGTTCTAATAATGAGGCATGGCTGGATTTGACCTTAAATTATCATAAAATAGCCCGTAAGGCGTAAACCGCGCCATTTCAAGGAAATTTTTATAATTTTCAAAGAAATACTCTTCATCTTCTCGTAATGCTCATCTATACAGTTGAGAAATGTAGCAGCAGCGGCACTTTTGATAGCTTTCCGCTAAGAGAAACCTTCAGTGTCAACAAATAGACAAAAAAGAAATCTCACCTGAAAGCTGCCCAAGCGATGCGTGTTTATCCGGACCATTCTTTCGTGGAAAAAAAAATGTAGATGCGCCGTAAGCTCAGTGAAGCACATGCCTAGCAAAACTCATAACCTATTGTCATCCAAGCGACATATGCACACCACACCCGTTGTTCATTATATGCTCCGACTACGCACAGCTGGGGGTCGACCAAATAAGACTGCGCGACTTAGTCTGTGGACGCCCACTGCAGCCATACCTTCCACCGTAGCGCATTCGGCGCAAAAAAAAAAAGCGGGATAAACGTGTTTTCAATCAATCAATCAATCTGCAGCCGTATATATTCCACCTTCCGAGCATCTGTTTCGACCTAGTCGGCACTTGTAGTGACGTCAGCACAGTAATTAAGCCTTGTGTCGTTATCGTTCAGCAGACAGATTACGTTTCTAGGTGAAAACTAGAACCACACTACTTTCGAATACGCATGCTGTACTCTTCCATTAAAAGCAGGTGTAACCATCCAGCAACACAAATATCGACCGGCCGAACACGTTAATTACACGTGTCGTACGAGTAAGAAATACGCAATGGTGACGCGTGTTCCTGCATTAGCCCCGCAGAGGAGATGATTTAAATCAGCCGACCGCCAGGCCCCAGATCCTATAACGCCCCTCTTCAGAGGCCCTTAGTTGGCAGAATGAAAATAAAGTCTTCCCCTGTCACTCTCACTTCCTAGCCCTCGTGAGCAGTGACTTAACTTTAATTGAACACGGCAAGAAGTGTAACTTGGTTTCACATAACCGCACTAAGGAAGAACAACTAAGAAAGGAAGAACTCCAAAGCACCTGGCGTGATCCGCTTAACAAGGTAAAAAAGAAGCTTCCGAAGTTTCAGCATCACATAAAATACTGAAATCAGCCTCGTTCCAGATAAAATATGGGGATCAAGGACTTAACTGAGCTTCCACGGAACGAAAGAAATACATGCTAAACAAGAGAAAAATTATATATAAAAATTTACCCAAATTTGCGTGAAAACTTAGTGCTATCTTCGAGCACGCTTAAAAACGGTCAGAAGACGCATTACATTTACGTAATGGCAGATTTTGGTGATCCTGATCATTTGCGAAGTTAGAGTATACACAACTATGAGCAGCTGAATGCTGAACAACAGTTCGCAAAAGTAGGCGCAATTGGGTTCCCACTACGCTGGGACTTCCTTTTTCACATAGCACAACTTGGAAAATCAGTTACGAGAAATAAATCGATGGCTTTCCGATAACGCTGCGTTGCGGCCACCCTCGCAAATAGGGTGAAGCTTTCATACTAACACAGAACATCACAGATATTGGAACCGGTGTAGGCACATGGCCTAAGGCCTCATGGAAACGAAAGTCACGGGCACGCTTTAGCACAGGCAGAATGGTCCGATTCACCCCTCACAGGGGTCTGGAAGAGATATATCGTTTGCTAAGGGATCATAGAACAATCGGCTTTGTAAGGGCAAGCGATGTAACAATGCGTGCTATCAACCATGCCCGGAAGCTCGAACTGAGTTGGGAACCACATGTGCGAGAGAATCCAAAATACGCTACGCAGCAAGAATAAGTGGCATCTTTTGTGCGCCCTACTCGACGCCGCAAAATGCGTGCTCTTCGACGCAGGCAGGCACATAGCAATAAAGGCGTAAATAAACATATTGCCGCCAACCATTCAAATCATTATTATTGCGTAAGCAATTGAGAGTACTAGCTTACCGTGATCCGCGATCCGCTACCGTGATCCGCCACCGCGCGTTCCTCTGCGCATGCCCAGATACCCTTGACGCCGATAGATGACGCCACATACTGGAAGTCGGCACATAGACCTGTCGTGTCGGGACCAATCAGCTTGAGCCCCGCCCACGCGCGGTAGAGAGTCACGGTGGCGGATCGCGGATCACGGTAAGCTAAATCTCTCTAATACTGCGCCAGGCTTCGAGCCGTCGCGTATACCCGGCGGACGCCACGCTTGACTTTGAGCCGCAGCTGGGGTCGACCCCGGAACCGCGCCGTAAGGGAAGGGAGGAAGGGGGTTAGTGTTAGCATTAGAACGAAAGCTGACGCACCGCTCTCTCCGGTTCTCTCGCACTTCGCACTCCTGGAGCTCCCCGTATCGCACTCTCTCACCGCATGCGATGCAAGCAAGTTCAGATGTTTCATGCGCGCGTCGAAATCCAGGCACGGGCGCCAAAGCAGCGGTCGGGACGCACCACTCAGAGTTCAAGGGGTGGACGGCCGCCGCCCAGGGTAAGGAATTGAGCAGTAATAAAATACGCAATAAAAGACGATCGCTAATAGAAGTGAAAGTGGAAAGAGAGAAATAGGAGTTGGAGTCAGGGTAAATAAGTTGCTATGCAGTCTTGCAAGGAGAGGCATTGGCGATGCTATACACTTAATGCCGAACCTTAAGCACAATATTGCAGTATTGCTTGCGCAACTTACCAGGTTTAACGAGAGCTAAACTGCTGCCAAGTTTTTGTTCTTTTTTGAACAGCCGCCAGCATGCGGCCTTATCACTCTGATTGTGGCACGCGGATCAATTCTATATCCTTTGTATGTTCATGCTCGTTGTCGCGAGACGCAGAAGCTTTATAAGTTTTTTCGTCGCTCAAGATGTACCGAGATGTCTCGAAGGTTCCGGCCACTCTCGTATGCTTCTACAATGTTACAGGTCGTGCTATGTCACCGTTTGCAGCTTTATCTACATGTTTTTTCGCCGCCTGTAAATTGAGTGCTTGTCGATGTGACCGGGTTGTAATTAGACGACCAGCGAGCACGTTTGCTGCAATCGCCGCCGCCGAGTTGTTCAGTTATTTTGCGGGCTGAAGTCAGTCCAATAAAAAAGTTGATTTCAGCGTGATTACGCATGTCTTTTGGTGTCTACGGCCTTGTCACCGACACGTGTCAGTACGAAATACTTCGTGTCCTCTAGATAACGCCGATAGATCAATCACTGTAAACTACTGTATCTGTACTGTATCTACGGTGACTTCACTATGACACTACTCATTGAAGGGCTAGGCGAAAGCAATCACACGACGGTACCAGGATTGACTGTATCACGTATGCACTCCTGCACAAAAAAGAAAATGCTTCGGCGTCGCGTTTCGTTTAACGAGCACTGGAATGCAGGCGGCCGCGCACAAAAATAGAGAACATGGCACATTACCTTAAGCTTGAAACCAGGGAAATCAACATCTCTCAGCGAGCTTGTACCATATCCTTAAAGTTAGTACATAATTTTTGCACCTTTCACAAAGAAACAGATCAGGGTCCTCTTTTGTCCTTTGTTCCCCTTTGTGAAAAATTCCTCGCGTCATGACCGGGCAGGACAATGAAACAGCTTGAACTGGACAGGCTAGAAGAACACTTGGAGAATACAAAAGATTTTTCACAACTGTTCATAGGAAATGGTCTCAACATCTATGCGGCGAATTTACTTTTCATGGTTACAACACACTTATCTAAACTCAGCCAGCAACGACACGAGTACTTTTCGCAACAGACAGCAGGAAAGTCGTTAGATACGTTTACATATCATTGCATATTCAAATCCGTTCAACGCAGCTGATTTTACACGAACACATAGAGCCTGCAATCATATTTTCTCGGAGATAAATAGCTCTATTCAAGGCCACACAGCCTCGGTCCATGTCGGTCAACGTCCGCGATGGCCGATATCTTCCATCTTGTTTACTCCAGGCATTATACCCTACCCGCGCTTATCTTCGTAATACCTATTTATTTTTTTTTATCACATCTTGCATGCAGTCGACACTGCTATGCGAGGCGTACCCGGTTCACAAGACATTGTCGAACATGAACAAATTTTATTTTATTGGGGCAATGTTTTGTCTATCCTGAAACTAAAATACAACAATCATTATAACGACAAATTTTTTAACACTTTTGCTATAGCCAGATGCTCATTTGTTTTTCACGGCTGTCTTCATGACTTGAGTGGAAAATTTCTTAAAAAATTTTGCGGAGCATCAGACGGTTGAACGACCCCCCTGAATATTTCGATAATAGTGGGTTAAACAATCTATGCCTGCCTCAAAATGAAAACTGACATCCAAAGGCTCCGATTTATTTATTTATTTATTTATTTATTTATTTATTTATTTATTTATTTTTTTATTTATTTATTTATTTATTTATTTATTTATAGTATACTGCATCCAAAGGCTCCGATTTATTTATTTATTTATAGTATACTGCAGACCCTGAAATTTGCCCTAATGGGAGGGGTAGAAAACAGAGGTGTACAGGCAATGATATCGTAGCAAACGAACCTAAGTACACGCGCGTACAAGATCAAAAATATTGATTCAGCAACAATCAATAAAGAATGCTTTCAACGGCTTTTAGGTTGTTTAACACACCGAGAGAAAGCTCGTTCCAGTCATTCGTTGTGCATGGAAAAAATAACTATTTAAAAACCGCGATTATAGCACTCTAAGGTGTTAATGATTCTGCGTGGCGATGTCTAGTTGGTCTTGCTGTATTTAGCTCAATAAATAGTTCGGGCCCATGAAAAGTTTATCATTTCTGAGTAAATAAGCATGCTTAGATATTTGAATCTTTCCTTGCGCATGCACTGATTGTTGTGTTGCGCTGCGCCATGGGATTAACGTAGGATGATAAATAGAACGGTATTTGTTAAAGATTGTTAATAGCGACAGGCAGAGGTGGTGTAGAGGTAGAGCACCCACCTCGCATGCAAGAGGACCGGGATTCGAATACCGGTGCCGCTCAATTTTCCACCGGATGAATGAATGAATGAATGAATGAATGAATGAATGAATGAATGAATGAATGAATGAATGAATGAATGAATGAATGAATGAATGAAGCCTTTATTTGAACGGAGGGATGGCTCTCGGCCACTGTTTGGGTAATTAGAGAGTTAGGAGGGATGGGAGTAAAGCCCACCCGCTTGCGCGGCGGCCGCGTGCGCGGCTACGTTTCCCCCGTCCGTGCCAGTATGTCCCTGTGTCCATAGAATTTGAATTTCTTTTCCAACTTCCCGCATTCGCTTCAGCGTCTTTCTGATGTTGTGTGCCACTGCATCTTCTGTAGTTGGTGCCGTCAGCTCTGCAATCGCTGCGTATGAGTGGGTTAAAATTTGATATCCATTGAAATTATCTTTTCTGGCTGCAGCTGTCGTAATGGTGTTTATAGCTCCCCATATGACAAGCAGCTCGGCGTGTAAAATTGTTTCTCCAGGTAGGTGGCACGTGTGCTGTCCGCTGTGTTGGGGCACTGGCACACAAACCCATGCCACACTACCCCTTTCATTTTTAATTGCAGCGTCAGTGTCTACTGTGTTCAACGGTTTTGTGATGGCCGTTCTCTGTTCTAAATGGTGCCTAGCCATCACGTTCCGCCTACTAATAGATCGTTGTGGCCCTAGTGCGATTACCGGCGCCTCCCACGGGGGTGAAGTGTCTGTTCCCAGGGGCCTGAGAGCAGTGTTGACTCGGTTGTGCCATGCCATGATCTGCTTCCCTTGCGTCGTGTTTTCTAGTCGGGATCGCATTCGTATTTTTGCTTCATTGATAATATCTCCTATGGGTGGTATGCTGACCAGATTAAGCAGCTCTTCACTCCTCGTATGCGAAGTAATGGCGCGAAGGGTAGCCCTGTGTAGCTTTTCGATGTCTTTCAGGTCGCGATCAGAAACCTTATACACGGGTGCCCCGTACAGAATCCTGCCGAGTTATATTTTTTATTCACCTTTGTTCGCTTCTTGGATGAAATAAAAAAGCAGCTATCTACCATAGGACACATTTATTCTTTCCTGGGTACATCGCTGATTTCTTCGTGCATTTGAAGGCTTTCGAGAATGCTGGGAAATTCTTGAAGGGCACGTTTACCCTGCGAGAAATGGGTAAAATAATGAGCGCCCATTTCCGCTTTAGACATCGCTTACTCGTTGCATTGCTAAATATTTTAAAATGTTTCACTAATCTTTAACTTCACATCTTCGCTTAGAAATTGACGTGCGTAGTCACCGAGCAGGCTTTTGACCCGCTTTCAGACCTTATGGTCAAAGCTATCTGCCAAAAATGCGGAAATGTCCGTTTCCTAGTTTGAAACGCCTTGGCCAAAGTTCGTCACTACCACTAAGAGTGTCAAGCTTTTTCTTAAAGAGGCTCACAGCCCTCGTCACTACCTGATTGTGGAAAAAAAAAAAAAAATCCGCGGAGACTAAAATGAATGGCTCAGACACTGCTACAGTGCCATTAAAAGGGCGGCAGAAATTTATCTCACTTCTCACTTCTTGCTAGTTGGTTAACGTTCCTGCAACAATGCATAAAATTTATGCAAGTTTCTGCTAGTTTGCAAATTAAGTCGCCTTTAGCCCACAGAGCGTGTTCCCATTTCGTACCTAAAAAAGCAGCAAAATGGCCGCCCTTGGATACTACACAGAAAGTGGTGGTAGTACTTGTCCACCCTGTCTCTTTGTGTTTTTTTTATTGCAATGCTGTCTTTCTTTTCTATTTGTGATTATGGCATCATTATTGAAGCTTCCAATTCGATAACTTTTTTTTTTTTTTTTTTTTCAGTTGTCCCAATGAAAAAGATTGGGCAGTCAAGGGGACACTATTTTTTTTTTTTTTGACATCGCTGATTTTTTTACTCTGGGTGCTATATTAAATCTACTTTCGGTCATGTGACCCGTGTATTGTAAAACTAGTCGAATGGAAAAATTGGCATTTAAAGCAATGGAAGCGATTACTTTGAAACCGAGCTCTGGGAAGCCACATCGCAGACAGCAACAAGCACTATCAACCCCCTCCCCCCTCCCCCCTTAAAAAAAACAAAAAACACGAGCAATAATTAAAGTTGGAACGCGAGCATCAGGAGGGAGCATCAGGCTGCAAAGGTGTTAGCGGGAGGAAACTCGATATGCCAGGGTCCATATTCCGAGTTTGCGCCGTTATCGATGTGTCGCTATCTCACGTGACCTCGAGTGATCGGATTGGTCGAAACGCCGAAACCGGGTGTTGCCACTACGGAACCGGAAGAGGTGGCAACGTCATGTTCCGGCGTTTCCACTAATCAGATAACTCTAGGTGACGTGAGATAGAGACACTTCGATAACGACGCAAGCTCGGAATACGGGCCCAGGCTAGGTAAATTTCGAAGTTGCAGCGACTCTTCTTTAGAAGTGTTAGTCGAATTCGCTTATAGTTACTCTGTGTTCTTGGGTTCGCATTTCAGTTTCCTTATTCGCGTTGTATATACTTAGTATGGTACCTTCTAGCCCAATTTGAAAGTTGCCGCAGCTGTTGCTGCCGACCAGGACAGATTTATTTTTCAACAAGACGTTCGCTTAACCTAGAAAAAAGTGACTGCGCTGGGTGAGGGAATCCTTGGGCTCACTAATCTTCTATGTTTCTCACAGCCTTGTCGCTAAAATAAATGTCGTTAAAGTACTTTAATTTATGTAGGTGAGGTCTGAACCGATTGCCGTCAAATCACATGAGTGTACAAGCGTCGCCTGTCCTAACCACTGGCCGCCTATAAAAATGGTCCATCAGGAGGGGACCTCAGTCAAGTGCCTCATTATTATGCGTTTTTTTTTCTAGAGTGTTTGAGTAGCAGGACACCCGTCTCGAATCAATATTTTTGCGTCCACAAGTACCTTCTTCCGTGATCCCCAATTGGTCCCCTTCCGTGGCAAGCACGCCCACTCCGTCTCGACTAATTTGACAAGCTCCTCATCCATCTTTTTCTGCACATTCTTCAATTCTTCTCAGTGGTCTGGCATCACCCTAAATAAAGGTTACTTGTGCCGTCACTGTACGCGTGCTGCTCAATTCATTTTCACTAATGACACAAATAAGATGTCACACGCCTTTGCTTGTCCCGTAACTGTTCCGTGTGTTCTGAATAACAGATTGCGGGCCTATTTTGGGTCATAATACCCAGGAACAGCGGCGCAACAATGATAACACAAATAGAGAACGCAGCACAGGCGCTTGGGTGTGAAGGGGAAAGTTTGGGTATTTGTGTTCATATTAACAGTTGTTAACGTGCACCTGTGTTGCTTTCTTTCTTTGTGCTGTCTTTCTTGCGCCGAAGTTCCTAGATATTCTTCAGCAGCGCCCCCTATATCAACATTTTGTGTTTCTGTCGTGTTTCAACCCCACGGATATATATACAGTCTTCTCCGTTGTGTGCCCAGTTAGATGAGGAAACACCCCCATTTTGGTGGCCTCCTTTGCTGTGCTGCCTCCACCACGAGCTGCGGCTTTCCCAGTGATACAGCGACTTCATATGATCAATGAAACTTCCTGTAAAATCAGCGCCCACTGGATATTTGTTTTACGTTGGAGGAGCACCACGAAGCTGCTCTTCACAATTTTTAAAGCAGTTGTCGAAAATGTTGGACCTCTTCACGGTGTTGCTTTCGAGGTGTCCGTCGCGCTTTAAGCCGTTGAGAAAGATCACAAATTGATGGGGACTCCAAGATTCGATGCTGATCAGAAAGCGGATCAAGAAACACGACACAAAAGAAGACCGTGATGTCAATGCCCATCCCATGCGTTGGTCATTTCTCCTCTGTGCCGTGCTTGCACGCTGCTTGGCGTTTTAAATCGACCAAATCCAATCTCCCCAACTGTAAATTCGGCTGACCAGAATTTCAAAGCGGCGCCCGCTGAATAAAACAAGGGCACAGGTAGCCCAAAATATTATATCTTCATCTATATTTATGAGTGTTGAAACCTTACCTTTTCTAGAATACCGTTGAATTAATATTTCAGATATACCGTATTTGCAAAAGCCAAAACGTTTTTAAAGTTTTGAATACGCTAAGCGCTGACGTAAGTAATAAACCATCACATATTGTAACCTGGCATATAATGTATTTTTAATGCTTGAAACATATATGTGACGTTCCTAATAGTACTAAGGAATTAGCATTAGCAGCAGGCACAGTTCTAACCACCAGATACGTAAAAAAAAAGATGCCTGCTCTACAATTCCTGGTTTATACATTAAAACAATGACTGGCTATATTATATCGCAGGACAAAGCTCCTAATTTGCATTTAATCCCAGTCGAAGAAAACTACAGAACTGTGTCAAAAATACGACAAAATATCCTGTAGTTCTGTTGTAACCATCAGACTTTTCTGTAGTTCTGTAGTTTTCTGTAGTATATTTCTGTTGTCTGTAGTTCTGTAGCACTTTTATGTTGTAACTACAGAAATTTCTGATGTTACTACAGAATGTTATGTTGTCACAACAGGTTTCCCGTCAAAAATCGCACAGAAATTCTGTCGTAACATCAGAAAATTTTCTGTAGTTTTTTCCGACTGGGATGTACGAGACGATTATAATATTTATTGAAGCGATAGCTTCACTATGCTAAAGCCGGGTATTGCCGTGTGTACAACAATCATGAGCATCGCGCTGGCAGGCGGCCGCTGGCAATAGCCGAGCACCAACTGGGCGTAGGGTTGCCTGACATTATGCTTGGCAGGCACTCCAACTCGGGGCTCATATTTCACATGGGAGGGTGATATCAGAATCAGCCCGCCTCTTGCATCCAAGTTACCCCTAGGCCTCGAAGGCATGTACAGTCTTTGTTAAAAGTATACAGCCCAAGAGGTTCGCTTCTAAGCACTCTAACGTGGCTGCTGGTAGCAATACTGGAATATGAAAGTAAGCCAGAAGAGAATGAGAGCGAGGTTTGTCATATACGAGATTTCGAATGCTAGAGTTGCTTTCCGAGTCTCGTTATACAGGGCTTAGAACAAAAATTCTTGGGCCGTATGCTTCCGACAAAGACTGTACATACGGCTTGTTTAGAACAGGGCTCATATGTGGGTTGGGAGCCTACGATATCGCGTCATACTTTTAAAGACGGAGCTTATTAAGTGTCCATAATTTTTATTGCGCATGCAATACTACGCGAGGTTTCAGCCAGTCGCGTAAACCCGGCCGGTAGCCACTTTTGACCTTTGACCTTTAGAGAAGAATAAAAAGAAGAAAAGGAATAAGAATAGAAAGCAAAAGAAGAAGGAAAAAGAAAAGAAGAAGTAGTGGAAGAAGCAAGAGAAACAAAAAGGAAAAGATAAACAAAAAGAAGAAGAAAAAGAAGGAAAAGAAGAAGAAGAAGAGGGAGGAAAATATGAAGAAAAAGAAAAAGAAAAAAGAGGAAGGAAAAAGAAGAAGAAAAAGAAAAAAGTAGTGGAAGAAGAAAAAGGAGAAGATAAAGAAAAAGATGAAGAAGAGGAAAGAACAGAAGAAGAAGCTACGTCGGCTTTGCTTACGCAACCTACCAGGTTTACCTAAAGCTAAACCCCAGCTAACTTTTTTCTTTACCACATCCTTACCAGCTAAGGTGCAGTCGAAATAAAACTTTTATGCTGTACTATCTTGCAGGTTTCTTTAATCTGTCGGACTTGTTTTAAACGCCTGACATAAGAACAGGGTGGTTCTCATATACCGTTATTTTATACATCTGATATCTTTTAATAACATTGAACCTATTTTTAAGCTTTTACGATTTTTGTTTGTGAAAGAGGGCATTGACCTCTGCTAATATTTTACATTTTCGTTGGGCGGTGTTGTCAATCACATATATTCGTTGGTCCGCTCGGCTCCTTACCTGTTCCTGGGTGGGCTGTGGGGATTGTATTGTATGTATTGCTCCAGGTACTCCTTCCGCATGTTCGTGCACCACATCTGCAAGAGGAGCACTCTTATAGGAAAAACAGAATCTCAGACAAAATCTTAAGAAAAGCGGCGTTATCAGCTATACTTACTGAGTCGGTGCGGTGACACTAAAAATTTTTGTTTTGTAGCAGTTTACTCTAGTATTAAGATTACGTTTAATTAATTTTTGTTGAGGTCAGGATGAGACGCCACCATAGTAACAAGACGAGCGGGGAAAGTGAAGTACTATTCTCCACTAGTCAATATACTCACCATGGCGTTTGCAATAAAGAACAGCTGTTCACCAGAAAACTTTTCTAGGCCAGGAAGTTGAAGGTCTTGAACCTTTGAACTTTTTATCACTCTTTTGTACGTCTGGAATATAAAAAATAAGGCGAAAACCTATTTCATTCAAAACAGCCATATATTCACGCGCTGCGGTCGGCGCAGGCATTCACAAAAAGCCTGATACACTAAAACGCGGCAGTAGCTTGAAGCTTTCTCTAAAGCAGATGTGAAGTCATATGGAACATTGTCATTTCTCATTGTGATGAGCACAACAATTATTTGCTGTTTTTTTTTCTAGCGGAGGGCGTGGGGGCGAGGAGCATAATCTTCGCTGCACTTACCTTGAAGGCGAGTCGAATGGCTCCATTGTCTGCAATATTTTCCCCCACTGTATTTCTTCCGTTCAGCTTTTCCATAGAAAGAAGCAAAGGAAAGGGTGCAATAGTAAGCCAGTGCTGTTTATAGCATTGATCAGCTTAGTTCCCTAATTGAAAGCTGCATAAGAGACAAAAGCAAGCATTCTTTTCCGTAAGACACATTGCGACTCGTATGCTGGCTGCGCAGAGTTCTTGCCAGGACACGCATATTCGATTAGGCTTAACAAGAGTTGAGAAGTGGTTATATCTAGACCTCCATACCTTCATACCTCCATTACTTCCATATATCGTCAAGTGAAGCAGTACTAAGAGGGTACGGAGTTTTTATCTA